>NW_015505525.1:12696-23751 GCF_001515645.1 Sinocyclocheilus grahami
AACAGTGTTGTAAATACAACTTAACCACTGATTTCTAGTCGTGTCCTCTTTTGGAAGACCACACAAAGTAGTTTCGCTTTCACAACGAAACACACGGTGGGCTAGAGTGAGCGGAGGCCAGCTTGAGTGAGCGGCGGCGGGTGGACTTGAGAACGGCGCGGCCGGAGGATTCAACGAAGGAGCGTCCGGCGGGCTTGTGGCAACCACATGTTTTAAATAAAATATTTTACTTAACTTATAGTTTGCACTTATAGTTAAGTATGATCGTACTTTTGTGAACCGGCCTTTATCAGCATGATGAATATAATTTTGTTTATTTGTTTATTTAATGAGGGACAATGCACATTAATAATGCACACAACATGTGAAAAATGTGTCAGATTTAGCCAAAATTGGCTAATTTTAATCCGTAGTCCCTTGGCAGGTTGATGTTAAAAACAATAAAAACAACAAACAAAGTATTCTTTTCACACACACACAAATGAAACTGCAAAAGCTCTACAAATGGTCAAATTGTTGGTGGGGGGAGTGAATAATCAGTGCTCACCCTCAGGTGAGACCCTTGAGCAAGGCACCGAACCCCTAACTGCTACCTCGGGCGCCGCAGCAATATGGCTGCCCACTGCTCTGGGTGTGTGTTCACGGTGTGTGTGTGTTCACTACTGTGTGTGTGCGCATTTGGATGGGTTAAATGCAGAGCACAAATTCCAAGTATGGGTCACTTCACTTCACTTTACCACAAAATAGTTATTAAAAATGGTTGCTATTTTGCCAGGTTCACAGATGCGTTTTCAATCAAAATCGGCTTTTTGTAATTTCCTGTTAAACATCTCAAATTTTCCCACATCAATTTTGCATTTCTATTTCCTTCCTCTATTATGGAAATATAAAAAATTGCTTTAGATTTTCTAATTTCACGTATTACTTTGTTTCTTAATTTATTAAAATTTTGCTTCTCATATTCTAGTCTAGATTTGAGATACTTGTTTTAGTGCATAATCTCTTTTTTTCATAAGTCACCAGATATTTTAATTTAGCCAAGGTAAACAATTTTGCTTTCTAGGTCTACATTTAATGTGCCTCGTAAAAATGTTTGTAGTATTTTGGATAATATCAATTAAAACATTTGCATCCCTTTCAGTACAGATATTAGAAAATATTTATTTAAAAAGATTATGTAATTTATCCTAAAATTCATTATTTAATGAAGGTAGTCGATAAACACCAGTGAACCTAAAAGACATGTATTGTTTTATATGTTTCTGAGAGAGAAACATCTAAAACAATACATTCAATATCAAAATCGTATGCTAACTATATCTCCTTACACATAATACTGTCCTTAATTTAAAACATAATACCCCAACCCTACCCATTAATAAGAATCAGAATCAGAAAGAGCTTTATTGCCAAGTGTTTGCACACACAAGGAAATCGTCTTGGTGTCAGGAGCTTCCAGTAAAGAAAGTACAAACATAGTGCAGACATACATTTAATTTAAGGTAATGAAAACACTAATAATAAAGAGAATAGACAATAAATGATAAATAACAATACAGTAATAAAATATTCAGGTGGAATATGGCCTGGGGGAAATAGCTGTTCTTGTATCTGGCTGTTTTTGTGCTTAGTGCTCTGTAGCGCAGGCCAGAGGGCAACAGTTCAAAGAGGGAGTGTGCTGGGTGTGTGTGGTCCAGAGTGATTTTACCAGCCCTTCTCCTCACTCTGGAAGTGTAAAAACTTTGGAGGTTGGGCAAGGGGGCACCAATGATCCTTTCAGCAGTCACCACTAATACTCTCAGCAATCTATCTCTTCTAAAAAATATTTTAGCCAGGAATACGTAACATTGCTGATGGCAAAGTAGTATTCAACCATGTTTCAGACAAGCATAAAAAAATCAAAATTTGAATTAATTACAAGATGTTTTATTTAATCACTCTTTGCCATAATGTTGCAATTATTCAAATGACAACCCAACAAACCTTTTGGTTTTGCATCGCTGTCCCATAAAATCCATGCATGATTTACAGTTTTAAAGAGATTGAGCTGATGCTGTTTCACAATCGCAGGATGTAGACTGCGCTTGAGTCCAACCCCTAAGCTCCCCTGCTGCAAACCTTCGCTTGGTGTTGTATACCATCAACAAGTCCAAGTGTTCAGTTGCCAGCCCAGGGTTTAAATTTCTCCCAGGAGTCCATGTGGCACAGGAATGCTCGAACCAGCTTTTGTTCATCAGGTTTAGATGTACGTCTCCAGATAGTAACAGTAACAGCAAACAAACCCTTCACTGAAAATATACTATTTGTTATCTACTCAAAATATATGTCAAAGTTACCATATGTTGATGTAACGGTTTGTCTGCTGGTCACATGAACAGTCTTTGAAGAGAGAGCTGATGACACTAGCAGGAGCCTGACCTTTGCACTCATAACATTCTGGTTCATTTGAAAATTTTGTTTAAACAACAACTTGTCAGGGCACATGGCAGCTACAGATATGAGAAAAGACTTTCCAAATGCAACCCATGTCAACATGATATGCATTCTTTGGATACCCACTGATTTTCTGATTTACACTTGAATGAAACAACACATGTGAGGTTCTGGGGGTCAATGGGTCTCCTGAGAATATTTAATTGCACTTAAAGGAAAAGATTAAGCTAAATGAAAAAGTGCACACATCTCCTAACCACATCAGACTCATGATGTCATGTGGTAGAAAATACCTGCACTGTTAAAACCTAGTATACAATATGTTAAATTTAAACTGACATTTTTAGGTGGAGCATGTCTCGTGTATATGACTGTGTATATGTATATGATGTATATGATTTAACTTTTCTTATTTCTACAAAGAATTAATGCCACTTTTGTCAGACAAATTTTAACTACAAAAGATAACACATCGCTTTTCTTTCAAAATTATTAATTTAAAATTCTTTTCCATGGGGTTTTTAACATTCACTGAGTAGGCCTACATGTCTTAATTCCAGTTTCACGGTTAAAACCAGTATGGGTTACAAATGTTTTATTAATATGTTTTTAAAAGTGAGATCCAGGTATCCATACAAAGCTCCATACTAAAAAAGAAAGGAACATGTGAGTACACTTCAACATGTATTATACAATATTTTTGCACGAGTGCCATGGTTCCCTTTCAGTTGGTCACTCTCGACGGAGGACCGACGAATTGGGATCTCGCTTAGAGGGACCAATCTACTTCGAGTGTAAACTAAATGAGCCAATGCACACTGGCATGCGATTATTGCATCCAGCTGCTGCTGATCGTGAGTATAAGTAGGCAGCAGATGCAGCGCATATTCAGCTTTTCGCTGAGGAGCCGAGCGATCACATCGTTCTGCTCCTGACTACTCTACTGAGAGAAGAAGACTGAACGAGTTCAGCGCGCTCTTGGAGAGCTCTTCGTGTTGGCGGACGGCGCTTCAGCGGTGGTGGTTTCCCGTGTCGAGTGGGTTGCACACATCAGGCTGCACTACCCCCTGTTTGTGTTGCAGATGATCATCTCCCCTGTGTGCCTCAGCACGCTAAAAGAGCTTTTTCCCCTAAAAGAGCAATTTCGGGTGCGTCTTTTTAAAGACGACGTTGCTTGGCAAACTTGACGTTACGTCTTTATAAAGACGATGTGGGTCTTGCTATAGACAACGTATCACCCGGGCGTTCTGGATGCGGTCGTTACCTGGCGCTGGGTGATGGTCACGATCGCTGCCTCTCGTGCCTGGGCATGAAGCACGCTGAGGTGGCTTTCGTGGACGGCTCATGCTCCCATTGCGGGGGTATGACCATCTCGGAGTTGCGGACCAGACTCCGTTACCTACAAAGGGGCGGAGTGCCCGTGCCACTGCCCAGATCTAGGGTTCCCTCTGGTGGCAGCCGGGGGCCTCCTTTTTCTGGCGGTGGGAGGACTGGTCTTACGGTCACGGTGAGGAATTCCCCTCCGGGGATGGTGCTCTCCCTCCGGGACCGTACCAATGCCTGAATGGGATCCAGAAATAATGGCTATGCTTTCCCGGGCCGCCATAGGGGTAGGGCTCGAGTGAAAACTTTCACCGTGTCCCGAGCCCTCAAGGTTGCACGAGTGGTTCTCGGGGTGGTCCGCGCTGGTTCTCAGCATCCCCGCCTCGGTGCCTCTCTTCCCGGAGGTGCATGAGGAGCTCAACAGGTCGTGGACGGCACCTTTTTACTGCCGGAAACTGATTTGCTGGATCCTCCTCCCTCACCACCCTCGATGGTGGGGCAGCTAGGGGGTTACAAGGGTCCCCCCGGTGGAGCGGTCGGTTGCGATGCAGTTGTGTCCTAATACCGCCTCCAACCGGAAGGGAGATCCATGCCTCCCCTCCCGGGTCTGTAGGTACTCGACTGGCCAGCGATGCCTATATGACCTGTGGAGAAGCTGCCTCCGCCTTACACGCTAAGGCGTGATTGCAAGTGCACCAGTGATTGGGTTAGTGCGATGTCCACTATGGTGGTCCGGGAGCGCCAATTCTGGCTGTGACTGGCTGACATGCGCGAGACGGACAAGACACGATTCTTGAATGCCCCCATGTCCCAGGCCGGCCTGTCGGCGACACGGTGGAGAACTTGCCCAGCGGTTCTCCGCTGACCAAAGCAGACTGAGGCCATCAGGTACATCCTGAGCAGCGCTCTTGCGGCCTCCAGCAAAGCTGTGCCATGGAGCCGGTCGCAGGGCAGCCGCCCCGCCCGTCCAGGCCCCCGCCAAACCTGGTGGCAAGCGAGAGAGCAAGAGGCCCGGAGACGGGTGACCCAGAGGTGGAGGGACGTGCTCTTCAGGAGATGGTAAGCACACCACTCCTTCCCCCGGAGGAGGGCCGGGCAGAGAATCTTTTATCACACTCACCCTCCTCTCTCGCCAGTGAGGAGTAGTGGGCGGATCTCTCCTTCAGGGAACGAGGGTTACATACGTAACCGAGACGTTTCATGTTTTTTTTAAAGGGGTTGTTGATTGTGATTTCACTTTTTTAATGTTAGTTAGTGTGTAATGTTGTTGTTTGAGCATAAACAATATCTGCAAAGTTTCGAAGCTGAAAGTTCAATGCAAACGGAGATATCGTCTTTTCAAATTCTGGGAGTGTAATGCCTACAAAAACGACTGGTAAGGGACTACAACGAGCTTCTTCCCAGGTCTGTTACGTCACGAACCCAGATAAACCCCGCCATCGGGAACACGCAGCAAAGGGGGCGAGGCCATGCTGCGCTGCTTTACAGAAGAGGAAGAGAAAACTAGGGGTGCACGTAAAAAATCTGTTCATATATGAATCACGATTCTGTCTTCTAACGATTCTAATGGATTCACACGTTTGTGAATGTTCAAAAGCAGCGTTCTCATCCTGTTCCTCGCGTCCCCTGCTCTGCACACGCACTGCATCTCTCTCTCATTCAGATCATCAGCTCAGTGAATACATTTATTTTCACATAGCTTTGAGAAGCATTATACATGGACGCGCATGCGGTTGCAGAACTGTATTAAAGCTTTAATCAGAATAAAACCGTATATTAAAAGTTAACAGAAGCAGTAGCATTTACAAATAACAGCGTATCTAAAAGTATGAGACAACAACAAACAAAAATCTTAGGCCTACCATTAAAAGCCGTGCTTGCACAGGTTCTGCCCGATCCTCTTCAATAACATCCTCTGTGTCTCAATCGGGCTCAAATTGATAAGCAATATAGACAACGTCATTGTTACAATCGGAGCACATGCCGCTATGTTGAGGGGCAGGACGTTTAGACGCACGCTAGAGGCAGTTTAGCCAATCACAACACACTGGACTAGCTAACCAATCAGAGCCCATCGTGTATTTCTGAGGGAGGGGCTTCATAAAAGCAGGAAATGATCAGCGCGTTCAGAGGAGAAGGAACAGAGAGGTGTGGAATAAAGGTAAATTGTGTGAAAAATAATGCGTTTTTTAACAAACAAAGCATTAACACGTTAGCCTACACCCCATAAACACAATCAAGCCTATAAAAAAACAGTCAACCACCCCTTTAAAAGGCTTTTCTAATGGTTTAGATGCATCAGAATCCAGATTTGCAACATACAACATCAAGTTAAAGAGTCGTATCAGCTGAGCTTCTTTCAACTGTTTATTACCATTTCCTTAGGTTATTATTTTTGACTCAAATAAATAGATTTAGAATAAACATTATCGTCCATGATTTTCCCCAATACAGACCCCAAAGATAATATCCAAACATAATCTTCATCTGAATTATGTGAGTACAAAATGCACATGTAAATTCAAGAGGCCTATAAGAAAAGTGCCATAATGCATATAGAATAAAGAAAATCCCTCTTGATCTATTGTGACTGGAATTTTACAGAGGATCAGGATTACGGATGACACTGTTCACATTTTGTTTGTCAGACTCTATATATGTCTTAAGGTGAGTACTTCTCTTTGAGAGCCGTCAGCATTCAGTTTATAGAAATAATTATTAAAATTAAGTAACTAAATTGTTATTTATTTTAGGACAATTAACCATCTCCATATCCATATGATGAACCGTCAACATAAAAAGTAAGTCTGGCTGTTTTACACTTACAACTATTACAACTGAAACATACTGTATCTAACCATTGCACTGAAAGCTACGCATTCAATAAAGTTTGAGGAAGTTCCATGCTCTTGAACAGCTATAGATACATTTCAATCATAATCTTTAAACAGGATTTATGCGTGCACAAAACCCTTATGTAACTCAAGGGACCAAATCACTAAGAAAATAGAGAACAGCTTACAAGAAAAGTACAGTTTCTAATGAATACAGAAAATAGTTTTGTAAATATTGTTTTAAATGACCTTTTCTTTTCTCCACTAGATTTAGTCATTTTGTTCAGATAGCAGATGACACCATTCACATTTCTTTGTTTGATTGCATTTGTTTTAGCTGAAGACTCCTCTCTGGATGCGGTCAGCAAAACACTGTAAGTTCACACTAATCCTCAAGTGTGTGTTCATTGGAATTCATGAAAACATGATCAAATACAGCACTTTTAACAATACAGATTGTGTCAAAGCAATTGTACAGCATTAATTAGGAAAATAGTGTGTCAATAATGCAAAGTGCCAATAGTAAACACTAATTTTTTAGTTAAAGGCAGTTCATAATTGAATTCAGTGATGTCATCATCCAGCTCAGTTCAGTTTAAATAGTCTCTGTGCAATCAAGTCCACGATATCGCTGGAAATGAAGTGTCCCCAACTAAGCAAGCCTGAGGCGACAGCGGCAAGGAACCGAAACTCCATCGGTGACAGAATGGAGAAAAAACCTTGGGAGAAACCAGGCTCAGTCGGGGGGCCGTGGGGTTTGGTGTTTGGGTTTTGTTTTAAGTTCATGTTTTCCATGTCTTTTATTTTGAAATTGTTTCATGCTGTCAGTGTCATGCTTCCCTTGCCCTCATGTATCTCTGCCTTGTGAATGTGTCATGTTCTGATTGGTAGTACTAGTCATGTGTCTTGTTTCCCATTGGTTTGTTCTTGTCATGTGACCTGTATTGTTTGCTATAAGTAGCCATCATGTTGCCATTGTCTCTTGTCGTGTATTGATGTTGTAACCTGCTGTTACTAGTCTGTCTGTCTAGTCTGTTCATGTCAAGTCAAGTCTTGGATTATTGTTTGGATGTTTGGATCACTCTGTAAATAAACTGCACTTGGGTTCTTCACTACACTCGCCTTCGTCAAGGTGACAGGTCTATAGAGGATTACGTGAGTGATTTTTGTGAACTTTGTAATCAGGTGAACTTTGATGTTGCTCTCAAGGACACTTTACGTTTTGGACTATCTCATGACATATCACAGTTAATGCTATGCAATACCCCACACTGGTCACTTGAACAATATATAGACTTTGCTCTGCGAATGAGTGGCTCTGCCTTCACTGTGGGTGTCGTGGAGGAGGAGCACAGCACCTCTCCAAAGCCCTCAGTCATCATGCCTACCAAGTCTGAACCTGTTCACGTCATGCCTGCCAAGCCACAGCCTTCTCACGTCATGCCTGCCAAGCCACAGCCTGCTCACGTCACGCCTGCTACTCCAGGACCTGCTCACATCATGCCAGTTAAGTCTAAGTTTATTCATGTCATATCTACTAAGTCAGAACCTGTTCACTTCATGTCTGCCAAGCCAGAGCTTGCTCACGTCATGCCGGCACATCAAGAGATTCTTCACAACATGGCCGCCCTTCTAGAGTCTCATCATGTCTCAACTGATCTTCCAGCGTCTGCTCACGTTAAGCCTGTGTCCCCGGCCAAGATGGCCACCACGCCTGAGTCCCCGGCCAATAATGCCACACTCTGCTGCCCTTAATGTAATGGTGGTCGCCATTTTGAGCGTGTGGGCTGCACACTGCGCTCCTGAGGCCTCTTCTGTCCACGAGTCTGCTCCTGAGGCCTCTCCTGTCCATGAACCTGCCTCAGTGGCCTCTCCTGCCTATGAGTCTGTCCCTGAGGCCTTTCCTATCCATGAGTCTGCACCAAGTGCCTTTCCTGTGCATGAATCCGCTGCAGAACCTCTAGAGGTGGCGGCATCCGCTGCAGAACCTCCTGAGGTGGTGGCGTCCGCTTCCGAACTCGCTGCATGCCCTGTCACGGTCACTGCCAAGGAAGCCGTTCACGAACTCACAGACTGTCTTGTCACTGCCAAAGAGGCCGTTCACGAACTCACTGCCTGCCCTGTCACGGCCACGGAGGCCGTTCACGAACTCACTGCCTGCCCTGTTACGGCCACGGAGGCCGTTCATGAACTCACTGTCTGTCCTGTTACGGCCATGGAGGCCGTTCACGAACTCACTGTCTGTACTGTCACGGCCACGGAGGCCGTTCACGAACTCACTGCCTGCCCTGTTACAGCCACGGAGGCCGTTCATGAACTCACTGTCTGTCCTGCCACGGCCAAGGAGGCCATTCAAGAATTCTCTACTTGTTCTGTCTCAGGCAAGTGGTCTGTCCATGTCTCTGCTCCGCCATGGCTCCCCGCTCTGCCTGCTCCGCCATTGCTCCCCAGTCTGCCTGCACCGTATTGGCTCCCTGCTCTGCCTGTTCCGCTTCATGGGCCTGGCCCTCCGTCCCTCCACCCAGTTCCGCATCCACTCCACCACCCTCCTGGACTTGTTGGGTTTTGTTTGTGTTTGTTTGGGCGTCTGGAGCCGCCCTTAGAGGGGGGGATATGTAAGGTGGGGTTTGGGTTTTGTTTCATGTTCATGTTTTCCATGTCTTTTCTTTTGTAATTGTTTCATGCTGTCAGTGTCATGCTTCCCTTGCCTTCATGTATATCTGCCTTGTGTATGTGTCATGTTCTGATTGGTAGTCCTAGTCATGTCTTGTTTCCCATTGGTTTGTTCTTGTCACGTGACCTGTATTGTTTGCTATAAGTAGCCATCATGTTGCTGTAGCAGATGTCAAACAGTACCCTCGGAACAGAAGCACGACCACACATGGATGAGATGAGTGATGGAATTTATTCCCCTTTAAAGAAGAGTAGTATGAGGCAAAATTAGTACAAACACACCGATAGGCCTACTCTCTCACTCCCGTGCTTCCCGTCTGCATTCACAGTGAGACTAAGCGCGAATGCTTAAAGGAGAAGCGATACACATTGCACATATACTAGGCAACAAAATAAACCAGTATTTCACAAAATATAACAATGTAACATAATAGTTAATACAAAAACACTCAGCATACTTGCAACATTCCATCATGCAAATACTTCATGAAAAAATGAAAACATATGTAAATATTATGTGAAATAACTTCTTTTGATACAATTATGCTGTGTCACTGAATAAGACTGCACCCTTGCTGTCTATGGAGGGTCAGAACGCTCTGAGATCTCATCAAAAATATCTTAATTTGTGTTCCGAAGATGAATGAAGGTCTTGCGGGTTTGGAACGACATGAGGGTGAGTAATTAATGACAGAATTAACTGAATCATTTTTGGGTGAACTATCCCTTAAAAAAAACATGTGGTAAGCAGTTTTTTGTCTCTCAACAGCAGAATACCAAAATTGTTTAACATTTCTGAATTTGTCACAACTGTAAATCAAGTCAAGTCACCTTTATTTATATAGCGCTTTTAACAATACAGATTGTGTCAAAGCAACTGAACAGCATTAATTAGGAAAATAGTGTGTAATAATGCAAAGTGACAATAGTAAACACTAATTTTTCAGTTAAAGACAGTTCATCATTGAATTCAGTGATGTCATCCAGCTCAGTTCCGTTTAAATAGTATCTGTGCAATCATTTGCAATCAAGTCAACGATATCGCTGGAAATGAAGTGTCCCCAACTAAGCAAGCCAGAGGCGACAGCGGCAAGGAACCAAAACTCCATCGGTGACAGAATGGAGAAAAAACCTTGGGAGAAACCAGTCTCAGTCGGGGGGCCAGTAAATGCTTGTTTAGCTTAAATATTAGTTTTAGTCTTTAGTTATTTACTAAGGTGTCGGGCATGATTTTCTTTTATATTTTAATCAAATATTGCATTGAATGTCACTAAGAGTCAGATTCGTTAACCGTGTTCATAAATACTTTGAAATTAATATAAACATACAAATCTTTATAGTGACAGTAAGTAAATTTAATATGGCCTAACAACACATACACAAATGCTTGTTCTAACTCTTTCACACACCAGACCAAGCCCTGGTAAGTATACCTAAAATTGCTAGATATCTTGCTTTTATCCACGTTTAACGGCGCTACTGTTCTAGACCTCATCACACCATTGTGAGATATAAACTATGAAACCAGAAGAATTTTATGTTTCCATGATTTTGTTTGAATTTGTTTACCGCATTTCACTATTCTTTATTGTATTTTCATGTGTAACTGTAATTGTTTTCCTTACGCATGGTCCAGAGCATTCTTGGCCGATAAGGCAGCATATTTTGGATTTTTAAACAGTCTACCACCTATACAATGGTTTGGATCATGTAATTGTGGAAAGTTCCAAATCTGATGACCACTCATTTTTTGATCTTCTCATCTGATTGCTGTTTTTCATTCTCCAGGTCA
>NW_015505525.1:24319-25343 GCF_001515645.1 Sinocyclocheilus grahami
CAGCTTTACAGAAAATTAAGGTGACACCATTTTCTCCTCAAGCTCATTCTTTTTAGCTAATGCCTTTGTTAAATCTTCTATCATCTTATAGTTCTCCATCATTGCTGCCATTTAATTTTCAGCCTCTACACTCTTCAGAAATTTCAGGTTCAGGTTCCTTTATTTTATACCTGTCGGTAAATTAGGTTTCAGGGAACAAGTTCAGGCTGTTTCTCATACATATCATAGACAATACATTATAACAAACCCATTACTTCATCTTATTAATGTTCATATTATTAATCATTTCTGGGACCAAGCTGTTCTTGTACCCTTTTGTTGTACTCCGCGGTACTCTAAACCGTCTATTAGACAGATGATGCTGGAATTCATAATACAGGGGATGGACCATTTTACAGTTTGGTTAATAGTGTTCTGGCTCTATAACCCTCTGGGGTCCGAGGGTGTTTTGGGGCCCTGGAGAAGTTTTGACATGCACTGACATTTGCGCTTTTTTCAATTGCTTATAAACATTTTAATGGCTTAAGTTTAATAACACTGTAATTAGCACAAACTGGGCTACAATAATATGTGAGCAGCATATGTATGTGATTGTGCTTTTGAGAAAACATTTGTGTGCTTAGTGAAAAATTTAAATTTTAAAGTCACAGTAATAAGGCCATAAAACACATACAGAACATTTGTTCACAAAACATTTGAGAACTGGATCTTGAAGTCTAGAGTTTTTGCTTCAAAATGATGTGAAAATCATCTTATTCACTCATTCACAGAAAACAATATATTGATTTAAATTTTCTAAGACACTTTTTGTGTAGAAAAGGTATATGCGAGGAGGCGTGAATGATCATTAATAATGCTGTGATTCACACCTGAGAAGACAAAGGCCCACATAATAAGCTGCATAATGAGCCTTTCAGTCAGGTGTGTGATTGAGAGGGAATTGCTACAAGAAAGAATGAGGGAAAAATAAATTTATGTATTTTTGTTTGTAGTTTATTTAGAATATATATAACTATCACATAAA
>NW_015505525.1:26782-30637 GCF_001515645.1 Sinocyclocheilus grahami
CTTTCTTGTGCAAGATGCCGGTGATGCAGCCACAGTCCTAAACGATCATTTAAACAGTTTCAAACATTTCAGCATCATTACTCCCGTCTTCAGTGTCACATGATCCTTCAGAAATCATTCTAATATTCTGATTTGCTGCTCAAAAACATTTATTATTATTATTATTACTATTATGATTATTATTATTGCTGTTGTTGAAAACAGCTGAGTAGAATTTTTTTAGGTTTCTTTGATAAATAGAAAGTTCAGAAGAATGTCTCGGTTATGTATGTAACCCTCATTCCCTGAAGGAGGGAACGAAGACGTCACATCGGTGACCGACGAATTGGGATCTTGCTTAGAGAGACCAAACCACTTCATTGGTAACCTTCAGGGAATGAGGGTTACATACATAACCGAGACGTTCCCTTTCAGTCGATCACTCTGGACGTCAAGTCGGTGACCGACTAATTGAGATCTCTACCAAAGCGCCATGGATGCTGCCCCTTCCAGTGTCCTGTGCGAGCCGCCTGCGCCCCTTTGTGGTGTAAGCCGGGGCTCGCAACAAGAAGACCAGTCACTGTTGTCATAGCACTACCCCACTCAGTGAGATTGGATAACACTGGGAAAACGTACCCGTTCCACTTGGCCCCATCCTTCCCAAAGGAGGTTTCGGAAGCACTTACAAATATGAACATCCGTTTAGGTGCATATGGAAGATTACAGGCGATTGTAACCCTCTTGGAAATGGCAGAAGTCTGCCGGGGAAACACGGGCTCTGAGGCTATACCATAGACTTTACACATATGGAAACCACTTAGGCCTCTACACATGGAACCCAGCCCTCTACCGGTTCTCACGGATTCAGCGAGTGAGGGCCTGGCGCTGGACTTTCCACCACGTCTGGCTGCCGAGGGGATGGAGGAGGTCGACAGGGTCTACAGTACGGACACTCTGGAGCAGTTCTAGCAAGCCGACACTAATCCGGGGCCTCTCAGTGCCTCTACCCGTTTGAGGTGAGAACACAGGAGGATAGCGGCTCCACACGAAGGCTATAGTCTCTAGCGAACGTGTTGGGGGTGTCCCAGCCTGCAGCTCTACAAATATCTGTCAGCGAGGTGACAGGAGCCAGCGCCCAGGAGGATGCAACATATAATTCATATAATTCAAGCAGTTCAGCACCGACCGTGCACGCGCACGTTCCTCTGTGAGGCGTGCTGTCTGTTCAACCGAATGCAACTCCATATCGAGAAAAGAGATCCTCTGCGTCGGGGAGAGTTTGCTCTTTTCTCAGTTGACCCGAAGACCCAACTGGCTGAGCTGCCGGAGCACCAGATCCTTGTGCTCACACAATTGATCTCGAGACTGAGCTAGTATAAGCCAATCGTCAAGATAGTTGAGGATGCGAACACGCTGCTCTGTAAGGGGAACAAGAGCCCCCTCCACGACTTTCGTGAAGACACGGGGAGACAGGGACAGCCCGAAGGGCAGGACCTTGTACTGGTATGCACGTCGCTCGAACGTGAACCGCAGAAATGGTCTGTGGCACGGAACGATCGACACATGAAAGTACACGTCCTTCAGGTCGAACGCTGCAAACCAATCTCGGGGACGGATGCACCCGAAGATGCGTTTCTGCGTCAACATCTTGAACAGTAACCAGTGAAGGGCCCGGTTCAAGACACGCAGGTCCAATATTGCTCATAACCCACTGCCTTTCTTGGGTACAATGAAGTAGGGGCTGTAAAACTCTGTAGTCACATTGGCTGGAAGGACCGGCTCTATCGCATCCTTCGCCAGTACGACTGCGATCTCCACATGCTGGTTCCACAGTTTGGCATGCGGGTGTAGGACCTTTGTTGATGCTTTCGAACCGCCCGCTGTTGCCTGCTGGCGATGGAGGAGGATGAATGTGGTCTGGTGCTGGTCCGTCCACGACTCTCCGTGCCCTCCTGGGACCCAGGGACAAAGAAGACCACTCTCTCGTCGAGATTTTCCAGATTCTCCACCCGGCCCTCCTCCGGGGGAGGGAGAGGTGCCTTCACCATCCCCCAAAGTGCAGCTTCCTCCTTCTTTGGGTCGCCCGTCCCAAGGCCTCTTGCTCTTCCGCTCACCTCCAGAACGGGGATAAGGGAAGTTTTTATTAAAGTTTTCACACACACACACATAAATTTCAAGAAAAACATCAAATTATATAAAAAATATATAAACAATGTAATCCAGAAAGTGTTTCCAGAAAAGAGTAAAAACCAGGGGGGGTTAAGATGAATATTTAAGTGTTGTTAATTTAAAAAACTAGTTAGAGTTTGTTACAAGTTAGAAAATAAAAAGAAAACTAGGCCGGTATCCATCTATCTAAACAAAAAAGAGAAAAGTATCAGATAGTTCATTAAACAATACAGCAGTTTTTTCTGTTACAATTTAAAAACTATTTAGAGTTTGTTACCAGTTAGAAAATGAAATAAAAATGGTGTCTTGTCACCATGATCTGAAACAAAAAGTATCCTTCCAGATAGTTTGTTAAAAAGTACGTGCAGTCAAAATCTTGTAACATTACAATCAAACGGTATTTTTGTGAATTGGAAAAACAGGATATTATTCTGTAACAATGGCTCAGGCACTATCACCTAAAACTCCTGAAAAGAGTGTTGAGGCTGCTATGAGCGATCTTACTCTGGCACCGAGGAAGTTGAAACATGGTCCGTGTCTGGCCAAATTCCTCCACGAAACTTTGGATAATGTTAAGTATGAGTTTCATTTATCCGGTAACCGTATTTGCAGTTACAACTTTGACAAGAACAACCGGGAGGTCAGACTGAGTACCGTGGACAATGATGAGAGGTTCACTTACGACATGTGCGACGACCCTGAGCTGTTTTTCACCATTAAAGATTGGTGTTTATTTTACAACTACGTCTGGCGTGATCTAAAAGACGGATGCGATGAACCTCTGTTCATAGGGGAATGGAATGGTATCACACCAGGTATGAGGTACAGAGTACAAGGGGACCACGTTAACAAGTACGCTGATGATTACGTTTATATACTTTGTAGCGACCACAGCTCAGACCTACCTGAACGCGCATGGCCAATATCTGAATATAGCAGATGGTGCACCTGTTGGCTTAATAAATTACCCCGGTGCCTGTACATTCTCACAGGTGGATGTTTCTCTGGGGGATCGTCTGATAATGTACGTATCCCTACAGATGTTTGATCGAAGCACTGATTCATTTTGGAAAAGATACCCTCGAAAGTGTCTTTTCAGCCGGTTTGTTCTACAGAGATTCGCCGGGTCACATGGATGCTACCGACCCCGCAGGAGAAAATACAGGGTTAATGAAGAGAGCTGCGTTTACCAACGCTAGTAACGTCGTAGAATTACTAGCCCCCATACATAGCGATATTTTCTTTCAAGAAAAGTTAATGTTGAACGGAATAGGTTGAACGGAATAGGTATAAAAATACGGCTGACCCGTGCTAAAGACGAGTTCTGTCTAATGCGAGATGACGCTATTGCTTATAAACTCCATATCATATCAGCATCTCTTTTTGTGAAAAAAGTTGCCGTTTCACCCGGTGTTCGGTTGGGACACGCTCAGGCACTTCTATCAACCACTGCTAAATACCCCATAGACCGTGTGTGTCTGAAGAATTTCTCTATACCGCAGGGGTCTCGTGTGTCAAATCAAGAAAATCTTTTTCTCGGAACATTACCGAAATCTGTCATTTTAGCAATGACAGAAAATACCTCCTTTTCAGGGGCGTATGATAAAAATCCTTTTACCGGAAGACAATCAGCCTCTGGCAATAGATCGACAGGATTTTCTAAACGGATACACCCTCTATGCCTTTAATTTAACACCTTAACACCTG
>NW_015505525.1:33008-33626 GCF_001515645.1 Sinocyclocheilus grahami
GGGTTAATGAAGAGAGCTGCGTTTACCAACGCTAGTAACGTCGTAGAATTACTAGCCCCCATACATAGCGATATTTTCTTTCAAGAAAAGTTAATGTTGAACGGAATAGGTATAAAAATACGGCTGACCCGTGCTAAAGACGAGTTCTGTCTAATGCGAGATGACGCTATTGCTTATAAACTCCATATTATATCAGCATCTCTTTTTGTGAAAAAAGTTTCCGTTTCACCCGGTGTTCGGTTGGGACACGCTCAGGCACTTCTATCAACCACTGCTAAATACCCCATAGACCGTGTGTGTCTGAAGAATTTCTCTATACCGCAGGGGTCTCGTGTGTCAAATCAAGAAAATCTTTTTAATCTTTTTTCACCGAAGTGTCATTTTAGCAATGACAGAAAATACCTCCTTTTCAGGGGCGTATGATAAAAATCCTTTTGCTTTTAAACATTTTAACCTGGAATTTTTGGCTTTATACCTAGACGGTATCCAAATTCCATCCAAACCGTTTCAGCCAGAATATAAGAATGGATCTGCTGTGAGGGACTTTTATCAACTCGTATTATCTACCAGAATACATCTTAAAAATCAGCCTCTGGCAATAGATCGACAGGATTTTCT
>NW_015505525.1:39019-40139 GCF_001515645.1 Sinocyclocheilus grahami
CCGCCTGTATGCCGAGGCCTCAACTGCGGCGTTGGGGAGCTGGATGTGATCGCTCGTGCTGGCGGTGAGCATGTGAGATCCTTCCTCTGAAGACGTAACGCACTCGGGGGTGGTTCGTGTGACGTTGTTGGCCTCGTGACGTGATTCCGAACTAACTACAACCTCTTGCAGCGCCACCTCTGTAGGTAATATTACCACGTGGCCGTCAGAACCATCATGTTCACCTGTCAAAATTTTGTAAACACTTCATGAGAAACTGAAACTTTTAACACGTTGAGAAAAACGAAAGTCTGTATATGCAACCAACCGTTATTAACATCGCAGTCATCATTACAGGTAACTAATTGGGCCTCGTCAACTGTTGGAGTAAAATGATAACGATTATTATTATTGCTATTATTAGACATTGAGTAGTTAATAGAAAAAGAGAAAATACTTACATATTTGTTCAAGGATCTGTTCCAAGCCTTCGTCGAAATCCAGATTCTCAAAAACACCTAGAGATTATAAACAGAGTGTTAAACAAATATTCACGTTTAAATATATTTAAATAACCACCCCGATGAAAAACACACTTACCATCGTAATTGTCAGCCATTGTTCCGTCGATTGATGAGATAATTAATATTGTACACCGTGAAGATAGAGTTACGGGGTAGGCCTAATGAACTGTACAACTTTTGCTTTTTAACAGATCGTAGTGTGGGGTGGGGTCTCCTTAGAACTCACCGTAAAAGCCGATAACTACCAGTAGGGGGTATCCTAACCCCATATTTCTTTTTTTCTTTTACAAGTGAATTGGTGTGATATTAACGTCCTCAGAGACTGTCTGGTCTTTATTACGTGTCCTGGGCCGTAGCCATATACTTTCATCTTGAGGGTGTTAGGTATAACCTTATCTACACGTGTTTGAACTCAACGGGGTTTTTAACCGCCAAAAATCAATGCCTGGATATCTGTTTATCGCTCTCACACCTTGTAAACCATACACTCAAATGATCGTTTGAAGTAGGTCTGATGTAAGTCTCACGTTGGAAAATCAAAGAGAGCTATTCTCTTGTTTGTAATAGGTATAACTCATAATTGCTTGTTTGTTTGTTTGTGTGTGTGTGTGTGTGTG
>NW_015505525.1:40149-45490 GCF_001515645.1 Sinocyclocheilus grahami
TGGATTATAAATGATTTATATACTTTCAGAGACAATTATTGTAACTCTGTCCCATTTTACTGTTCCAGTAAACACCCAGGAAAAGGCATTCCCGGTTTTTGTCCTTGTTTAGGGGCCCATCCTGTACAGTGTCCTGTGTTCCGTCGTTGAGTCTCAGAGGCAGTGCACATAATAATCAATATGTTTGTATAAAGGTAAATAAATAAAGCTATTTTTAGAGATTTTCAGAAAATTCAAAATATCAGAATTGTATCACTTTTTATTTAGTGTTTTCATAAAAGCCTTATTTTTATGCATTTTTTTGTTACAAAAAAGGAAGGAATGGGGACACAAAAGAAGGAATGGGGACACAAGCTCTGAAGATAGCGAGTGTAGTGGGACAGTCCAGGTACACAGAGCGACAGAGAGAGGATTTAAACACAAGCGTTGGTTAAGGTAGAAAGACACTGCATTGTTGCAACATCGGTCCCCTCAGAGAGAGTCTTCTCAAAAACAGGACAAATAATCACAGAAAAGTGTTATTATTAAAGTTTTATTAAAATGTTAAATAATAGTAGCTGTGTATTTTTTGTAACGAAAATGCATTAAAATAAGGCTTTTATGAAAACACTGAATACAAAATTGCTTACCAACACACAAACCATTCACAATTGCTAAATGTACTCGTCAATTGCTCACTCACATTTCTATGTTTTTTTTACAAGGCAAGTTACAATGCGATACGTGTGACGTATTCATAATGAGACTCATTTATAAATCTGCTGTTGTCAACAAAAAGAAGTGCTGAGGTCTTCCTGCGGGTTTCTGCCAAAATAAAAGTTGAGAAAGAGCAAGAACTCCATCAACATTCATAAATGTTAGTATTGTAATTTGTTCTGTAAAGTAAAATAAAAAGTAAGACAATAATAATGATAATCATGATAATTTCAATAGCTCTGTTAATACATGTATTATAACATTCACACATAGGATCTGTAATATTTTCTAATGTTTTAAAAGAAAGCTCTTCTGCTCAGCAAGGCTGCTTTTAATTGTATAGTAAAAATACATGCCCAAGTTAAATTGTGTCTGCTAGAATGTAAAAAAAATGTTCAGTGTTAAATATCTGTAAATTGTTGTTTTGTAATTTATTTGTTCTTTGAAAAGCAAGACAAAACAGTAAAAAGCACATTTTGGCTGTTTAATTTGTGCAATGGTGAAAAAAATTGGCAAAATACACTAGGAAAAACCACCGAAAAACCATGTTCGGTATTCGGCCTTCGGCACAGTGTTTCATTTTGTTCGGCTTCGGCCAAGAATTTTCATTTCGGTGCATCCCTATAGAATAGTGACATTTCCATGATCTAATGTACTGGTACTGTACTGTAATAATACTGTATGTGTAAGTATAACACCCCTGTAGATCATGATTGGCTCCGCTCTCTCCTCTCTCCACTGTTAGGATGCAGAGTGTCACGATTTCGGTTCATGGACTTCCGTTTATTCACCACCAGATGTCACCCTTTCTATTCTTACATTGACTCTCGCACTACACAAACTGTTGCATAGCACCCCGGACTACATTTCCCATCATTCTTTGCACAATTTGCACTCATTTCACACAGCTGTTTCTAATTACCTCACTCATTATATAACACCCACTCTAACCACACTTCTCTGCTGAGTATTGTTTAGCCTGTACCCCTTTCCGAGTCTCCGTGTTTTCCTTGTTTTGCCTTGCCTTGCCTGTTTTTGCGGTTCTTGATCTTTTCCTGTTTTCCTGGTTTTTTTTCCCTCTCGTCTCGCCCCTGTGATTCTGTCTGCCGATCGGTGACCTACGCTAGCCCTAGGACTGTTCTTGTGTTTTGCCCGCCATATACCTGTTTGCCATTGTTTGACCCTGCCTGTTTACCACGTCTCTCTATTAAAAGCTTGCAGATGGATCCACACGTCTCACGTCTCGTCAGCCCCGTTACACAGAGATTCTGATTGGTGTGTCATCAGTTTTGCTAACTAATGTTTAACTTGCTCATTGTTCAACTTTTTGAGAAATGTGTCTCTGTTTTGAAAACTGAATTAATGGTTTGGGGAAAAAAGTGCCAATTAAAATCAGTTACAGCTATGTTAACAATCGAGAAAACTGCAATACGACTATTATTACCTAACTCTGCTATTAGTTTCCGTGATCGGCATCTTCTTATTGATTTCGTTATTGGCTTATATCCATGATCAAAGTGGAGCGAGCGGTTGAAGAATCAGATCACCAAACAATTAAGTGATAAATCTGGATGAAGACATATCCGGACAGGATTAGATTTCGTAGAGGACTTCTGAGTTAGCTGAGAAGCAGTAATTATCTGATTCACAAACAAATGTAAAAACAATTTGTTAGTGAACTGAATCATTTCTGATCGGTGCCAATAATAGCCTCGTGGTTAGTGCGTCGACATACAGCACAACTGTGCTCACGGTGACCCGAGTTCAATTCCCGTCGCGTATGGAATGCCAATCCTGCCATAATTAGAAATAAATAAGTGTACAAGAAAATGTAAATAAAAAAACAAATATAAATAAATGTTAAAAGCAATAATTATTTATAATTTTATTTCCTTATGTATTTTTTTTTATTTATACATTTATTTCCACTTTTATTTACTTTCACATTTATGTATTTATTTACGTATTTATTTGTTTATTTCCACATTTATTTATTTCTACATTTATTTAGTCACATTTATTTGTTTCTATATTTCTTTGTCCGTAGGATAATGAGAAGGTGTGTTTTGTCTCAGGAATAGCAATGGAGTCAGAGTAGGCTAGAGGTAAGTGTTGAGGCCACAGTGACACGTTGTGGTGCCCAAACGAAGTACAAGATGTGTAGGCCTACATGACGCGCCTGTTGATAGTGTGGGATGAATGATTTAGATGGGCAATATGGCCAAAATCTTATTTCAATTTCACGTGGGGGGCTGTTTCGGCTGGGAAGCGTGCAATCTGTGATCGAGTGCATTTGCTGAAGCTCGCGAAAGCCTGCGGGCTGTTTTTTAGGTTTCACTTTCAACGCATACAACACATGTTTCAAAGATTCGGGATAGAAGGAGGCATCAGTTACTGTAGAAGATTTGTCGCCTCGCGCCACTTCCCCTGTGGTCACCGCATCAACTGATTATAATGATGTTCTCTTGGTGTAGACACGGCTTTAGATATGGATTTATCAGCTGATTAATCACACGTCTTAGGCTGGAAATATCCAGAATTAGATCAAACACAAAGTGTCCATGAACGGAGCTGGTGAAGCCATGCATTGTAGCCTAAAACATGTTTAATATTTGCGAATGACACCAACGATTGTATGCGGCTATGCAGTGGAGATGCAGCGGAGATCACTGTCAAATATCATTCAGCATTCATTTTGAAATGTTTTCAAATATTTTTTCTTGATTACAAGAAAAAAAACTATTGTTCTTGTTGTGATTTATTTCTTGTTTTTTTTTCATTTAATCCATAAGTTAACACTGCTAATTAAAAGGTTTAGTTTTTTCTGCAGTCGAAGAAAGTATAGCATAAATTATGTCAGTGATTTCTCTCATTTGAAAGATTATCAAGAATCATTTTTTCCCCGATCTGCAGTCCAATAAAAGTTAAGAAAATTAGCCTACTGATCTACAGCCTACAGGCTAATTTCATTATTTCTTAACTTTTAACTTCTTCTTAAAGAATCAAATTTTTAAAGAATCAAAATCAAATTCATAACAAATAGGCTAGGCTAATGAATTTTCGTCATAAGCAATATACGAACATAAGGAATACCCTAGCTATTCAAAAAAAAAAATCATAAATCACGAATAAGACGAAATAAAATTATATATATATATATATATATATAAATTAATTATATATAATCGTTTTACGTCAAATGGATAAGGAAATTACAGTGCCTTGAATTAATTAAGTAATGTTTTATTTCGTTCTAACCTGTAACTGGGGAAATGTAACAAAAAAAGCCTATCGTTTTTATTTAAAAACAATACATTTTAAGCCCTGATTTTAGACACATGAGATAATATATTATTGTTTGACTAAACGTTTAAAAATAATGCTAGAAATGTTATAATTAAGGGAATTAAACATAGGCTTAGGCATTTGAAAATACATAATGAAATGTGTCTTTTTTAAGCAATAATTTAAAAAAAAAGATATATTCATATTCAAGACACATTGCTGTGACATTTATTAGGAACACCAATATAGCAGGAAAGCTAATGTGTTCTGTTATATTAAGCACAAACTAAGAAAAGTAATGTTTCAATAGCTAAACGCACCGTGTTGTGCGCAGTGTTGTATTTGGTGGGGCGGGAGCAGCTGTGGGAGCGCGCTGTTTTTGTGAGTTGTTGTTGTTGTTGTTGTTTTTTTTGGTTCGGCAGAATTTGTCCAGTCGTTACGCGCCAGTCGTTAAGTGTGTAGACTGACTCAGTCATTAGGTGTGTGCTGCTCTCTGACTCTCAAAGAATCTGCTCCAGTCGATGGTGACGGTCTTTTAGTGTGTTGAGGTCAGGATGTTTCTGCTAGTCCTGTAGTGTGGTCCCAGCCAGTGGCATAGCGTCTGTGTATGCAGGGCATGCAGGGGCATATCATACGGTTTTTTCAACCCGTTCTCATCAATCTGTATAAATAACATGACTTTACACTTTCTAATTGCGTGTAATGCATACGCCAAATGCCAATTTTGCGTGCATATGATACGCCAATCCTTCACATTGACTTCAGTGGAGAGCAGATGCGTCCAAATACCACACGTCATCTTCAGCGGCAGTGACGTCACCAGCAGTTCACCTGACGCAGGTACACCTTCAAACAGGTAAGTGCAACTATCTTATTTTGTAATGAGATCACGTGGTTAACGGTATTATTTGAATGATTTCAGTGTTTCTGCATCACGTTACATGGGGTCATGTGTTCAAATAGCAGCGTATGTGTTTAAATTATGGAACAGTGGGCTGCTCAGTTAGCACAGCTGCTAGCCTACCATTGACATTAGCCTAAGCTAACTTCTGCTGCATATAGACCCGTTGCAGTTTGAAATAAATAAATAAAACCGTTTTTAATCATGTGACATGGGTCTTCAGCTTTTAGACAAGGCTGATGACAGCACAACAAATCAACCAACCCGGTATCGCGTGATGATCGTGATCATGTAAAAAGTCCACACAATTACCATATTTTTACCATAGTAGTCTAACTGTTGCTCGACCATGTCATGTGTCATGTGCACAGTAACTACAACATATTTACCATGCTTCTCCCACCGTAACCGTAGTTTTACTGTGGTATTTGTAGTTACTAAAGCATAATAACCACAACA
>NW_015505525.1:48152-49723 GCF_001515645.1 Sinocyclocheilus grahami
GCAAACACTTCCAATGGTACGTCTGTGTTGGTCTGAGCACTTTGACTGAACTTTACTGCAGAGACATTTTTCACAGCAATTGATGTTTCTTAAACTTTGGTTTACATACGCTACGGCCCCATCAGGAAGAACCCCCAGAAAAGTGTCATGTCGAAGTAGTAATAATAATTCATACAATTTACCAAGTCAGCAAATTCATATGATATTGTACAAGCGTACTCGTAAAAAATTCTACGACTTTTACTCCTACTGCTGTCATTGGCCATTGCCTCAACTCATGCAGATTGTGCCCATTGTAAGTAGTCAGAGTGTTTATATCATAAACTTTATATTAAGTCCATTGTATTCTTTATTAATCCTTACAAATTGGCGCCGTCTCTTCCCGTTCCAACAGTACATGATATCTGTCCACACCTCACAGTCTGCCTTTCTTTCCATGTTGATTTTTATTGAACGCATCTGTCTAAGAAACAAGAGTCTGAAAATGCTAGCTTAACTTGTCGCGTGTTACAAATCAGATCTTCAATTAATTTGGCCAAATCAGATCACTTAAAGCTGTTCACACCAAGAGCAATAACTATAATGAGAAGTATTTTAGCATCCACACCAAGAGACAATACTGTTCTGTTTATTATAAGCATGCGCTGTGGTTATGTCGTCTGCCATTTAAATGCTCAAGCTTTTTAAAGTCTGGTGGATTCTGATTGGCTGTAAAAAATTGTTCTGAAAGAGATTCCAACGATAATGTTCTTCTGTGTCATTAAATGTTCCTTTCATTCTGTTAAAATTACACACAAAATTCTGCCTATTTCTCTTCATCTTATTCCTTTACTCCCTCACTCACTTACACATTCTTTTATGCTCTGTAGAGAGAGTATAGGCTACTATATGACAAAAAGTTTGATTTATTGCCCCTCATAAACCCCCCTCCTCCTATCATAAATGGACACCTGTTTGGACACCTGTTTCTGTACACCCCCACCCATCTAACCCGGCCATCTGTTTATCCACCCCAATGAACCCATGGAATTTATGATTGTTTGGGAAAGTGTTTTTGTGTGGGTTAATTGAAACAGTTTTTAACTATGTGCTTTAAACTTTAAATTGTGAAACGTGATATGCTTATTAAACTGGGATAAGGGAAGTTTTTATTAAAGTTTTCACACACATACATTTCAAGAAAAACATCAAACTATATAAAAAATATATAAACAATGTAATGTCTGTGTTTCCAGAAAAGAGTAAAAACCAGGGGGGTTAAGACGAATATTTAAGTGTTGTTAATTTAAAAACTAGTTAGAGTTTGCTACAAGTTAGAAAATAAAAAGAAAACTAGGCCGCTATCCATCTATTTAAACAAAAAAACAAAAAAAAGAGAAAAGTATCAGATAGTTCGTTAAACAATACGGCAGTTTTTACTGTTACAATTTAAAACTATTTAGAGTTTGTTACCAGTTAGAAAATTAAATAAAAATGGTGTCTTGTCACCATGATCTGAAACAAAAAGTATCCGTCCAGATAGTTCATTAAAAAGTATGTGCAGTCAAAATCTTGTAACATTACAATTTAAA
>NW_015505525.1:49733-50944 GCF_001515645.1 Sinocyclocheilus grahami
GACGAATATTTAAGTGTTGTTAATTTAAAAACTAGTTAGAGTTTGCTACAAGTTAGAAAATAAAAAGAAAACTAGGCCGCTATCCATCTATTTAAACAAAAAAACAAAAAAAAGAGAAAAGTATCAGATAGTTCGTTAAACAATACGGCAGTTTTTACTGTTACAATTTAAAACTATTTAGAGTTTGTTACCAGTTAGAAAATTAAATAAAAATGGTGTCTTGTCACCATGATCTGAAACAAAAAGTATCCGTCCAGATATAGTTTGTTAAAAAGTACGTGCAGTCAAAATCTTGTAACATTACAATTTAAAAGTTTGAGAGTTTGTTACCTGTTCGAAAATAAAATAAAAAATGCTGACATCTCACCGTGATCTAAAACAAAAAGCGTCAGATACGTTCGTTAAACAATACGGCAGTTTTTTCTCTGTACAATTTTAAAAGTTTGAGAGTTTGTTACTGCTTAGAAAAGAAAGAAAAAATGCTGACTTATCTTACCATCTAAAACAAAAACAAAAACAAAAAAAATATCAGACCGTTAAGCAATAAGATACTTGGCAAAGTCTATGTTGCACTCTACCATTACAATTTAAAACTAGTTAGAGTTTTTCACAAGTTAAACAAAAGACCCTCTCATCTTACGTTGTTTTCCGTCAGTTCATCCTCACACGCAGCTGTCAAAACTCGGAATGAGCTCAGGAGCGCACCTCTCAGGCCACACCTACAGCCCGCCACTAACAACGGTGGTGTGTTAATCACCCAAAACGGGGCCTAACGTGTTTAAAAGGGTTTCTGTTGAGAATAACATCCTTACCTAGACGCAAAATACAAACGGTGTTTTTGTGAATTGGAAAAACAGGATATTATTCTGTAACAATGGCTGAGGCATCATCACCTAAAACTCCTGAGAAGAGTGTTGAGGCTGCTATGAGCGATCTTACTCTGGCACCGAGGAAGTTGAAACATGGTCCGTGTCTGGCCAAATTCCTCCACGAAACTTTGGATAATGTTAAGTATGAGTTTCATTTATCCGGTAACCGTATTTGCAGTTACAACTTTGACAAGAACAACCGGGAGGTCAGACTGAGTACCGTGGACAATGATGAGAGGTTCACTTACGACACGTGCGACGACCCTGAGATGTTTTTCACCATAAAAGATTGGTGTTTATTTTACAACTACGTCTGGCGTGATCTAAAAGAGGGGTGCGATG
>NW_015505525.1:51490-52420 GCF_001515645.1 Sinocyclocheilus grahami
ACATTCTATAATCATTAAATACAGACGACCCCGTACTCTCAGAGGAAATACACTTCAAGCGATATCGCCACCAACATGACCCAAGAAAATACTTCAGCTCCTAGTTTTGTATGCGACGACTCCGCATCAGCGCCGGGGGCGTCGTCGGCCTATGCTACCTGGGTGAACAAATTCTGTACAGAACTCGGCTATCATAATCTCGCTTTCCTGGCAAAGTACAGACCTCCTCACGCTGGATCATCTGATGCTACAACTTCTGAAGCCGTCTCGGACACAGTCGACGGCTGCATCGGTGTGACCGGTCATAAGCTCATTAAAGCTGTTGTTGCCATAATTCTGGAGCATCTGGTTGACAGACAGCTGAAGAAAGATTGTTATGGTTGTCAGGTCGATCATCCTTCGCAAACACAACATTCATGCCTCTATGAGGCACCTGCGTACTATTTTCTGGGGTGTTTTGAACAACTGTCGCATAAACTGTCTAAACCTGATCTAAACCTCATTCTGGCCCGAACCTTGAAGCTGTTCGGTTTAACACCGCATCTGCAAAGAATTCAGGGTGTTGTCGACGCCGTTCTGTGTGAGCTCAGAGATGAGATGTACATAGTGGAAGGCTTGGCTGAACTCAGGACGAAACTTGTGGATGAGACCTGCGAGCAGGCCGTTTACGACGCGGTTGACAGCTGGAAGAAGAGTGCAGCAACGGACTCTGACTAACCAATGCCATGGGAAACCTCTGCAACACGATCTGGCTGACAAAACTCTTATTTAAACAACGAATTAAGAGCGAGATAATATGTTTATTGTATAAGATTACCGATGATGATCATGAATGTTATGTGGATAATAAACGTTTAATGAAATAAAATCAAATGTGTATTGTGAGGGTATGTCGAACGATTGGTGTGTTATGACAACCCAATGTATCGC
>NW_015505525.1:53660-54827 GCF_001515645.1 Sinocyclocheilus grahami
CTTGTCAAATGGTGGGGGTGGCCACCTAAATTTTCCTCATGGCTGTCAGAACAGGAGATCGCGAACATACAGAATCCCTTAAAGTAACAACGTGGTTGTCATAAGCAGCATTTGTGAAAATCTGCATCATGGGCGAGGGAGGATTTTACGTTACGCTACCATGCAACGCATCAATGGATGTATATCCTGATAATAGTATTTCTAATTACAAAACAAGACTAGCGAAAAGCATGAACCTCAAAGGTCAATGGGAAGTCGGATTAATCGAATTTTACTACCCTATTTCCTGGTACACTTTTAATGAGGAGGATGCACCATTTATTATTAACACCACCCCCAATATACTGGGTTATGATGAGAAAAATTACGAAGAGGGTGAGGGTGTGATTATCTACATTAAAGAAAAAAACCTTCAAAACATATCTAAAGTATGTAATACGTTAAAACCGGGGTATTACGAGGATGTACTGTTTCTGGTTAGAGAAATAAATGCTAATCTACCACCGCGAGTGACTCTTGGGTATGACCACATCAAAAATAGGATATTTCTAAAAGCACCGGTGAACACATCTTTGGTATTTTACGGGAAGTTGGCTATTATTTTAGGATTAAAACCGAGTGTGGCTCTAGGATCTGTAAATCAACCTCACGATGTTCATTTTGATAGTGCCCCTGTTGTGACGTATGCACCACAGCAGGCCGACATAAGAGGGTCATATTATAGCATGTATATATACACTGATATGATCGAGTATCAACCAGTCGGCGATTCGTATGTACCACTACTGAGAACTGTACATATAGACGGGACATCTAATGACTTCATCAGTGTTAGATTCGATAAACCACATTACGTAGCTGTGAGTAAATCTAATATTACAGACATTTGCATCGAGGTTAAAGACGACCAAAACAAACACATGCGTTTCACTTACGGTAAAGTTGTTGCTAAACTTCACTTCAGACAGGTGAAATAGGTTTTTGTTTTAACAAAACTATTGCACAATTATGGACCCGGAACGATATGTCGCATACTACCGGAACCAAGCCGGTAACGGGCTACCGGGATATGCAGGCGCACCGGTTATGTATGGAGCGGGGTTAGGAGGCATTTTTAGAGCCCTTTTCAGGACAGCTCTACCACTGTTGAAAAGAGGTTTTAGTATA
>NW_015505525.1:56253-57190 GCF_001515645.1 Sinocyclocheilus grahami
TCGATTATTACTGAGACATTGCGAAATGAATACGGTCCAACTAACCGCTTTTATGGATAAAATTGCGCACAATACGTGTTTTTTAGGAGTACTACCATGTGATTATCTCCCAAAAACACAGATAAAGATTTTACCGACTATGCTTATTTTTAATACCGACCCCTCCACAAAACGGGGGCAACATTGGGTCGCTATCTACATAAACAAATCTAGAGTTAGCTGTTTTTTTGATAGCTTTGGCGGATGTTCGAAAGATCCACGTTTTCTGAAGACCGTCCAACACTTAAAAAAAAAACAATTCTATAAGTGTGCAATACACTAACAAACAGGTTCAAGACTTCACATCAGATACTTGCGGACAACATTGTGTGTTTTTTCTGTATCACATGTCAAAAGGATACGTTTATGAAAATATTGTTAAAATGTATTATGACGACCTGATTAAAAACGATAACATGGTTAAGAGACTGAAACCTTCTCTCTGCGATACTTTTAACTGTATTCAGTGCGTGCAGATCTGTAAAACGGCTCTGTAGTGCACCTAGAACTGACCTATTATTTAATGTTTAATAAATAAAAGACTATGTAATCATGAATGTATTAATATGGCAGCACTGTATAAATAAAGACAATGTATAACCAGTCATCTTTTTTTCCGTCTTTTTATTAACATCAGGATGATAACTCAACACACGACTTAATACAAATATTTCAAACATATTTACAAACAATGATATTAAAAAGCTAACCAGGCGTTAGCGTCAAGAGTCGGTGAATTAAACACATTTCCAACGGGGTTGCTAGATTGTGTCGTAGTCTTTGGTGTATGCTTTTTAACTTGCCATTTTTTCAATGGGGTAGATGATTTCCTTTTAAGGGTCTCTACCGAGCATTTAACCTGGGGGTTGGTTATAGTTGAAAATGGTATATTTAAAAC
>NW_015505525.1:58290-59155 GCF_001515645.1 Sinocyclocheilus grahami
ATAGTGTGTATTGAGCGTAATAGTCCTACTGGTTTTACCTTGAAAAAACAGATTCTGTGTTATCAATATGATGGAAAATGATTTATGATGAACGTATTTCGTGAAAGCTTGTGAGAGTTCATCGTTCGAATATGCCTGTTCCATCAAATCATCACAAATAACAATAGATCTCTTATTAGGTGGTAATAAATTTTCATCCGTTAAAGAGTTTGGAATACCTTCAATAAATTTTATATCATACAATGACAACAGTTCATCGTACAAAGGTTGCCAACAACTGTATAAAAACACAATATTATCAATTTTTACATTGATCATCTTGTCTGCATTACACAATAATTTTTTCACAAAGACAGTCTTCCCGCTGCTCGACGGGCCTGAGATCACCGCCGAGAACGGGAACTGAAAACGGAAGTCAAAATCTTCAACATACACATTTTGCGATCTAGAAATATCGTTAGTACCCATAAGGAATTGTGGTGTAGTCAGCCAGTAGCACACGCTTGTCATATACCACTTTGAATCTTTTCAAAACTGACCTATTATGCAGTGTGAATTTCTTTTTATTACGCACAATGGTCTCGGTGCGAGTGAGCAGGTGGCTAGTGTCACGTGATGCTACATAACCATGTATCAGACAGATCATGCTTTCTAGGGTAACGACTTTTGCATTCGTTCGTAGAATGGAGCATTATTCCTTTAGCTTTAAGAGTGACTTTATTTTTCACGGTTCTAAAACTGTACGATTTCGGTCCGGTCGATGCGAATTCGGTGTCGTAGTCGTCTGCATCAAGCTCGTCCGTCAGTTCGCCAAGATAGTCACCTGTTTTAGGTGTCCAATCTTCATCTTTCGTTATGAAGATGG
>NW_015505525.1:59786-62373 GCF_001515645.1 Sinocyclocheilus grahami
GCCCTCTGGAGACTTGAAAGGTAGAACCGGATGGAGTAGATTACGCGGTGGGAGCACGGTACATTTAATAAGACCAAAATACGATTCGACCGGTTCAAAATCTTTTAAAATTATTTCGGGATGTCCTATAGGGTATGTTTTGCACGACTGCACATAAGGATAAAGAGATGTAAAGTCCAAATAGGAGATAGGTTCATCTTCGCTGACCTTGTGGTACAGCTTGAGTGCATTAGTCCTGCCTCCGAAAAGCGAGTCCCTCGGATTAAGCCTTGCAGGTGCATTATAACTACTCATAAAAGCTTTGACATCAGAATCGTTTTGTTTGGATTTCTCCCACTGACATTCCCAAATCTCATGTACATTGAGATTGTAGGTATTGCGCAAAACATTCAATTTATTGTCAGATTGTCTTCTGAGCACATTGAAAGGTATTTTTGATACCGGATTCAAATCGTTAGGATTAAAACGACAATCGTGCCCATGCCAGAAACAACCTAAAAATTCCAAGGCTATTCTATCACCGTTATCAACTTCATAATAACCATCCACATGATACGGTCCGAATTTGGCTTCGCCATAATTTAACGCATGTTGAACGTCGACGTTTCTGCTAGCTTTAATGTATTCGAGCCATTGGATGGAAGGATTTGAGTAAGCTTTGTACTGATCGATGTATGCATTTTTGTGTGTTAGGGCTATCGTGTCTTTGGTTAAAAAAAGCGTTTTGAACACTTTCATAGCACAACCGGCAAGCGTTATACATCCGAACGGGTCCACGTTTGTACACTCGATAAACTCATTTCTGTATTTCATGCAAGCCTCACGTAACAAAACGACATCGTTCTTACAGTACATCCCGAGTTGTTTTTTGAAGTCAAACACCTCCCCCGCTACGCTCTCGTACCACGAGTCAAATTTCATTCGGTCTGTGTCAGACATTGTCTGGTAGCCATAATGTTCTTTACACGGATACGGTCCTAAATAATTCACATTCTGCGAACGGTTGAAATGATGGGGGAAGTAACCTTTTTCGCTGGTGTTTAAGTTTAAAGCAGATGTCATTTTTGACAATTTCATAGGCAAGAAGCTATAACTGTCAATGTATCTCTGTTTAAATACTGATCGTACATATAAACATATAAACAACCTTGGAGTATAATTTTTGGCGTTAACCCCTGACTTGTGAAATACTCGAGCAATATAAAAGAATCGAACCATCGAACCCTGTGGGCGATAAATGTAAAATCAGCAAATTTTGGACGTCTGAAATGTTTGACCATACGGTCCACGCAGTCGACACCTTCGGCTGTGAATTCTTCACCAGTTTGCGAAACGGCACATATGTAATTAGCGGTATGCCTACCGTTTTCGTACATTGTTTCAAAGTCAAAATAAATGTAGGCTTGGCTATGTTCGGCAGGTTTAACAGGTTGAATATAACAACTGTGACTCTCTTCAACTATCAGAATATCCCCACAATGCACACATCTCGACGGTGCACATTTGTGCGCTAATAGTTTATCACCTGACCATTTTGCTCTGTACTGTCTGTAACATTTGTCGCAGTATTTTACGAGATCACACTGAGATCTCACCCCTTCACATCGTGGTTGTTTATGCTTCTCATAACAGAAGTCAGATCTACAATATCTTAAACAATCAGTGCATTGTACCGATTTCTTAGGATGTGTGTAGCACTGAGTGTCGTTGCACACGTTGCACGTAAATTTACAATAATGTAAAGTACGATCATTAAAACCTTTATAGCAGTACTCACAGACATAGCTGTAACCTAAGAACCCCTTCAAATGTTTTATCATGTAGTAATGATCGTCGTGCAGATATAAATGTATCGTCTTGTGATGTAGCACATCTGTATTTTTATATACCTCCAATTTACCTGAACACGATCTGTGAAAGATTACTATTTTCAGATCTAGAAATTCTTCAAATTTAAAAGTATCATGCAACGCAATTTTATCTTGTGGGTCGTAACCCAGATCTGTATGTATGTTTTTAGCTATTTTCACCAAATCGCTATCGGGGCTTTGAGGATTTAAAAAATGAGCGATGCATATGCTAAAACACATATTGTCTGCTATATTTTCAGGGATGAATAAATTCATTCTATTTTTCCTTATAACCGTATTGTAAGCCAGGTCGGCTAACTTCCTACGCACGCCGCCTTGTTTGTTTCGTGCCACGGTCACGCATAACTCTAAAGCAGAATCTAAACCCACGTCTGTATTGCTTTGAACAGCACGTTCGATTTGATCAACAAATATACCAACGTCGTGATTATTATTAGGGGTTAGAACAGCATTAATATCTGTGGGGAGACTTACCCCTTGCAGAGATACGTTCAGAAAACCATCTTCACCCGCCATCAATATGGAAAACGCGACAATCTCATTCAAAATATCTTGCAAAAAGATATTATAGGCAGCATAATCATCAGTGGCGATTTCACGAAAATTTAAAGTTCTGCGAATTTCTAAACCGTTAAATTTCGGTCTTGGGCTAATTGTAAAAGCACCCACAAGACCACCCTCTCTTACTAGGCTATCTATACAATTCTGGCTGAGAC
>NW_015505525.1:63626-65159 GCF_001515645.1 Sinocyclocheilus grahami
ACATACCATTATTCTCTGAAAGCCTTAAACGGCTGGTGGTCGGGGCGTCATCTGTATCCTGAGCCTGTAACCTCAAGCGTTTCAAGCCCTGACCTCCTGTATGCCGAGGCCTCAACTGCGGCGTTGGGGAGCTGGACGCGTCAGGGGTGTGTTCGCTCGTGCTGGCTGTGAGCGTGTGAGATCCTTCCTCTGAAGACGTAACACGCTCGGGGGTGGTTCGTGTGACATTGTTGGCCTCGTGACATGATTCCGAACTAACTACAACCTCTTGCAGCGCCACCTCTGTAGGTAATATTACCACGTGGCCGTCAGAACCAGCATGTTCACCTGTCAAAATTTTGTAAACACTTCATGAGAAACTGAAACTTTTAACACGTTGAGAAAAACGAAAGTCTGTATATGCAACCAACCGTTATTAACAACGCAGTCATTATTACTAATTGGGCCTCGTCAACTGTTGGGGTAAAATGATAACCATTATTATTATTGCTATTATTAGACATTGAGTAGTTAATAGAAAAAGAGAAAATACTTACATATTTGTTCAAGGATCTGTTCCAAGCCTTCGTCGAAATCCAGATTCTCAAAAACACCTAGAGATTATAAACAGAGTGTTAAACAAATATTCACGTTTAAATATATTTAAATAACCACCCCGATGAAAAACACACTTACCATCGTAATTGTCAGCCATTGTTCCGTCGATTGATGAGATAATTAATATTGTACACCGTGAAGATAGAGTTACGGGGTAGGCCTAATGAACTGTACAACTTTTGCTTTTTAACAGATCGTAGTGTGGGGTGGGGTCTCCTTAGAACTCACCGTAAAAGCCGATAACTACCAGTAGGGGGTATCCTAACCCCATATTTCTTTTTTTCTTTTACAAGTGAATTGGTGTGATATTAACGTCCTCAGAGACTGTCTGGTCTTTATTACGTGTCCTGGGCCGTAGCCATATACTTTCATCTTGAGGGTGTTAGGTATAACCTTATCTACACGTGTTTGAACTCAACGGGGGTTTTTAACCGCCAAAATCAATGCCTGGATATCTGTTTATCGCTCTCACACCTTGTAAACCATACACTCAAATGATGAAAAACACATTTACCATCGTAATTGTCAGCCATTGTTCCGTCGATTGATGAGATAATTAATATTGTACACCGTGAAGATAGAGTTACGGGTAGGCCTAATGAACTGTACAACTTTTGCTTTTTAAAAGAACGTATTGTGGGATGGGTCTCCTTAGAACACACCGTAAAATCCGATAACTACCAGTAGGGGGTATCCTAACCCCATATTTCTTTTTTCTTTTACAAGTGAATTGGTGTGATATTAGCGACCTCAGAGTCTGTCTGGTTTTTATTACGTATCCTGGGACGTGGCCATAGACTTTCATCTTGAGGGTGTTAGGTATAACCTTATCTACATGTGTTTGAACGCAACGGGGTTTTTAACTGCCGAAAAATCAAAGTTTGTATATCTGTTTATCGCTCTCACACCTTGTAAACCATACGCTCAAACGACCGT
>NW_015505525.1:65169-65383 GCF_001515645.1 Sinocyclocheilus grahami
TAATAGATACAACGGAGATCCTTTGATCAGTGAACTGATTACTTGACACAACAACAAAGTTCACAACGCCAGATCCCTCAAAAAACTCATTAGATTGCAAATGAGTTGTGACCCCAGAAACAGTCTTAGATGTTTCACAAACGTTTGAAATGCCTTACACTGATACGGACGCTTCAGTAATCACACAAACCCCAGACAACCGGCGCCAATCTCG
>NW_015505525.1:67233-80817 GCF_001515645.1 Sinocyclocheilus grahami
AGCCCACTACCTAGCCTCTATGTGGCGATTGGATGCCGCTAATACCTTGGATAGTGACACTCAATACTAACCACTGCTCCTGACAATAGGACCACCATATGAAGCCTCTTGTGGAGTGTAGATGGAGAACATATAGACAAGCCCATTTTCAGTCAACTAAAGGGTTAGCAGTGTAAGTGTTGCTCACAGAAACCTACACACACACACACACACACACAAACAAACATTAAACAACCATAACATCACTATTAGTGTGCTGTCACATGCATGCAGTTCCAACTCAAAGATAAGCACTTGAGCAGAAGGATCCTCTCCAGTGTAAAAACAGAGGGCATTAGTAGTTGTCCAGTGCCAAAGAAGTCTTTCAACACTTCCACATATATTGAATTCTCCCTGCATTGAGCCGCTATACTGTTGGCAGGGACAGGATAGCGCAAATCAAAAGGAGCATCTGGCTGTTGTGGTTCTTCTGGAAGTTTAATTTACTTTAATTTATTGGTTTGAAAAAATATATATACTTATATTTTAATACTTATACATTATATATCAGGAGTATCAAACTCCGTTCCTGGAGGGCCAAGCTCTGCAGAATTCAGTTCCAACCCTGCTCCAACACACAAACCATTTCATTTTCAAATAAGCCTGAAGGACTTAAATTAGCTGGATCAGGTGCGTTTAAATATGTTTGAAGCTAAACTCTGGTTCTCCAGGAACTTTGACACCCCCGTTATTATAAAAATGTATATTATTTTTCCATTTATTTCTGGATAGAATAACATGGCAAGAAGGGTTTTAGTATGAATTGGGAATTTGAATCGGCTGCTTTCAAATTAAAGGACTGCAGAGATTCAAAATTTGTCTGGATGTATCAAGTACAGACCACCTCAAATAAGAAAAAAAAAACTCAGTGCACAGAGTTAACCTGTAAGTACAACTTTAAATGGACTGATAAAGCCCCATTTTCAACACTCAAAGGTACATAAATTCAGCCAATCCAGTTAGGGCTTGCCAGCGTGAGTTTACGTAGTAGCCTTGCAGATGTATCCAGTGACTTTTGTCTGCAAGTATCAGGACCTGGCATTTGATGCAACTAGTAAAAGCAAGACATGAGGCAACACATGCATTTTGTAGCATCTGGACCAATCAAACACACAATTTTTCATTTGATTTAACAAATCAGTTATTCATTAGATTAACAAATCGTCACAGTCCCCTCATCCAATAAACTGGGTGCCAGGATGTCTGCAACGACAGCAGGCCCCCCTGGTCCCCATGGCAACTAATGCTGATATCACTGGTTTTATGACCCACAGGAATGTGAGTAGGGAAAATCACTACCTTTTTATAGGAAGAGACACAATGCACAGTAGAAATTGACTTTTCTCTAATTAATCCATAGGAAAACCTTTCTTTGAATGAACACACATGTCCTTCAGGACATCGTGTATGTTGTCTTTGAGATTTTATACTGTTTTATGCACGCATATGATGGAAACACTCATTCCTGTCATCTTACCTATATGTAATCTTACCATGTTTAGTATCTATGAATTCGCCTTCTGATGATCTAAACAAGAGTGTATATTATATGTTGGTATTTAGGCAATATATTAGTGTCCTGAGAATCTTTAGTAATTTCGATTCAAGTTCCATATGCAAATTACCATGCTTCCACACAAAGAGTCATAAAACTCCCCAGTATTTCCAAACTCCCACTTGGGATTGCCGTCTTTCTCATTGGACAAGCCCTCTTGAGAGGCATGAATCTTTGCAGACTTTAAAGGCCTCACATTCAGTGACCCGCCCGGAGTCGATGGTTTGGTTGAATTCCGAGAAGATGAAAATGTGAGCTACAACGCTCCAGGACATCCTAAGCTTGTGCCAGGCTTCGGCCTTGACTTTTCCATTCACCAAGATTCTCTGACTCAAAACTGGTTCTTTTTCATCAACCAACTTCAGCAAAGATCAACTTGAACCTTTGGACTGAATCAAGCCTTTCTTTCAGACAGACGAGACGTGCAAGTATTCAAACTTAGTCTTACAGTAGGTATCATTTGCACCTTTTTACAAAGATGTGCTCTTTACTGAGTTAAGCTTTAACCCTTTCCTATACCAACTGTGTGTGTGTATGCGAGACTAGTTTAAGTGTTTGTAGTTAAAGTCTTGTCACACTCGACATTGTTTGCTCATAACTGGAGTCACTTAATGCAGATTTATGCTACAAGCTCTGTGTAGAATTGTACAGTAAGAAAGTAATTTCCCTTAACCAGGAAATTAACATTCTCAGAATTGACAGACAGTTGACCCTGAGAGGTCAAGTAAATATCTACAGCGAATCTAAGTATTTAACTAGTTATTAGTTATTCCCCCATGAGCTGAGTCGCTACAATTTCTAGATGCTACATTATGCAGCAGTGAAGAATTAAAAATGGAAAACCAGTCGCCACCATACACTGATGCAGTGCTCACTTATTTTCATTGCATTACAGATGGGGTCTTGGCCAGTATGCAACAAAGGATGTGGTTGCCACTGAAACACGCTTAAGGTGTCAACTGTCCAACCCCAGCATTTGCACTGAAGTAAGGTTTCTAGCACCATTTACTCACTGTACGAGGTCAGTGTTAGACATTTGTCCCCCCAAATTGCCAGGTTATAGGAATAGTGGGTAAGTTACAGGGAGTTTGTGGTGCATACTGGAAAGCACCAAAGCCACAGAACGGGATACAAACAGTAGAAGACTCAAAGAGCAAAGCCTATTAAGACTAAATGCTTTTATTTACATGTACAGAAGTCACATGGCATTTCCAGTTATTTTTGGCCATATTCCTTAACGGGTCCAACTGATGCTCGAGCCCGCCGCAGATCTGAGAAACAAACAAGCAGTGAGAAAAGCAGTGCATGGAGAGAATTAAAAATAATAGATCCAGACCTTTAAGAATCTGATCACTTCCACTCCTGGTACTACAGGTGGTGTCACAGCAGCCACCCACCTGACAAGACAAACCCTCAAGTTAAGGCAATCCCCCCCAAGTCAACTGTACACTTTAGGGGGTGAAACATACCCATTAGCAGTGAACGAACAAGCTTTCAGTTCAGGAATTATTGGAGTAGGAGTAGTTGCTGCAGCCACTTTCAATATGTATGTGACGTTGACCTGCAAAAGAGTGGTTTGTAGACCATGGTAGCATATTTTACAATGTTGCAAAGCTTGTCACACCAGTCCACTGTCTGCTTGATGGAACCTGAATGCCTCCAGCTGAAACTGCAGCTTATCACCTTGACTTCGGGGCATAAAGCAAGACCTGGAGCTTGGCATCAACCAGGCACCTGGGAAAGGAACCCAGTTAGACCTCTTGCAGTACTTGCAGAGAGTGGGATTCATGAGGTGCACCACTTACCCATTTCTCAAAGGAGTATCTGGGGACAGACGCAACATCAGGGACTGTTGTAGCCATACAGCGGTCCACAAATACACGGATGGGAACATGGCTGTATGACTGCACAGACACCTCCGTTTATGATATCACCCAGGAAGTACTGGTTAGAAGGTCTCTCGAATCGCCAGTCATCTGCAAAGATGTTTTAGCACAAGTTCACAAACACTGGTGTTATGAAACAATGTTATACCAACCAGTCATGAGCCTGAGGGAGAAAACAAAGATCTCCTCTGCAACTTCAGAACTGGCATGTGGGATCCAAGTGGGCAGTAAGGCATCGCTACTCACATTATGCTTTCTGCAGAGGCGTTAGATAGACAATCATTATATGGGAGTTGAGTACATCCAGTAACCTTAAATTCTGCCCTCACCTTGAATAGTGACTATACCAACCACCGCACTACTGCGCCGAACAATAGGAACACCATATGAAACCTCTTGTGGGGTGTACACAAGTTTGAACATATAGAAAAGCTCATCTTTAGTCACCTAAAGGGAGTAGAAGCATGTTGGTTACAGAATCCATTCGAACCATAAATGGAAAAAGGTGAATCCTCACCTTTAGTGTACTACCACATCCATGCAGTTCTGACTCAAAGATGAGCACTTGAGCAGAAGTGTCTCCTCCAGCTGCAGTACAGCCTCCCAGTGTAAAACCAGATGACCTCAGTGGCTTCCCATTCCCAAAGAAGTCTTGCATCACCTCCACATACAGTTTTCAGCCCACCGAGCCGCTACACTATTGGCAGGGACAGGATAGCGCAAGTCAAAAGGAACATCTGGCTGCTGTGGTTCTGGTAGGCTTGGAAAACTCCACATCAGTTTTTGCACTGCACCCATCAGCAGCTCTTTTGATTGAACACCCAAAAGATCTTGAGAAGGCTTTCCAAATTCATTCCTGGCTGGTGTCTGGGCAGGAAACTGAGCAGGAAACCTTTGGGGTGCAAATACAAGGTTACTAGGGTCATATTTCTGTGGAATTGGAGGCATCCTGGAGTCAGTCTGCTGAACTTGCGACAGCACCCTAGGCATAAAATTATTTGGGGTCCAATTACTACTTCTTTTGGCTCTCCAAAATGCTTCAAAGAATCCCAGTACCAGAAAAATCACCATTCCAAAGCTAACTTGCCAGAACCCCATTGCTGATAAGCTTGTGTTTTAATGATGCATTATTACTCTACCATCCAAATTTATACAGCTGAAAATCAGCATGGCTCCACCTCTGCTATGACAAGCATTATTTTTATCTGGACCTGCCTATTTACTCAATCAATATGTCACAGGTGAAAGTCATTGATTGCTTATTACTCTGAATAAATGACACCCCATATAAGGATATGTTGATTGCCAAATGACCAAATGATTGCTTATTTTAAATATCCAAAAGACACCAATTCTCTAAAACACAATCTCTAAGCCTTTTTATTAATGCATAAACATGACCACACAGAGAATTGTACACTACAGTATCCAAAATAATAAAGATTTCTACAGTCAGGTTTAGATTGTTACACAATGTGCCTCACATCAGCACATCAATCTTCACAAGAGACGTGAATGGAGCAAATGCAAGATCATAACAGTACATAGATTGTATTGTAGATTCACTGATAGGTTTTCTCCCCATTACAATTGTGTTATTATGACTAGGTTGATCAGTGTGTGTGGATGTATGGTAGACTTCATTCTTTCAAATATACTATATGCTGGACAGCACAGAAAGACAATCTGAACAGACGACTAAAAAACATTTCAATTCAAAATATTAACAGGTATGAGCAAAGGATGGATTTCTTAATGTTCATCATTAATGGACATTAAGAACTTGATGATATTTGAAACATGACAGCACACAATAAATCACTGGAAAATCTTAAAGTCTTAAAGAAAATATTTAGTTCACAAATAGTTTTAACTATTAACTAAGAGATTCTCAAATATATATTTTTTTGTTATTATTTTTCCTGTTACACAGCCAGATTCAACATTTCTCATTCTATTAGTTTCTTCCGAAAGAAAAAACTTGTGTGCCACTGAACAGGCACATGTACTTTAACACAACACGCCATGTCCACGCGTACATGAGTATTTTTATAAACAGAGTTTTTCCTTCTTCCGTTTAAAAAAAATCTCAGTTCGAAAACACAAACGCATGCTATGAAGCACTGTCAAGAGCATGCCAAACCAACATGTAGCGATATAATCTCAACCGTAGAGCCATGTTGGCCAATCAGAAGGCTGAAAAAGTCTCCAGTAGGCGGAGATAACAGCGCAGGCTCTGACGTCACAAGCCAAAAACTCTGGTTTCGCTGTCTACACGATAATACTGCAACCGGAGTTTTTGAAAATCTTCACCCTGGCAGGCGTTTTCAAAAATGTTTGGTTTTTTTAAAAACCTGGTGCTGCATTTGCATGTGGATGAATAGCCTAACCGAGTAGAAAAAGCTGCGGCTTTAAAAATAACCCTGTTCGTGTGGACAGGGCCTTAAGGCTCAAGGTGCATTTTACTCATCTTGCCAATTCACATTTATAAAGGGCTGAAACAGTCTGTATTGGATGCATTTATTTCCGGTAAATGACAAGGATGATGGGGTAACTGAGTCTCCTATAGGCACCTTTAAATACAGCTTCATCTCACATATAGACAAAAAGACAAGCAGACAGGTAGACACTGAACTCTGGGTCAGCTGTGTGTTCTGATCTAAGAACAGTTGACTGCTTCTATCATGTACACTTTAATTGTCCCATCTGCTTTTCTTGCGTTTGGGGGGATCAGGAACTGCAAAGCTGTCTTTATGAGTCCCTGACCTCTCACCCCCATCTCTTTCTGACCGTCCCTCTCTGTCCCTATGGCTCCCTTCACTGTTTCGGTTGTCACTATGACGTTCTCTGTCACTATGGCGGTCCCTTTCCCCATAGCGATCACGGTCTCCCCCACTATGCCTGTCACCATGACGATAATGACTCTCTCGATCTCGATGACGACCCCTGTCTTCAGCATTCCTATCACTACGGGACCCCTCTTTTGAAGAAGAGCTAGAGTAGGAGTCTGAAACTGAGCTCAGGGAGTCTGCACTGCTGAAGCCAATCATTTTGGTGCCTGAGCTGAGGGCAGGGGGCGGCAGCATGGAGGGAAAGGAGAAAGAGGACGATGGCGAGTAGGACAGGTGGGTTCTGTCAGACTCCTCAGGTGCTCCTGAAGGAAAATAACTTAAGACTTCCTGCACTGGTCCACCCGGAGGAGCTGCTGGACTTTGTGGTGAGTTTGGGAGGAACACCAGATGCTGCCACAAAGTGGTTTTTATACTGAGACTGAAGGAAAGCAAGAGCAATGTTAAACAAAATCCATAAATTGGTACATACATCTATATATCTTTACTGAAGAACTTAAGAGAGGGAGGCAAAGGAAACATCAGTGAAAGACGTGGGTAAGACAAAATTAGGTGGATTTTTTTTTTACCTGAAATGCTTGCTTCAGGGCAGACATACGGTCTCCCATGGCTCCAGTGGAGGGTTTGTAGGCTTCATAGTTACCAAGAGCAGCACCACCACTACTACTGCGCTCCTGTTTGAATAAATGTAATCAATAATAATCATAATAAAAGCATTAGCAATGAATCAGCTGTAGTTTCTCTCTGTAATTACAAAAAATAGTTGGCGATAAAATAAAAGGGGGGGGAAACAGAACAGAAAATGTAACTGTAATAAACTTTATAATAAATTGTTTTAAATAAATCAAGCAAGCAAGTGTAATGCCAAACTAACAGTGGATTCAGATCCAAGGCCTGGGGCCCATTTCAGAAAGGATGTTAAGTGAAATCTCTGAGTATGTTAACCCTGATATTAGGGAAACTCTGGGTTTTCCGTTTCAGAATGGGAGGTTTGTCAAACCCGAGAAAGCAGGGTAAGTCAAGCTCGTTTCTGAAAGAGAGGTAACTTATACTCAGGGTCAGTTACTGTGGTAGCTTACTCTATGAACCTAACCTGGTCAGGAGCAGGTTTTCTTCGGGAAACCCAGCTTTTCTTACAGTCTCCTCCCCCTTTTTAAAGCGCAAGCGATGTTTAAATATTTCATTCATTCACACTGCAAAAATGCTTTTCTTACTAATTATTTCTGTCTTATTTCAAGTACAAATATCTAAAAATTCTTAAATCACGATGCATTTTCTATATAAGAAAAATGATATAACCTAAGATGTTTATTCTTGTTTCTTGGGTGGAAACAAGTGCATTTAAGTGCATTTTACTTAAAACAAGTAAAATTATCCAGCATGGGGTAAGAAAAAAATCATCTTAATGCAAACGTAAACAAGATTATTTTTTGTTTCCCCTACCTCCCCCATCAAACACCACACCAGACACCGTCAAAGTGAAAAAAATGGCATGTCCTTTTATACTGTAGATAAGGAGGCTGTATTAATTCGTAGGGATTTAAAGTTTTTGAGCCATATCAACATGCATATTTATTTGGTAGTTTTCTATATCGGGGATGCAGAGCACATTAGTAAGGCCGCTGCATGCAGAATGGTAATGAAGGTGTGCTTGCTGACGTTCACTTCATAACATCTTGCGGTGACCTCTGGAAGTAACCCAATAATTCGAATTTCCTTTAGAATTTCCAATGTGGTTGAATGCATTGATGACACGCATTTTCCCATCATCACACCTTCCGAAAATGAAACCGATAGGCCTATGGAATGGAATTAAGGATGCCATATGGAAGTGTAGTCCGAAATATATGCTGTAACCACCACCACAACTGTTACATAAACACAAATTATGTACAATTTATTTGGTCATCTTTATTTCCTACAAATACAAAAGCCAGAGTTATTCTTTTTTTTACTGTTGGATTTTAGTATTCTTCCAATACTTGGTATTATGGCATTTCCTCTTCATCTGTTCTTCATTATTTTGTGAGCATTCTTGCTGTTGACTGAGTAAAAGTCAAATGTTAATTTCATTACTCTAATTAAGAAATGTAACAGGTTGGATTAGATAATCGTTAATTATGTGAAAAGATTAGAGTACATGGGGGAAGAAAGCAGCTGCACATTGAAAGAGACACTGAATAAATTTTATTTAATATATCAAATGTTTGTAAAGTCATGTAGCCTACACCCATGAACATTGATTGAATTGTTTTTATACTTCATTTTTAGCTGCGTTCTTTTTTTTTTGCCCATGGTATACCATGAAAATTAATATTAGTTCAATAAGCTACCGTTCTGCCAGTTTTAATTTCTGTTATTTTAACAGTGATTAAGAATTAAACTTATGCGTTGACTCAAAGTATGCGGATGTCTTTTAGTCAGTGCTGTTGCCATGGTGAATCATAATTTCGGAGTGCCATTGATCATGACTTCTCATAGTCGTGGTGCACGTGCTAAACTCAGAGTCAACCTACTCAGAGTTGACTGAACTAACACAATTCAACTGTTCTGAAACCGAAAACTCAGAGTTTCCCATCTCAGGGTAAATCAACTCAGAGTTCAAGTTTATGTGGTTTATGTCAAGGTTATGTGACTGTAGCGTATGGACCAATCAGACTCAACATTTTTCATTAGATTTAACAAATCAGTTATTCATTAGATTAACAAGTAGTCACAGACCCCTCACCCAATAAACATACTGGGTGCCAGGATGACTTCATTTCGGCTTTTTCTTTACAATCCACACTCAGCATCTTGGGCTTGACTGAGACCTGGATTTGTCCAGAAGATTCAGCAACCCCAGCTGCTCTAACTAACAATTTCTCTTTTTCTCACACCCCCCATCAGGTTGGCCGGGGTGGGGGCACTGGTCTGCTCATTTCTAATAATTGGAAATACTCAACCCACTCTCCCCTATGCAATTATACCTCCTTTGAATATCATGCAATTACTGTAACAGCTCCTATAAAACTCCAGGTTGTGGTAATCTACCGCCCTCCTGGCCAAATTCTAGCCACCTTCCTAGAGGAGCTGGATGGGCTGCTGTCCTCATTCCCGGAGGATGGCAGTCCACTTTTATTCTTAGGCGTCTTCAACATTCATCTGGACAAGCCTTATGCTACAGACTTCCATTCACTCCTTGCTTCATTTGATCTCAAACGACTTATCACCACAAGCACGCACAAATCAGGCAACCAACTTGACTTTATTTACACACGCAATTGTATTGCAGACAACATTTCTGTAAAACCCAAACACACATTTTTTCATTTAATTTCAACAACATTTTGTTACCTGTGCACCACCAACCCCTATACCGGTTACTTTTAGACGAAACCTGTGCTCCCTTTCACCCTCCCATCTTTCCTCTGTAGTATCCTCCTCTCTTCCCTCACCTACTCATTTCTCATCGCTGGATGTGAATGCAGCAACTGACACTTTATGCTCCACTTTAACCTCTTGTCTTGACGATATTTGTCCTCTCTCCTCTAGGCCAGCACGGGCTGCCCCTTCTAACCCCTGGTTATCCGATGTTCTTCGTGAGCATCGAACCAAACTCAGGGCAGCAGAGAGAAAATGGCACAAATCTAAAGATCCATCAGACCTGAGTATGAATCAGTTTCTTTGCTTTCATCTTTCTCTGCTGAAGTCCATACTGCCAAATCTTCATAGTTCCACAACAAGATCAACAACGCTCCAGACACACGTAATCTCTTCAAAACTTTCAATTCTCTCCTCTGTCCCCCTCCACCACCTCCCACCACTTCTATAACAGCTGAGGATTTTGCCACGTTTTTCACAGACAAAACTAGTACAATCAGTAGTCAATTCTCAGCCCCCCCACACACAGGACTTCAAACCAACCACACCCACTACTAAAACTCCCATCTTCTCCTTCTGTCCCCTCACTGAGGTAGAAGTATCAAAACTTCTCCTCTCCAGCCATCCTACAACATGCCCTCTGGACCCAATCCCCTCACACCTTCTCCAAGCAATCTCTCCTACACTTTTACAACCACTCACACATATCATCAACTCATCTCTCTTCACAGACACTTTCCCCACTTTATTCAAGCAGGCTCGGGTAACCCCATTGCTCAAAAAACCTACATTAAACATTTCACTTACAGATAGCTACAGACCTGTCTCTCTCCTTCCGTTCATAGCAAAAACTCTCGAATGAGTTGTTTTCAACCAGGTATCATTGTTTCTTTCACAGAACAACAAACTGGATGCTAACCAGTCAGGTTTCAGGAGTGGCCATTCAACTGAGACTGCGTTACTGTCAGTTACGGAAGCCTTGCGAATGGCAAAAGCTTATTCCAAATCATCAGTTCTTATTCTGCTGGATCTATCTGCTGCTTTTGACAGTGTCAATCATCAGATCCTCCTGTCTGCCCTCTCATCACTGGGCATCACAGGGATTCCACTTCGCTGGTTTGAATCATATCTCAGTGGTAGGTCTTTCAGGCTGGCCTGGGGAGGAACTGTCTACAAAGCACATCAACTGATCACTGGGGTTCCTCAGGGATCAGTTCTTGGACCCCTCCTCTTCTCCATATACACTACATCACTGGGTCCCATCATACAGGCACATGGCTTCTCCTACCATTGCTATGCTGATGACACACAGCTCTATCTCTCATTTCAACCAGATGATCCAACGGTAGCTGCACGGATCTCAGGTTGCCTGGCGGACATCTCGGCATGGATGAAAGAACATCAGCTACAGCTCAACCTGGCAAAGACTGAGCTTCTTGTCTTCCCTGCCACTCCAACTCTACAGCATAATTTCACCATCCAGCTAGGTTCTTCTACAATTACCCCATCGATTTCGGTCAGAAATCTTGGTGTAATCTTCGTTGACCAGCTGACCTTCAAAGACCACATTGCAAAGACTGCCCGATGTTGCAGGTTTGCATTGCACAATATCAGAAAGATCAGGCCCTTTCTAACAGAGCATGCTGCAGAATTTCTTGTCCAGGCCCTTGTCATCTCTAGGCTGGACTACTGCAATGCTCTTCTGGCTGGACTTCCATCAAGCACAATCAAACCTCTACAATTGATTCAGAATGCAGCGGCACGATTGGTCTTCAATGAGCCCAAAAGAGCCCATGTTACACCTCTCTTTATCTCCTTGCACTGGCTGCCAGTTGAGGCTCGCATCAAGTTCAATACATTGATGCTTACATATAGAACAGCTACAGGCTCAGCACCCGCCTACTTCCACTCACTACTACGAATCTACATCCCCTCCAGAAGTCTGAGATCCGCTAGTGACTGACGCCTCGTGGTACCATCACAGAGAGGCTCAAAATCACTTTCCAGAACATTCTCGTTCACCGTTCCTGGCTGGTGGAATGATCTTCCCACCCCTATCCGGAATGCTGAATCCCTGACAATTTTCAAGCGACAGCTGAAAACTCATCACTTTAAAAGCTACTTGACTTATTTCAAGCACTTCCTGTGTCTGTTTGCCTCTTTAAGAAGAATCACTTTATGTATTCCCCAATTGGAAGTCGCTTTGGATAAAAGCGTCGGCAAAATGACTAAATGTAAATGTAAATGTTATGATTAATTATTCATATTTCCCCTTTGAGCTGATTCGCTACATGAGATACCCGGGTATGTTTGAGGATAAGTGAGCGGATTACCTCAGCTTTCGGTTCCAAAATCGGAGGTTACTTTCAGGGTCTGTAAGTAACCATAGTAACTTGCTCTCTGAAGATAACCTGCTTCGGAGCAGGTTATGTTCCAGGGTTAGTTCACTTCAGCGCACGTGTGATCTACTGACGAGCCTTCAGTAGGCATGACAGATAGCGCACAACATTATATAATATTACAATATGTAATATAGCCTATTATATACGCAGATCGCAAGCCCTGTGATTGGACTGCTAGAACCCCTCCCTCCATATGCACTTGAGTTTTGTGTGTTTATGTGTATTTTAATGTCACACCTTCTTATATAAAATAAAGCAAAGAGCAAGTGTCTTATCATTTATTATACTACATAGCATTATACATCAGTAGTTGTCCACGACAAACAATGTTGATCTGCCGTTGTACAAGTCCTTGTGGAGATTGAAAGTATGCCATCTTCTCCTGTTCCATTGTTGTCTCCTTTTTGTAGTTTTAAATAATGATTTAATTATTTGATATTTATTTTGCCGCCGTCACAGCTATAATGCTTCTCCGACGAGCCGCTTCTTCTTTGGCTTTTACTGTGGTACTGCGGGTTACACCAGCAACATGCCCGTGGACACTGCAGACTAGCGGTTTGCGTGTGTACTGCACGTTGATGCGGACAACGTCGCAGAAGTATAAATGAAAACTGACGCATAGCCTACGCCGTAAAAGCTACAGCGTAGGTCCGACGCAGAAGTATAAATCAGCCTTTAACCAGGAACATACTCTGAGTTTAATGAACTTACTCCCGGACACGTTTTTGGAACCACATACCTTGAGTAAGCAAGGTTTGGGGTTAATCAACTGAAAGTTCAGGGTTTAGCTGACGGCAAGTTAACCGTGCTTTCTGGAATACACCCCTGGGGCCTCGGGCCTCATTTATAAAATGTGCGTACGCACAGATTTGATCTTAGAGTGTTGCGTTCGCTAAAATTCACAGCAACGTTCATATTTACAAAATCGGTATTTGATGTGGAAAAGTATTACCGCCAGGGGTCCTGGCCCGTCTCGGTTTCAGGATCAGAGACAAGCACAGAAGGCTAGTATCGCGACTCGCGCTCCTCCTCCGCCTGCGGGTAGGGGTATGAAGTATCGTGGGTCAAAGGGAGGTAGGCAAGACCTGAGGGATATGATCCAGACAAGGCGTCAGCGCTTTTGTCCAGTTCAGAGTAATACTTAGGTATCCACTCTTTCCCTCAGGGGGTGTAACATCTACCCTTTTCTTCCCCTTCCTAATTCCCCTGTAACCACCATCTCTCCACCTGACCGAGGTTAGGTGGAAGCTTCCTGCATAACAGTCTCCTACTGGACCTATGATGTTTTTGGTTGGTTCTATGGCTAAATCATAGTAACCACCTTACTGATGGTCCGGTCTAGAGGCTTCTCCGGACAGAGCTCCGACGCGGGAACCATGGTGGGTGAGTACGATCCATGTCTTATATATGTATATATGAATATATATGTGTATCTAATGAGACTGGTGGTTGTGTGTTAACCTCTGCTAGTTTCTTTGCAGTGTTTCCCG
>NW_015505525.1:80949-85954 GCF_001515645.1 Sinocyclocheilus grahami
TATGTATCCTTTGGATACCTACTTTAACAGGGTGTTGCTACTAGGGGTCTGTTGAGACAGTTCCTTCACATACAAAGAGAACGTGCGCTAGCCCCTGTGTGACAGGCCAAGACTAGTATGATTCTTGGCTCTTGGTCGTATTCCCTTAAAGGAATCTATTCCTGATTCCAAGCCTTGAGCTCTACCCCGGGCCCAGGAGTCTGGCCCTAACAGGTAAGTATTTGGGGTATGTAGCCTAGGCCTTTGGCCATAGGGAATAACGTCACTGACAGCCGTCTAACGTCCCAGGGGCGACTCCCATAGCAATATGGTAGAGTTGGTACTTAGTGCTCGCCATGGTTCTGGCATGCACTCCCCTCAGCATGGTGGCGTGGGTATACCGTTCCCCATAGCGACCCCTAGAGGACGCAGTTCGAAGTTCCCATGAAAGGGAACGTCTCAGGTTACTTATGTAACCATGGTTCCCTGAGTAGGGAACGAGAAACGGCGTCCTCTAGGTTTCTTGCCATGCTGCGGACACAAGCTTCAGACGAAGAAGTGAATTATCTGTGCTCCCGGCGCCTATTTATACTATAGTCGCACTGGTAGTGACGTCATGGCTGTCGCCGGCCAACGAGTTGGTGTTTTTTCAATGTATGCTTCAGACACGGGTCACGACGAGGCATTCCCCCATAGCGACCCCTAGAGGACGCAGTGTCTCGTTCCCTACTCGGGGAACCATGGTTACACAAGTAACCTGAGACGTTTTCTCTTAATCGCACTTATACGCACTTTTGAAAATTGATCTTAGAACAAATTTAGGAAGGTTTATACACAACATTTTATAAATGAGGCCCCTGGGGCCTGATGTATAAACGTTGCGTATGCACAACATGGGCATGGAAATGTGCGTACGCATTTTTCCACGCACATATCGGGATTGATAAAAAAATAAACTAGGCGTAAATATGTGTGCACCGTACAGACACTAGACCATGCGTACGCACTCTTTTACTGGAGTGAGCGAAATAAGGATGCAAAAAGAATGATTTTAAAGTCTGTTTTACATTTGACACACTTTTAGATTAAATATGACACTCTGAATAATGAAGTTAAGCACTGAAATTTCATGAAATTATTATTGAATTATATTAAAGATCAAACATTCCATTGGCTGGTTTGAACTGGTCTGATGAAAGTAGCCTACTCTAGAACCCAGTGGCGGGCCGTGCATTTTACACCTAGGCCTTCAGTGGCGTCCTACATTAATTAATCCATCTCTTCATACCATCATAATGATGCCATGGCTATAGAAACCATAAATATTACACAGTAATGCAGTATAACAGGGCACTACATAACAGACAGGTATCTTATGTAGCGAGAATGAATGCCATTACTAAAGAAAGAAACCCAATTAACAATTGCGCAACACATCATCTGTAGCTGAAGCATTAACCTAACAAAATGACACAAATACAGTCCATCCGATGTTCTTAAATGCAAACGCTAATGCAGGATTTGCAATTGCATTTGGATTATGTCACAATTTATGCGTCCACATATTGAAAACGCAATTGAAAATACAATTTGCTATTCTATTTGAAAATTGTCCGGAATATCGTTCCAAATGCACTGTTGATTCTGAAGGCCTTAAGGCAGATTTCTTTGACCCTTGCAACACGATTGCTGAAATATGATTGGATAAAAGCTCTAATATAAACATACACAGCTGGAAGCAGTGCAACCAAGAGAAAAGCTATGAAATGAAGAGATTCGGTCTTTGTCAGGTGACGTCACACTCACGAGAATCGAAGTACATTTTGGGTATCTCCGCCATTTGTAAGGTATCAAAGTCGAGGTGATCTTTAGTTGGAGAATTGTCTTTTTCCATTTGATTTAAAATGGTACGTTCTTGTTGTGTTAAAGTCTGCAATAGTGAATTACATGATAGAAAAGGTCAAAAACTCACCACGAAGAAAGATATTTTAGGTCTCGCACTTGATAAAAGACTAATCAACAAGAGGCATCGCCGGGTCAGATGACCTAGGTTGCAGCGGTGATATGCAAAATCATCATATTTGCCAACATATCTCCGGTTATGTTCGTTTACCCTCGACATTTTCATAAAGGTAAGTAAGAGATTTTTTTTAGATGTGCTTATTTTCTGTTTTCTGAAGTAGCCAACATTATATTCACATGTTATTTAGGGTCAATGCTATTAAGACAACCAGGGAGCAGGTGAGCAGAAACGGGTCATGTACCATGAAACGTCTTGCAATCGTTTTATGCATAGGTGTAAAGAGTTATTTTATTTCACTAACGTTACTGAAATTAAATTTTGTTTTTGGGGGTTTTGTACATTTTCATTTCATGAGGAGATGGTCGGCTTCACACCACACCACTCAGTGTCACTAACTGAATGTAACTTGTGTGCGCAGAAGAAAACTGACTGCTTTGGCATAAACTCAGGATGTGTGATAGTTTTTCAGTGATCTTAAAGTAAAGCATTATACAGGTATGCCAAACTTGGGAACCTTTATTACATGGGTTCTCAACTCTGGGTAAATACTTATGTTAACCTTATGCGCCTCAGATTGGATCTGCCTGCACAAACACTGTTTTAGACAACTGTGACAGGCACAAAATTATGCCTTAATAGTTTGTGGAGTCCTTTGGACACAGAATAGCAATGATAGACTGTTTTGAGATTTCCACAGAGAAACCATTCAGTGTGAAAGTGTGTGTCAAACTGTCTTCTACCTACAAGCACTATTTAGTATTTGACAGATCGTCTAGCACTTCTAAGAATCCATGCAGAAAGGGTCATCAGAAATGTTTGGCAGGAGCATCAAATTATATTATTGTTATTATTATTATTATTCATTTATTCGGCTTTCTTTGTAGTACTTGCACTGTGTCCACTTAAGAAAACAGTGTGTTGATGATTCATCATGCTTGTCACATCTTCTGTTATGCATTTTGAAACTGATTTTTAACACGGTGTTGCATTAATAATAAAGTATGTATAATGCCATTTTCATAAATGTGTTTTTGATTGTCTCCTTGTTATTAGTACTTGTCAGTACTTGTTATCAGCCAAATGAAGTACGAAACATTGTGAACAAACAGGGTAAGGTTTAATGGTAGAGACTCACATGATGTAATTACTTATAATTGTGCAAATTATGTGCGCAAATCAATGGAAGACAAAAACAACATAAGTGTAAACAAGATAATCATATATCCAACGAGGTTGGAGGCAGCGATGCCGGTGGCACTCAACTTTTTGCGTCAGGTAACCTTAGTATGGATCAGTGTTAATAGTTAATCATCATCAGTGATAAATTACGGTTCCTAAAAAAATTTGCTGAGATTATCTCGGTACCGTATCTACTTGGTTTGCATCGGTTTCTCCAGTATGAGGATTTAATTGGTCTTTACTGCACGGCTTTGTACACTTTTAGTTGACTGCTCAATGCAACGATACCTTCAAAATGGCGCCTCGGTGACGTCACACATAATAAATGCACGTGACTGACAAAGACCGATAGACTATTGGAAATAATTTAATACGCATTCATGTAAAAATATATTAAAAATAAATCAGTGATTCTAATAGTGTTTAGGCCAGCAGAGAAGGCTTTGCTGGCCCTGACGGCCCACCACTGCTAGAACCTCTGTTCACAGGTGTCGCACACAGACAGTAGGCTATCCTAATGATAACCCCTTTCGTGCTCTTCCCAATATTGTGACAAACACCATATTTAAAAGAGAGAATTTGAAGGAAACTAAAGGGCCTTTTGCGCCGCTTTAGTTACATAACTAAATGTACAGTACTAAAGTACTGGGACGATTTTGCGCGAACTATTTCCCAGAACTATTTAAAGGGTTGCATTCGCACCGACAGTGTGTACTAAGAAGTGACGTAAGCCGGTCGACAGCGACGTCATTTGTGCGCGGCGTTCAACAACAGAAACAAAGAAGAACAACAGGAGGATGGAGGACGCTGTGATCGGAGCTGGTTTTGTTGTGTCTCGCAGGTTTCACAATAATGGACATGGAATGTCGACGTATACGTGAAGCGATTGAAAGAACGGAAAAAAGGACTAAGAATCTCCAACGACAACTGGCAGTGCTACATTTGCTACAAGTGCCTGCACTTCAGCATCCGTCCATCTATCGCTGTTCTCCATACTTGCGAAATAAGTTGACATGTTTACAGTATGTTTACACGGCATTTTAAATCATGGTGGGTGAGGGTGTTTTCGTCTACTTGCGTCACGATTAGTACCAGTTGTGCCGGTTAGATCCTGCTCCGGAGTAGGAGTTTTGGTTCTTGAAAAAGGCAGTCCGGTACTAAAATCGCACCCAGTTCCGGCTGATGATATGCGCGTTCTAATTTCAAAATGTTTTGTTATTGACGCAGTAAGTCAGACAGCTATTTACACTGCAAAAAATAAGGCCTATCTCTTTCCATAAAAATATAGGCTATAAACATTTTAAAATATATGTTTACCTTTTAGGTAAATTGCATAAATTAGAATAATGATGTCTCAAAACGCATTTATAGTCCGTATCTCATTTTCCTAACCTGTTGTAGGCTACCCTTAACTGCGTTAAACATGGTGTCACGTGGATGGAAATATGCATGGAAATGATATGCGGATGACGTTATGCATATTAAAACTAGGCGTTGTAAGCCCCACATATGGCTATTTCGAGGAGGAGACGGGGTGGCGATTCATGTACTCACAATCTTCCGCTGACTGGGTATTACAAAGGGAATTTTGTGAAGGTTCTGGCGTACGCATGGATTTATATACAGTGGGTACGGAAAGTATTCAGACCCCCTTAAATTTTTCACTCTTTGTTATATTGCAGCCATTTGCTAAATTCATTTAAGTTAATTTTTTTCCCTCATTAATGTACACACAGCACCCCATATTGACAGAAAAACACAGAATTGTTGACATTTGCAGATTTATTAAAAAAGAAAAACTGAAATATCACATGGTCCTAAGTA
>NW_015505525.1:86154-102667 GCF_001515645.1 Sinocyclocheilus grahami
ACTTGTTGGGTCTTTCCCAAAAAGACTCATGGCTGTATTCGATCAAAAGGGTGCTTCTACTAAATACTGAGCAAAGGGTCTGAATACTTAGGACCATGTGATATTTCAGTTTTTCTTTTTTAATAAATCTGCAAAAATGTCAACAATTCTGTGTTTTTCTGTCAATATGGGGTGCTGTGTGTACATTAATGAGGGAAAAAAATTAACTTAAATGATTTTAGCAAATGGCTGCAATATAACAAAGAGTGAAAAATTTAAGGGGGTCTGAATACTTTCCGTACCCACTGTATCTGAAAACGTTTGTACGTACGCAAAATCTAGCTTTTGTGCGTACGCACACATTTGGGATGAAATCTACATAAAGTTTTATACATCAGGGGCCTCATTTATAAAATGTTGCATATAAATCATCCTAAATTTGTTCTAATCATTTCTCAAAAGTGCATAAGTGCGATTCTGAGAAAACTAAAGTGCGCACAAAAACACGTGCGTACGCCTCTCTTCCAGATGTGACATTTATAAATCGCAAATTATCTTGGGTTGATCTGTTCTGGAACAGTGTTGTAAATACAACTTAAACACTGATTTCTAGTCATGTCCTCTTTTGGAAGGCCAAACAAAGTAGTTTCGCTTTCACAACAAAACACAGTGTCACACACGGTGGGCTAGAGTGAGCAGAAGCCAGAGGCTAGAGTGAGCGGCGGCCTAGAGTGAGCGGAGACCGGCTTAAGTGAGTGGTGGCTGGTAGGCTTGAGAACAGCGCGGCAGGCGGGCTTGCGGCAACCACATGTGACGACCCCGGGCTGGACTCCGCTTCATCCACGGTGAAAGCTGATCCGGCTATCCACAGCGTCAAGCTGATGTATTCCCTCAGCGACCAGCACGGATCAGCTCCAGGCATGACGAAGCCGATATCGTCCTCTTTTGGAAGGCCAAACAAAGTAGTTTCGCTTTCACAATGAAACACACAGCGCCTTCACGACATGGAGGCGGCAACAATACTACAGCGAGAATAAGTTACACCTTTTTTCTTTGCGTGAACATTTATGCAAATCTTCCCACATCGTGACGTAGACATGTGGGGGCGTGTTAGAACGAGCCATTTTAAGTAGGCGTGGTTGACTCTTAACTTTTATAAAGAATATCTCTTTGGATTTGAGACTTTAGTCTTTGCAACTTTACAGATCTTCTTTATGCACCAAGAGCTTGTAACACTCCAAAGAGAAAGGAAAAATTTTAATTGCATCATATGACCCCTTTAAGTACAATAAATGCACTAGACTGGATTAAAGCTGGAATGCAGAAATGCTTTAAAGCAGCACATTAATATAAATATGTGATATAAATATGAGACTTACTGTCGATCAGGTCTGACATGGCTGGCAATGGATCTCACTTGGTATTCTGGATAAAACAGTTCAAGTTTAAATGAGACAAGTGCATCACAATCTTAAAGGAATAGTTAAAAAAAAAAAAAAATTTCACCCACCCTCATATTGTTGCAAACAGATTTAATTTAGGCTTTAACTCCCCAGGGGGGGAAAAACACATTGATATGGATGTTACGGGGCAACAGGAACGAGAGATGTGCGGATCTATTTGCAAAGCTTGATTTTAAAGACGTGGTCAAAACAGGCGAGGGTCAGACAATGGCAAACAGGTATATAGTGGGCAAGACACAAGAGTAGTCCAGTGAACGGGCGTGGTCGATCTCCAGCGAACAATGTCCAAACAGGGTAATCCAAAGGGTTAATCCGAAACACAGGCTTTGGTCAATCAGATCCGAACAGGTGAGACGAGAGGGGTAATCCAGGATTGTGAGGTTACATATGACACTGAAGCTTCAAAGCACATATCGGGTAAGCAGCGCAATTTCTCACGAAGCTCTGTGCGTGTATTGTTTTCAGAGAATCACGTAATCACGTGTGTACATTTCATTCACATAGATATTGGTATTAATGCTACAGTTTAATGGGTAAATTATTTTATCAGAGAAATTCACCCACCCTCATATTGTTGCAAACAGATTTAATTTAGGCTTTAACTCCCCAGGGGGGGAAAAAACACATTGATATGGATGTTACGGGGCAACAGGAACGAGAGATGTGCGGATCTATTTGCAAAGCTTGATTTTAAAGACGTGGTCAAAACAGGCGAGGGTCAGACAATGGCAAACAGGTATATAGTGGGCAAGACACAAGAGTAGTCCAGTGAACGGGCGTGGTCGATCTCCAGCGAACAATGTCCAAACAGGGTAATCCAAAGGGTTAATCCGAAACACAGGCTTTGGTCAATCAGATCCGAACAGGTGAGACGAGAGGGGTAATCCAGGATTGTGAGGTTACATATGACACTGAAGCTTCAAAGCACATATCGGGTAAGCAGCGCAATTTCTCACGAAGCTCTGTGCGTGTATTGTTTTCAGAGAATCACGTAATCACGTGTGTACATTTCATTCACATAGATATTGGTATTAATGCTACAGTTTAATGGGTAAATTATTTTATCAGAGAATTTTAACAAACACTATTTTCACAGGCTTTTGGCTGCTATATTTTTTATTGACCACCAGATGGCACTATTTTTGACACACAAAGCTTTGAATCTTTTCCCGAAACAGTCAGAGGAAAGATTCAGTGGTTCTTTTGCCCATCACTAATCCAGGATACACAGGCAAGAATCAGAACACGAGAAAACAGGCAAGGCAAGACTATGACTAGACTATGGAAACTCGAACTATAAACTAACAGAGAACTGGCTTCATAATGTAGCGATCACTAGGTGAGCGATAAGCGCTAAACAGTACTTGGCAGTGAGAGAGAGGAAGTCCAGGGCTTATGTAGGGTGTGTGATTGGTTTCAGGTGAGTGTGTGATTAGTGCAATGGCAGATGAGAAATGTAGTCCAAGGTAACAGGAAACAGTTTGTGTAGTGTCAATGTGATGGAAGGGCGACCTCTGGTGGCAATTGATAGAAAGCCACAAACCAGATCTGTGACAATGGATTACTTTTACCTTGTCTTCAAAGTTGGTGGAATTACCTTTCAAAAGGAACAGATCTCCGGTTTCATTATAAAAAATAAAAATAAAAAGCTTCAAATACCAGGTAGGGAATTTGAATCAGCTGTTTTCAAATTAATGGCTGACTGTAGAGAGCAAAAGAGATTCAAAATTTGTCTGAACGTAATAAGTACGAATCACCTCACACCAGAAAAACTTGACTCTTATTGCACATGGTGTTAGCCTGTGAGCACAACTTTAAATTGATAAAAACACCGTTTAACACTAAAAAGGTACATATTTTCAGCCAATCCAGTTAGGGCTTGCTAGCGTGATCTTACATGGTAGCCTTTCACATGTATCCAGTGACTTTGTCTGCAAGTATCAGGGCCTTGCATTTGATGGCAAACAGTAAAGACATAAGCATGCATGTTTAGATGAAACATTACGCAGCGGTGAAGACACTTAATGGAAAACCAGTTGCCATCATACACTGATGCAGTGCTCACTTTTCATTGCATTCCAGATAGGTCCTTATCCAGTACGCAACAAAGGATGTGGTTGCCACTTAAGGCACCATTTACAAGAGGTCAACAGCATTAGACATTTATCCCCCAAATTGCTAGGTTATGGGAATTATAGGTGGGTAGGTTACAGGGAGTTAGTGGTTCACACTGGAGAACAGGATACAGACTTGGACCTCAAAACCCATTAAGACTAAATTCTTTTATTTAATTTACAGAAGTCACATGGCATTTCCAGTTATTTTCGGCCATAGCCATGTTCCTTAACATTAATGGGTCCAACAGATGCTCTATCCCACCGCAGATCTGAGAAACAAACAAGCAGTGAGAAAAGCAGTGCAAGTAGAGGGAGCGCAATTATAAAAATAGATCCAGACCTTTAAGAATCGGATCACTTCCACTTCTGGTACTACAGGTGGTGTCACAGCAGCCACACACCTGGTGAGAATCATCTGCGGACACCCACCTGACAAAACAAACCCTCAAGTTAAGCCAATCCCCAAGTCAACTATACTCATTTTATTAGAAACATACCCATTAGCAGAGAACGAACAAGCTTTCTGTTCAGGACTTATTGGAGTAGTTGCTGCAGCCACTTTCAAAATGCATGTGATGTAGACCTGCAAAAGACAGTTGTTGTTTTTTTTAGACCATGGTAGCATATTTTACAAAGTGTTGCACAGCTTGTCACATACCAGTCCATTGTCTGCTTGATGGAACCTGAATGCCTCCAGCTGAAACTGCAGCTTATCACCTTGACTTCGGGGCATAAAGCGAGACCTGGAGCCTGTGAGCTTGGCATCAACCAGGCACCTGGGAAAGGAACCCAGTTAGACCTCTTGCAGTACTTGCAGAGAGTGGGATTCATGAGGTGCACCACTTACCCATTGTTCTCGATAAAGGAGTATCTGGGGACAGACGCAACATCAGGGACTGTTGTAGCCACACAGCTGTCCACAAATACACGGATGGGAACATGGCTGTATGACTGCACAGACGCCTCAAAGTTTATGATATCACCCAGGAAGTACTGGTTTGAAGGTCTCTCGAATCGCCAGTCATCTGCAAAGACGCCTTTTAGCACAAGTGCACAAGCACTGGTGTGTTATGAAACAGTTTGTAATACCAACCAGTCATGAGCCTGAGGGAGAAAACAAAGATCTCCTCTGCAACTTCAGAAGTGGCATATGGGATCCAAGTGGGCATTAAGGCATCGCTACTCACATTATGCTTTCTGCAGAGGAGTTAGATAGACAATCATTATATGGGAGTTTAGTACATCCAGTAACCTTGAATTCTGCCCTCACCTTGAATAGTGACACTCGATGCCAACCACCACACTGCTGCTCCTAACAATAGGAACACCATATGAAACCGCTTGTGGGGCATACACAAGTTTGAACATATAGACAAGCTCATCTTCAGTCACCTAAAAGGAACAGAAGCATGTTGGTTAGAGAAACCATTCACAACCATAAATGGTTATATGAAAGGAAAAAGGTGAATCCTCACCTTTAGTGTACTACCACATCCATGCAGTTCTGACTCAAAGATGAGCACTTGAGCAGAAGTGTCTCCTCCAGCTGCAGTACAGCCTCCCAGTGTAAAACCAGATGACCTCAGTGGCTTCCCATTCCCAAAGAAGTCTTGCATCACCTCCACATATACGGAGTTTTCAGCACACCGAGCCGCTACACTGTTGGCAGGGACAGGAAAGCGCAAATCAAATGGAACATCTGGCTGCTGTGGTTCTTCTGGTAGGCTTGGAAAACGCCATGTCAGTTTTTGCACTGGACCCATCAGCAGTTCTTTTGACTGAACACCCAAAAGATCTTGAGAAGGCTTTCCAAGGTCACTCCTGGCTGGCGTCTGGACAGGAAAAGGAGCAGAAAATCTTTGGTTGGCAAATACAGGATTACTGGGGTCAAATCTCTGGGGAACCTGAGGGATCCTGTTTTCAAACCGTTTAGGGACTGAGGACTGATTAGGTGTTGATCTTCTTTGCCATTGTGCTTCAGACAAGCAAACCGCAAGAATAAACACCAATCCAACACAAATGTGCCTCAGCCCCATAGTCAAAAGCCTTCAGATCCTTAAAGCTGATCCTTGATTGTTTCCTTTATGTATAGTAGTTAGATAAGCTTGGTTCCACCTCTCTAGCATCAAGCATAATCGTTGCCTGGACTTGTTAGCTTACTTACACATCATATCACAGGTGAAAATCATTGAGTCATCATCAATTAAAGGAAAATGTGAGTGTTTTGTGTTCTTAAATTACATTTATAAACAACTTTGATTAATATAATCATAGCGATTTAAGTCAAAACTTTAGACTCAACTTGCCTAAAGAAATATTACAAACTAATTCATTATTGTGCACTTTAATTCACATTATGAACACCTAATATAATATACTAAACATACTAAAATACAAAAAATGTCATTCTTCAAGCCATGTTATTCTCCCCACAGAAGTAAATAAGTTACAAACTATTAAAAATCAAATTATTGTTTCAATACAATTTTGCAGTGTGTTTCTAATTTTAATGAATCATTCATGTTGCATTCAGGAAAAAAAATTCAGTCACTGGATGCAATGATCATATGTATATACATAGCATCGCTATTCAAATGCTCAATGTTGGAACACACAGATATATTAGAAATTGTATGCTTAAGGCACATTATATAAAATCATACCATTACATATAAGAATATTTACCATACATTATAAAACAACTGACTTGTCATGAATTAAATTACATAGATTAACCATATTTACAATTCAAACGTTAACTAACCTACAGTACACTCAGCCTCCAAATGGTAGAATATATAATCAGGATTTAGTAACTGATAGCATTAACAAGAATGAACACAGATGTCTGACATTCAGTTACAGAGCAATTTGCACTATATATTGTTACTTAAGACTAGATTGCAAATGTATGTTGAGAAATGGGCTTCAGTGCGCTTTGTCATTGCCTGCAAAAAAATTAATGCATTGTGCACAAACCCTCAGTGCTGAAATAGTTCACTACTGCACTTTGTCAAAAAAAACACACACACACAAAAAACAGTAAATGGCCAGATGATTGTTTTAAACACTTTATTCTCAACTTCCACAGGACCACACAGCTATTCAGTTAAGTTTGGCCATAGCTATTTTCCTTAACACTGATAGGCCCAACAGAGGCTCTCTCCCAACATAGATCTGAAGAACAAAGACATTGTGAGAAAGCATCTTACATAATAATAATAATAATAATTGGGGTCTTAGTTTATACCTGTAAGAAGCTGATCACCTCCACTTCAGTTGCCTGTAGCACAAAACGAGATGAACAAACTCTGAGTTGCAGAGTAAGTTTTTAGTTGACAAAACCCAGTAAAGCCAACCTGATTTAGATCAGGATCAGCGGGCTCACAAAGCTCGATATAAACGTTCTCTGAAAACTCAGAGTTTGAACCAGAGCGTGCACCTGAAAGCATGACAGGTGCAGCAAACAACCAATCACAAGGAACATGGAGAGCATCAGCAAAGCGTCAGTTTGATTCATTTCTTGTGAGAGTCAGTGCAATGTCAGTGCAATTCACCTTTCTGCTGAAGATTAAGAGATGTCGTTATTAAAAATGTAATACATTTAAATGCATTAACAAGGCAGGAATAAACACTTCTGCTGCAGCAAAAGTTTGGCAGCAGAAAGAAAATATGATGATGAAAAGGAATCAACTGAATTTAATTATTTATAGGATATATAGTTTCACACAGAGCTCAAAAGGAAAACATAAGTTTAGTCAGTTTAAAAGTTGGATATATTAAAGCTTATCTAATATAAACTTATCGAATATATTATATGAATTATAGACAATTACAGTCAATATAATATGAATATAATATAAAGTAGCTGCAAAAGTCTGGCAATTTTGTCTCAAAAATTATTTTACTGTAAACTGCTTTAATTTGGAGCGAGAGATACAAGGGAGTGGCTTCATTGCATCAGATATGTCACTTTGCTCACAGCTGATTGGTCCAGTTTGGGTTTGCAGTCCCTAACCCAGAATAAAACCTGCTCCGGAGCAGGGTAGCTGTGTAGCATAAGTTACCATGGTGACGAAACCCGCTCAAAACCAACCCATCTTCCTGAGCCCGAAAACTCAGAGTTTGCTTAAAGGGGTCATACGATGTTGCTAAAAAGAACATTATTTGGTGTATTTGGTGTAATTAAATGTTTATGCGGTTTAAGGTTAAAAAAACACATTATTTTCCACATACTGTACATTATTGTTTCTCCTCTATGCCCCGCCTTTCTGAAACGCGTCGATTTTTACAAAGCTCATCGGTTTGAAAAGCTAGGTTTGCTCTGATTGGCCAGCTATCCAGTGTGTTGTTATTGGCCGAATACCTCAAGTGTGTGATGGAAATGTTATGCCCCTTCCCATATTGTGATGCCGTGTCCGGCCGGAGTGATGAGACAAAAACATTAAAACCCATTATAAACGAGGCATTTGTTGCATCCAGTGGGGACATAATTACGGATTATAATGACTTATACTGTCTTTTTTTCGCGTTGCATTGCGCCGCGTAAACATAAAACCATGTTAATTTGTAATCGGAGAAATGACAAACAACAAGCGCTACTCTACACTGCTCAAAACTCACGTTTGAATCATCTGTGGCAAATCCTTAAAGGGGGCATAACACACACAGTTTCACCCAATCTCATGTTAATCTTGAGTACCTATAGAGTAGTACTGCATCCTTCATATCTCCAAAAAGTATTTAGTTTTATCATATTTATAAAAGAAATTTACAGCTTTACGATTCTCTCCGGAAAAAGCCGAGCTCCTAGAGGCACGCCGTGGGTGGAGCTAAAGAGTGACGAGCACTTGAGCGCCGAATGCCAACAAAACAGACATTTGATGCGGTTTCACTTACCGTCTGCAGTTCTGAATCATGACCGAAATCTTTTATCGTTGGGACCGCTCCATCTTTCAGTATCAAACGATGTGCAAATCCAGCATCGAACTGGGCCTAGTTTATAAAACGTTCGTTCACAAACACACTTGTAAAACTCTGTTGCTGCCCCGGAAAAACAAACTGTATCCGGGATGTGTGCAGTTCTGTTTATTAACCACTAGAGCGCCAAAAGTTACATAGTGCTGCTTTAACAGTGTAAACAACTCTGAATGCATGACACAGCATTGTACCCCCCCTTTAAAATGAAAACGTACTTACAGTCTGTGAGTCAGAACAGCCTGCATTGTAGTCTACTCTTCCAGGATCAGGAAACAGTCCTCCATAAAATGCTTTGTCTACGGTGAAAGCCGATCCGGCGATCCACAGCGCGAAGTTGATGTATTTCCTCAGCGACCAGCACAGATCAGCTCCAGGCATGACGAAGCGAATATCGTCCTCTTTTGGAAGGTCAAACAAAGTAGTTTCGCTTTCACAACGAAACATACAGAACACAAACACACTTCACGACATGGCGGCAATAACAATACTACAGTGAGAATAAAAGTTACGCCGTCTTTCTTTGCGTGAACATTTGGGAGGCATTATGCAAATCTTCCCACATCGTGACGTAGATATGTGGGGGCGTGTTAGAATGAGCTGTTTTAGGTAGGCGTGGTTGATTCTTAACTTTTATAAAGAATATCTCTTTGGATTTGAGACTTTAGTCTTTGCAACTTTAGATCTTTTTTATGCACCAAGAGCTTGTAACACTCCAAAGAGAAAGGAAAAATTGAAATCGCATCATATGACCCCTTTAACCTAAACGTGAACTTACCTGGGTAAAAACCCAAACCTGCTTCGTTATACAGGCCACTGATGCTACAGGTTGTGTCGCAGCAGCCACACACCTTGTCAGATTCATCTGCAGAAACCCACCTGCCAAACAAACAATACTTACTTGCACAGCCTCATTTACGCCAAAATCTTGAGTCTTGGTTACATACTCATTAGCAGAGAACGAACAAGCTTTCTGCTCAGGACTTGTTGGGGTGGATTCTGCAGCCACCTTCACAATGCATGTGATGTAGACCTGTAAAGACAGTAGTTAGCACACTATGGCAGCATATCCAGTGGCGTAACTTTGTTTTTAAAAGTGGGTGGGACAGGAGTGAGTGTGTGTGTCAAGGCAGTCACCACAACTGGTGAATTTAAAGGTATGTGGATACCTAACAATCCTGAATTTAGTCCTTACCTTGGATAGTAACACTCAATACTAACCACTGCACCACTGCTCCTGATAATAGGACCACCATATGAAGCCTCTTGTGGAGTGTAGCTAATGGAGAACGTATAGACAAGCTCATTTTCAGTCACCTAAAGGGTTATCAGTGTAAGTGTTGCTCACAGAAACCTACACACACACGCACACACATAAAACAACCACAACATCACTATTAGTGTGCTGTCACATGCATGCAGTTCTGACTCAAAGATAAGCACTTGAGCAGAAGGATCCTCTCCGGTTGCGGTACAGCCTCCCAGTGTAAAAACAGAGGGCATTAGTAGTTGTCCAGTGCCAAAGAAGTCTTTCAACACTTTCACATATATTGAATTCTCCCTGCATTGAGCCGCTACACTGTTGGCAGGGACAGGATAGCGTAACTCAAAAGGAACATCTGGCTGCTGTGGTTCTTCTGGTAGGCTTGGAAAACTCCACGTCAGTTTTGCCACTGGACCCAGCAACAGCTCTTTTGACTGAACACCCAAAAGATCTTGAGAAGACTTTCCATAGTCACTCCTGATGGGCATTTGCACTGCAAACCTTTGCTAGTACAGAACTGTTACGGTCATATTTTGAAGAACTTTGAGACATCCTGGTTTCAGGCTGCAGTGAACCTTGTGCTGGTTGCTTCAGATAAACCAACAACAAACACCAATAACATCCCAAATACTGCTTGCCTCAACTCCATTGGCATTTTTTGAAACACAAACATATTGAATTTTTTTCCCCCTTCTTTTTAAAAAGGATTTATTTTGCAGTCTCTCTCATCTTGGACGTAACCCAGCTGGGTGTGTCCAATAAAGGAAATATACTGCTGGGGAGGCTCCAGGAACAGTTTGAAAACCTCTTATACACAAGCAGCCCATTGTATTTTCTTTGTATTCATTTTTATTCATTACATTTAAAAATGTTACCCCAAATACTTTATTGGAAGTTTCATTTACTTTTATTTATTGGTTTGAAAAAATATACTCATATTTTTATACATTATATATCAGGGGTGTCAAACTGGGGGCCGCAGCTCTGCAGAGTTTAGTTCCAACCCTGCTCCAACACACAAACCATGTAGTTTTCAAATAAGCCTGAAGGACTTAAATTAGCTGGATCAGGGGCCTCATGTATAAAACTTTCCGTAGATTTCATCCTAAAAGTGTATGTAGGCACAAAAGCTAGATTTGGCGTACGCACAAAAGTTTTCAGATTTATAAAACCATGCGTATGCCAGAACCGGCGCAAAAATCCTTTTATAAATCCCTATCAGCGGAAGATTGTGCCTACATGCATCTCCTCCCCAAAATCACCATATATGGAGCTTACAACGCCTAGATTTACTATGCATAACCTCATTTGCATATAATTTCCATCAGGGGCTTCATGCACTCATGATTTTAGAGGGGGCACGTGTGTGTGTGTGTGGGAGGGGGGGGATAGCACTGTATAACTGATATAGGATTATGTTTTATTTTTATTTTTTTTCCTTTTTATTCGAAATATTTCCACACGTGTTAACTATATTAGGAAATATCTTGATTCTCAAATATGTGTAGCCTAAGTAAACGCGTTTTGCACCTTTATAGATTGTTATTTAATCAATAAATGGTGATGGGCAAAGTAGACTAATAGTGTAATCTATTAAATAAAACCCTGACTTTTTACTTAAGTGCCAGATATGGGTGTCATGCCATAACATATTTTTAATATGACTGAATTTGCATTTAATGTGAATTTTAATAACAATATTGTAAATTACTTATTATAACACTTTCATTTTACAGAGAGTAAAGAACATTTACATGACCAAAGAACATTTTCATTCAGTCTAGCCAGAGTTCAGGCATTCTCAAAAACTCCCATTATAATCACTGAAGCTCTTTACACTGTGAAATGAATATCTTACTTACATTCGTACGCACATCTACACTCTGTTGTTTCTGATGAGAGAATTCGCCAGATAATTCAGTCAGTGAGCAAGTGAACAAAACACCGTGATTCAGCGATGACTCCTCTGAACGTCTCTGATTGGCCATTGCATTCATAAACTCAACAGAATCGTGTGTGATTGGTTATGATGCAGCGCTATACAGACGCGTCTCTCTGGCTAAAGCCAGCCAGCGAACGCAGATTTGGATTTAGCAGCTGATGCTGTGCCACACTGAACGATCTAACGTTTATGTGCAGTCGCTTATGGACTTGGAGAAAGTCCCCACCCTCTTTCATCTCTGCACTGTTTGCTTTAGGTCATACTATAACCAATAAAACGGAGGGTGTTTCAGGTCTGAATATATTAGCCTACTGCACAACCAAGGCTGCACGATGTTTATTTCGCGAACATTCAGAACATTATGAAAATAGCATTGTGATTGAAGGATAGAATCTGAAGCAAACGATAAGATTTGCACGTTTCTTTTTTATAATATTTTGTTAGTGACGCCGCGTCAGACAATTATGTAGACTTATTTGCTCACACCGTATTTCTAATTCAACTATAGCCTATTTAAATATCCTAAAACATTGAATTTGTTTAAAACAATTATATACTGGCCTAGATTTACTATGCATAACCTCATTTGCATATAATTTCCATCAGGGGCTTCATGCACTCATGATTTTAGAGGGGGCACGTGTGTGTGTGTGTGGGAGGGGGGGGATAGCACTGTATAACTGATATAGGATTATGTTTTATTTTTATTTTTTTTCCTTTTTATTCGAAATATTTCCACACGTGTTAACTATATTAGGAAATATCTTGATTCTCAAATATGTGTAGCCTAAGTAAACGCGTTTTGCACCTTTATAGATTGTTATTTAATCAATAAATGGTGATGGGCAAAGTAGACTAATAGTGTAATCTATTAAATAAAACCCTGACTTTTTACTTAAGTGCCAGATATGGGTGTCATGCCATAACATATTTTTAATATGACTGAATTTGCATTTAATGTGAATTTTAATAACAATATTGTAAATTACTTATTATAACACTTTCATTTTACAGAGAGTAAAGAACATTTACATGACCAAAGAACATTTTCATTCAGTCTAGCCAGAGTTCAGGCATTCTCAAAAACTCCCATTATAATCACTGAAGCTCTTTACACTGTGAAATGAATATCTTACTTACATTCGTACGCACATCTACACTCTGTTGTTTCTGATGAGAGAATTCGCCAGATAATTCAGTCAGTGAGCAAGTGAACAAAACACCGTGATTCAGCGATGACTCCTCTGAATGTCTCTGATTGGCCATTGCATTCATAAACTCAACAGAATCGTGTGTGATTGGTTATGATGCAGCGCTATACAGACGCGTCTCTCTGGCTAAAGCCAGCCAGCGAACGCAGATTTGGATTTAGCAGCTGATGCTGTGCCACACTGAACGATCTAACGTTTATGTGCAGTCGCTTATGGACTTGGAGAAAGTCCCCACCCTCTTTCATCTCTGCACTGTTTGCTTTAGGTCATACTATAACCAATAAAACGGAGGGTGTTTCAGGTCTGAATATATTAGCCTACTGCACAACCAAGGCTGCACGATGTTTATTTCGCGAACATTCAGAACATTATGAAAATAGCATTGTGATTGAAGGATAGAATCTGAAGCAAACGATAAGATTTGCACGTTTCTTTTTTATAATATTTTGTTAGTGACGCCGCGTCAGACAATTATGTAGACTTATTTGCTCACACCGTATTTCTAATTCAACTATAGCCTATTTAAATATCCTAAAACATTGAATTTGTTTAAAACAATTATATACTGCTTTGGCTAGTGGAAAAGAAAGAGATTCTCTGAGAAGTATTTTATACAATTTTCTTTTTACATTAATTTTGATATATATATTCGAAAACAAGACAAGGACAGTGAATGACTTTTAGCAATGTATTGTACCGTACAAATTGCCTTTTAGTCCGCATGTCCTATTTTCCTCATGTCTTGTGCCTTTGACGGTGTTGAACATGGTGTCACGTGGATGGGAATATGCATGGATATTATATACAAATGAGGTTATGTGTAACCCCTCTCTCCCGGGTCCTCACCACCATACCTCGTTCTCGTTCCGAGTGGGTCTCGACCCGGGTCTCCGGCATGGGAGGCGGACGCACTAACAAGGAGGCTAAAGACTGCAGCCTCAGGGGAGTGAGGTTTACCTGCACAGCACCTACTCCCTGGCCTCCTTTACATATGCATAGTAAAACTAGGCGTTGTAAGCTCCGTATATGGTGTTCTCTTTCAAACAATCGCTCGGTATCTCATTATGGGAAACGCCCCAGGCATGATAGACTATGGAAGCACCAATTAATAATTAATTCATGCATTTAGCAGACACTTTTCTCCAAAGCAACTTACAGGGCACTCAAGCTATACATTTTTTACTGATATGTGTGTTCTCTGGGAACACCACGTCTGTCCAAAGGACGGACCAATCACAGCTCATGACAAGGAGCCCACGGCATGATAGACTATGGAAGCACCAATTACACCACGTCTGTCCGAAGGACGGACAAATCACAGCTCATGACAACACTGATAACAAAAATTCTGCTTGATTTACTTAAAAATATGATGATTTTTTTTGCACAATTTTATTACGTATAGATCAAACATGACCAGTCTTTGTACAAACTACTTAATTTTTCTGTCTGTTGAAAGAAAATTTGCACATAAAGTACACTTAATTTTAGTATTTTTGATTGAATTCAACTTAATTTTTAAATTTCCCTATTACAAATTTCAAGTGGGATCTACTTTGTTTTTCCAAATTTGTTAGTGTATTTTAAAGTTACATGTACTCAAATTTTCTAATTAGCAAGTATTTCTACTGAAACTATAAATGCAATTAGTTTTTTTTCTTTTTTACAACTATTTACTATTTCACCACTGGTACTTTTCAATGGAATGCCAGTAGAATATATACTCATAAAATATGGAAATCTAGTTATTACATCACATAAAGCTGACATTTTTGCCATTTGATAGTAAAAACGGCACAGAATATTTTCAATAAAATTGTGTTTTTCAGTCCTTAACAGTAACATACTCTAAGACTTTAAAACAAGAAGCACACAAACATGATCCCAATGTGGAAAGGAAGCAGATCTTCTTATAAAGCAAATTTTTATTTCTATTGAAATAAATTCACATTGTGCAAAATATTTTCCATGAGTCATGTTTCTCACTTCTTAACAGTCATATTTCCTTCAAATGCACCTTGAACATTAACAGACTCACAAACATGGTCCAAATTCAGTTTCTTTGGATAGCTTAGCTCCAAGGCATAAACAAGGCCCATTAGGTAGGAGCAAGCATTTGGGGATAGCAAAAAGGACCTCTGCTCCCTCGATGGCTATTTCAGTTTGCTTCTCGAGACCTCCATCCCTGGCTTTGCTGACCACAAAGATGAAGTACAAATGAAGTGAGGTCCTCTTGGATGGCTGCAGCACTGTTGTCACCATAAACCTGTTAAATATACCAGAGATAATTAAACCTACTTTTTTTGCTAATATGAAGAAGGTATATAGCTCTTTGCTCTCCCTCTGAACAGAAATCTGGGCGGGATTACATGGTTGCTGTGGTAGTTTTGATCTATATGTACAATTTGTTCTCAAAAGTCACTCGAAGAATGTGCTGTGTGTTGTCCGAATCTGGGTGGGATTACATGGTTGCTGTGGTAGTTTTGAGTGGTGTTGTGATTTAAGCCAAGAAACATGTGTACTCATCAGAAATACATTTGTGAACCTTAATTGTTTTACACTGATTTGCTTGCATTTATAAACAATAACTATCTTGTGTGAATTGAAAAATATTTCTGTCATGACAACTCTCGGAGGGATTGGCATGGTAATGTACATTACAATGTTAATGTATTTGGTCTTGGCGGATTAGATTTGCTACGCTACTGCTGCGGCAGAGCAAGTCCTGAGACTTGCTACTGCCAATACATCCACACATGCTGCTGTGAGTATGTAAGAAATACTGCTGCTGCACATATAACATACATGAAATACCCCCATAGCATACATGAATCACCTCGTAGCATGATCTTCTTATAAAGCAAAATTTTATTTCTATTGAAATAAATTCACATTGTGCAAAATATTTTCCATGAGTCACGTTTCTCACTTCTTAACAGTCATATTTCCTTCAAATGCACCTTGAACATTAACAGACTCACAAACATGGTCCAAATTCAGTTTCTTTGGATAGCTTAGCTCCAAGGCATAAACAAGGCCCATTAGGTAGGAGCAAGCATTTGGGGATAGCAAAAAGGACCTCTGCTCCCTCGATGGCTATTTCAGTTTGCTTCTCGAGACCTCCATCCCTGGCTTTGCTGACCACAAAGATGAAGTACAAATGAAGTGAGGTCCTCTTGGATGGCTGCAGCACTGTTGTCACCATAAACCTGTTAAATATACCAGAGATAATTAAACCTACTTTTTTTGCTAATATGAAGAAGGTATATAGCTCTTTGCTCTCCCTCTGAACAGAAATCTGGGCGGGATTACATGGTTGCTGTGGTAGTTTTGATCTATATGTACAATTTGTTCTCAAAAGTCACTCGAAGAATGTGCTGTGTGTTGTCCGAATCTGGATGGGATTACGTGGTTGCTGTGGTAGTTTTGAGTGGTGTTGTGATTTAAGCCAAGAAACATGTGTACTCATCAGAAATACATTTGTGAACCTTAATTTTTTACACGGATTTGCCTACATTTATAAACAATAACTATCTTGTGTGAATTGAAAAATATTTCTG
>NW_015505525.1:105828-109045 GCF_001515645.1 Sinocyclocheilus grahami
TGGGATTACGTGGTTGCTGTGGTAGTTTTGAGTGGTGTTGTGATTTAAGCCAAGAAACATGTGTACTCATCAGAAATACATTTGTGAACCTTAATTTTTTACACGGATTTGCCTACATTTATAAACAATAACTATCTTGTGTGAATTGAAAAATATTTCTGTCATGACAACTCTCGGAGGGATTGGCATGGTAATGTACATTACAATGTTAATGTATTTGGTCTTGGCGGATTAGATTTGCTACGCTACTGCTGCGGCAGAGCAAGTCCTGAGACTTGCTACTGCCAATACATCCACACATGCTGCTGTGAGTATGTAAGAAATACTGCTGCTGCACATATAACATACATGAAATACCCCCATAGCATACATGAATCACCTCGTAGCATGATCTTCTTATAAAGCAAAATTTTATTTCTATTGAAATAAATTCACATTGTGCAAAATATTTTCCATGAGTCACGTTTCTCACTTCTTAACAGTCATATTTCCTTCAAATGCACCTTGAACATTAACAGACTCACAAACATGGTCCAAATTCAGTTTCTTTGGATAGCTTAGCTCCAAGGCATAAACAAGGCCCATTAGGTAGGAGCAAGCATTTGGGGATAGCAAAAAGGACCTCTGCTCCCTCGATGGCTATTTCAGTTTGCTTCTCGAGACCTCCATCCCTGGCTTTGCTGACCACAAAGATGAAGTACAAATGAAGTGAGGTCCTCTTGGATGGCTGCAGCACTGTTGTCACCATAAACCTGTTAAATATACCAGAGATAATTAAACCTACTTTTTTTGCTAATATGAAGAAGGTATATAGCTCTTTGCTCTCCCTCTGAACAGAAATCTGGGCGGGATTACATGGTTGCTGTGGTAGTTTTGATCTATATGTACAATTTGTTCTCAAAAGTCACTCGAAGAATGTGCTGTGTGTTGTCCGAATCTGGGGTTAGTGACTGATCAGTGCGAGAAAAACAAAAACAAAAAAACATAGCAAATAATTGAACTATAATTAAAAATAGTTTGAAATTTTCTTCTCTCCACAACCACTGCAGGTGGTTGACCTGCTGATCAGACAGCAGTGTCTTCAGTCGGAGGCTCCTCCAACTCCGCTGTAACAAGAACCAATACAGAAAGTCACTCTATTCCGACCAGCCATTCATAATAATTCTATATAATGACTCTCCTCTGACTTATATCTGACTGACACGCTGTGATTTGCACTCCTTATCCAACTACCCTGTATACCTCTGTACAATTTTATACAGTAGGTTAGTTTTTTTTATTTTTATTTGGATATGTACATGTGTGTAATCCTAGGGCAAATGTGCATCATCAATTACCGTCAACTAAAAGTGCTGTTTTGTAAAGTAACATTTGATGTATTTTTATAAAAACAAAGAAGCACACAAAAAAATATATATTCTTGGGACCTTATGTGCATTATTTTATAAAATTAGTTTGTGGAATAGAATAGCTCATGACGACATGTGCATTAGAGCTACAATTAGCATCAAGCTACATAACACAATTTAAAAGATTAATATTATGCTTTTACTCAAAATTCACTTTAAACCACCATAGACTGTTTGTATTAACTTCTGATCGCGATCTAGTGTGGATTTTTAGTCATGTTGTTGAAATATATGCTTAGCATTTATAATAAACATCCATTATTGATATGAAAATGGCTCCAATCACATGAAAATCACACACAAACCATACTATCATAATTGTGTGCTTATTACCAAAAAATGCAAAGTTACATGTCTTTATTTGGTTGACCAGATGAAATAATGACAGACAATGGACCACAGTACACAGGACAACCCTTCAAAAAATTCATAGCTGATTGGGGAATAAAACACACCACAAGTTCACCGCACTACCCGAAAAGTAATGGATTTACTGAAAGACGTGTGAGACACATTAAATCAATCATCAAGAAAACAATGCAACACAAAGGAGATGTACAAGTAGCCTTGTTGCAGGTGCGAGCGAAGCCCATTGACAGTGATCTACCATCCCCTGCAGAATTGCTCCTTGGCAGACAGTGGGTAAGAGGGCTGGACAAGGAGAGGAGAACATGGCACCCAGGGACTATTGTGGGAAAGTGCAGGGAGCCAAAAAGCTAATTAAGCCAGTGCAATACAAGGATTATGTGTAAAGCTGAATGAAATGTTAAGCAGAGTTCCAAATATGGACTGAATGTTTATTTCTCTACGTAGTCAGTTTATTAATGTTCATTACTGTTATAATGTGCACTCCACTGAAAAAAAAAGAAGCCTGGAACGTCTTATTGTTTATGGAATATATATATATTTTTGTCATGGTTGTCTGAGATGTTTACACTCTTATGTTAAACAGGGGGGGGGGGGGTACGTAATATGTGGTGTTGCGCAATACGTATACATGTACCGGAAGTATCTGTAGTTGAACATGTGTTGAGCATCTAGTAAAAACGTTCATACCAACTTGTAATGTCGTCCAGTAATACTTCAAACCCCAGCGTTTGCACTGAAGTAAGCCTTCTAGCACCATTTAGTCACCGGGTTGTGCGATTAATCGAACCGAAATCGCGATTTGAGACGTTGCTATTTACTACCGTTAATCGCAAAGCCTGCGATGTGGACGCGATATGACTGTTGAGTGGCAGTCTTACTAACCAATTGAGTGAGCCTCCGTTCTCCCCAATCAGCACTGCTCTAGCCAACTGCGTAACGCCAGCGCGGTAACGTTAGTTTTAGGTTTGATATTAGCTCGATATTCGCCTAGGCTGCTTTAGGGACCGTCTGCAAATTTACCTCTCAGTACAAAACGAAGTCCAATAATTAATACAAATTATGTTTACAACGCCATAGTAAACTGACAGAAAATATTTAACCAATATGTCGCCATAGACAATATCTTACCTTACTGTATGTACAGTACACAATTATTTTCTTTAAAAAATTACTATAATTCACCAAAAGTTTTTTTTTAATGTTCCAAAGGTTGTAGTACATTCCTAGTGGCCAGACTGGCTTACTACAGGTGAAAGTTTGCCAATATCACGCTTACTGTACATACAGTACATACTTAATCTTAGAAAAAAATTACTGTAATTCACCAAAAGGGTTTTTTCATGTTACAACGACTGTAGTACGTTTGTAGTTACAAGACTGACTTACTACAGGTGATATTTTGCCAGTATCTCCCTTACTGTACATACAGTACATAATTA
>NW_015505525.1:109224-140361 GCF_001515645.1 Sinocyclocheilus grahami
TTCAAAATGCACTGAAAATCTAAACCTGAGAAACAGTAATAAAAGTTTTACTAAGTTTTAATAAAATGATTTACAGTGATGCTGTTTGCTAGCTAGTATGCTGACCATCCAATCAAAGGACGAGAAAATGCTGATGTTATTGTTAGCCAGCTAGATGGCACTGGTGTTGCCAACTCGAAATCGGATTGGTTAAAGCAACGGTTTCATTACCATTGGTTTAAGCTAACAGACGCCTGCACTGTTGATTCTGAAGGCCTTAAGGCAGATTTAAGGCACAATTGCTGAAATATGATTGGATAAAAGCTCTAATATAAACATACACTGCTAGAAGCAGTGCAACCAAGAGAAAAGCTATGAAATGAAGAGAATAGACTATTGAAAATAATTTAATACACATTCATGGAAAAATATATTAAACTAAATCAGTGATTCTGATAGTGTTTAGGCCAGCAGAGAAGGCTTTGCTGGCCCTGACGGCCCACCACTGCTGTACGTGCAGTACATAATTATTCTTAAAAACAATTACTGTAATTCATCAAAAGTGTTTTTTTCATGTTCCAAAGGTTGTAGTTTGTTTGTAGTTACAATACTGATTTACTACAGGGGAAATGTTGCCAATATCTTCCTTACTGTACATAATTCTTCTTAGATAACAATTACTGAAATTCACCAAAAGTGTTTTTTTAATGATCAAAAGGTTACAGTACGTTCGTAGTGACCAGACTGACTTACTACAGGTGAAATATTCACAATAACACCCTTACTGTATGTACAGCACACACATATTTTCATTAAAAACTAATTCACCAAAAGCTTTTTTTTTTCATGTTCTAAAGGTTGTAGTACGCTCTTAGTGGCCTTGAATTCTACAGCAGATTATTCATATTCATATTTATTTATTTATTTGTTTGTGTCTGTATTCATATTTATTTATTTATTTGTGTGTGTGTGTGTGTGTGTGTACTGGCACATTTTACAAATTCCAAACCACATCAATCTTAACTTTTTTGCCTCATTTTATCTGTAAAAGAAAACCTACCTAATAATTATGCATATAATATATGAAGATTTTCACTTCCAGCCTTCATGGACAATTATATATCACTTATAAGTGATTAAATACAAAAGTAATAGTAGTTATTAAGATTGATGTGGTTTGAAATTTGTAAAATGTGCTTGGTAAATAAAAAAATAAAATATGATCAGAATATCAACTTGCCTAATAATTATGCACGCACTGTACATACATACACACACGCGCGCACACACACACACACACACACACACACACACATGCCTTTGTGGTTTACAGGGACTCTCCATAGGTGTAATAGTTTTTGTACTGTATTAACTGTATTTTCTATCACCCTACACCTAAACCTACCCCTCACAGAAAACTACTGGCAACTTTTGAATTTCATAAAACACCATTTTGTATGTTTTTTTAAGCCTTTTGTTTTACAGGGACACAGGAAGTGTCCTCACAAACCATGTTTATGTTGTAGTACCCATGACATTATACACATTTGTGTCCTCATAAACCATATATACCAGTACACACGCACACACACACACACACACACACACATAAATAAATAAATAAATAAATAAATATGAATAATCTGCTGAAGAATCCAAGGCCAGTAAGAGCGTACTACAACCTTTAGAACATGAAAAAAATAAAAATAAAAATAAAAATGTTTAAAAAAGCTTTTGGTGAATTCGTTTTTAATGAAAATATTTGTGTGCTGTACATACAGTAAGGGTGTTATTGTGAAAATTTAACTTTTAGTAAGTCAGTCTGGTCACTACGAACGTACTGCAACGTTTGGAACATTAAAAAAACACTTTTGGTGAATTTCAGTAATTGTTATCTAAGAATAATTATGTATTTTACATACCGTAAGAAAGAAATTGGCAAACTTTCAGCTGTAGTAAGTCAGTTTGGCCACTAGGAATGTACTACAGCCTTTGGAACATGAAAAAACACTTTTGGTGAATGACAGTAATTTTTTTCTAAGAATAATTATGTACTGTACGTACAGTAAGAAATAAATTGACAAAATATACAAATATATATATATAAAAAAAAACAAGTGGGCTCCCCCAAAGTTCACGGTATAGTTCGAACACTGCCTAGAACTAACTTTACCGCGCTCGCAAAGCGCACCATTAAAAATAAAAAACAAAAAGCGTGCGCGAGAGAGAGCGAGTGGGATTATGGCGTCTACAGGGTCGGATCGATAGTCAGGCAGACATTAATACTAAAGAAAAACTTATGCCATTACATTGGCTTCGAAATGACAGACATCGAACAAAACACATTATTTTCCACATACTGTACATTATTGTTTCTCCTCTATGCCCCGCCTTCCTAAAACGCGTAGATTTTTACAAAGCTCATCGGTCTGAAAAAGCAAGGTGTGCTCTGATTGGCCAGCTTTCCAGTGCGTTGTGATTGGCCGAATACCTCAAGCGTGTGACGGAAATGTTACGCCCCTTACCATATTGTGATGCAGTGTCCGGCCGGAGCTACACAAAAACATTAAAACCCATTATAAACGAGGCATTTGTTGCATCCAGTGGGGACATTATTACGGATTATAATGACTCATACTGTCTTTTTACACGTTGCGTTGCATCGTGTCGCGTAAACATAAAACCATGTCTGCATTTGTGATCGGAGAAATAACAAGCACTACTCTACACTGCTCAAAACTCGCGTTTGATTCATCAGTGGCTAATTCTTTAATTATGAAAACTTACAGACTGTGAGTCAGAACAGCCAGCATTGTAGTCTACTCTCCCAGGATCAGGAAACAGTCCTCCATAAAATGTGCTGCATACAAATGAATATTTGGGTTGAACTGTTCTGGAACAGTGTTGTAAATACAACTACAACTTAACCACTGATTTCTAGTCGTGTCCTCTTTTGGAAGGCCACACAAAGTATTTTCGCTTTCGCAACGAAACACAGCGGCCTTGAGTGAGAAACAGCCGGCAGATTCGGCGAAGGAGCGGCCAGTGGGCTTGCGGCAACCACATATGACAACCCCGGGCTAGACTCTGCTTCATCCATGGTGAAAGCCGATCTGGCGATCCACAGCGTTTAGTTGATGTATTTCCTCCACGACCAGCACGGATCAGCTTGACGCATGACGAAGCGGATATCATCTTTTGGTAGGCCAAACAAAGTAGTTTCGCTTTCACAACAAAACACACAGCGCCTTCATGACATGGCGGCAGCAACAATACTACAGTGAGAATAAAAGTTATGCCTTCATTCTTTGCGTTAACATTTTGGCCACGTTATGCAAATCTTCCCACATCATGATGTAGACATGTGGGGGTGTATTACAACAAGCCATTTTAGGTAGGCTTGGTTGACCCTTAACTTTTATAAAGAATATCTCTTTGGATTTTAGACTTTGCAACTTTCAGATCATCTTTATGCACCAAGAGCTTGTAACACTCCAAAGAGAAAGGAAAAATTGAAATCGCATCATATGACCCCTTTAATTGACTAACGTAATTCTTAAAAAAACAAAAAAAAAAACACAAAACAAGTTTCCTGTGAAATTCAGTAATTAGGTCAATTCTGTAATAGCAATACCATTTTAATCTTCCCTGCTGGAAAAAATAAATAGAACACGTAATGATATAATGGGAGTTGTATTGGTTTTAATGTAAACCGTGGTCTACTGGTATTTGATGGATTCTATTGGTGGGGGATGTAATCTGGCAGAAAACCAATAGAACAGTAATTCCTATTGGAATAATGCTTTAAACACACTGGTGAGCATGTGACCAAGTACAACAGGTTCCTGGATCAACATCCTTGTTGATCTTGGAACATCATACCAATCAGAATTGAAACAGTCAAGAAAATGTCAGTTTTAGACTAAAACAGGATTAGGTGCATCTACACCCTTGTTAAATCAACCATCACTTCCCTCTGATTTTAGGAATAAATTATGGGTAGGGTTAGGGACTGGGTTAAGTGTGTTTGGACCGTAACATGTCTTGACAATCACGGCAACCAAAACAAAATGGATAATAATTAATGGAAACATAATTTCTGATGGTTGCTATGGTTTTTTCAGCAGCGTAACGATACCCATAATATACTGCACACCATTGACAATAATTGAGCTGAAGTTGGACTTTGCAAAGAAATAAACAAATTCCCCATAATGGGCAACATTTAGCCCATTTACAAGGTTGAAAAAATGTAATCTGAGCCCTAGTCCCCTTTATACATTTGTCCCCCAAATTGCTAGGTTACAGGGAGTTTGTAGCTCACATTGGAGAGCAGCAAAGCCACAGAACGAGACAGTTGTAGACTCCAGACTTATTTTTATTATTTAACAGAAGTCACATGGCATTTCCAGTTATTTTCGGCCATAGCCATATTCCTTAACCTTAATGGGTCCAAAAGATACTCTATCCCACCGCAGATCTGAGAAACAAACAAGCAGTGAGAAAAGCAGTGCATGGAGAGAAAAGAATTAATGAAATAGATCCAAACCTTTAAGAATCTGATCACTTCCACTCCTGGTACTACAGGTGGTGTCACAGCAGCCACACACCTGGTGAGAATCATCTGCGGACACCCACCTGACAAAACAAACCCTCAAGTTAAGCCAATCCCCAAGTAAACTATACTCATTTTATTAGAAACATACCCATTAGCAGAGAACGAACAAGCTTTCTGTTCAGGACTTATTGGAGTGGTTGCTGCAGCCACTTTCAATATGCATGTGATGTAGACCTGCAAAAGAGTGGTTTGTAGACCATGGTAGCATATTATACAAAGTGTTGCACAGCTCATCACATACCAGTCCACTGTCTGCTTGATGGAACCTGAATGCCTCCAGCTGAAACTGCAGCTTATCACCTTGACTTCGGGGCATAAAGCGAGACCTGGAGCCTGTGAGCTTGGCATCAACCAGGCACCTGGGAAAGGAACCCAGTTAGACCTCTTGCAGTACTTGCAGAGAGTGGGATTCATGAGGTGCACCACTTACCCATTGTTCTCAATAAAGGAGTATCTGGGGACAGACGCAACATCAGGGACTGTTGTAGCCATACAGCGGTCCACAAATACACGGATGGGAACATGGCTGTATGACTGCACAGACGCCTCAAAGTTTATGATATCACCCAGGAAGTACTGGTTTGAAGGTCTCTCAAATCGCCAGTCATCTGCAAAGACGCCTTTTAGCACAAGTTCACAAGCAGTGGTGTGTTATGAAACAGTTCGTTATACCAACCAGTCATGAGCCTGAGGGAGAAAACAAAGATCTCCTCTGCAACTTCAGAAGTGGCATGTGGGATCCAAGTGGGCATTAAGGCATCGCTACTCACATTATGCTTTCTGCAGAGTTAGATAGACAATCATTATATGGGAGTTTACTACATCCAGTAACCGCAAATTCTGCCCTCACCTTGAATAGTGACACTCGATACCAACCACCGCACTACTGCTCCTAACAATAGGAACACCATATGAAACCTCTTGTGGGGCATACACAAGTTTGAACGTATAGACAAGCTCATCTTCAGTCACCTAAAGGGAGTAGAAGCATGTTGGCCACAGAAACCATAAGTGGTTAAGAAAGGGAAGAGGGGGAAAAAAAATAAAATAAAAAATAAAAGTTCCTCACCGTTAGTGTACTACCACATCCATGCAGTTCTGACTCAAAGATGAGCACTTGAGCAGAAGTGTCTTCTCCAGCTGCAGTACAGCCTCCCAGTGTAAAAGCAGATGATGTCAGCGGCTTGCCATTCCCAAAGAAGTCTTGCATCACCTCCACATATACAGAGTTTTCAGCACACCGAGCCGCTACACTGTTGGCAGGGACAGGATAGCGCAAATCAAAAGGAACATCTGGCTGCTGTGGTTCTTCTGGTAGGCTTGGAAAACTCCACATCAGTTTTTGCACTGGACCCATCAGCAGCTCTTTTGACTGAACACCCAAAAGATCTCGAGAAGGCTTTCCAAACTCATTCCTGGCTGGTGTCTGGACAGGAAACGGAGCAGGAAATCTTTGGGGTGCAAATACAAGGTTACTAGGGTCATATCTCTGGGGAATTGGAGACATCCTGGAGTCAGTCTGCTGAACTTGCGACAGCACTCTAGGCAAAGAATTGTTTGGGGTCCAATTACTACTTCTTTTGGCTCTCCAAAGTGCTTCAGAGAATCCCAGTGCCAGAAGAAACACCATTCCAAAGCCAACTTGCCAGAACCCCATTGTTGATCAACTTGTTTCAATGATGCATTATTACTCTACTATCCAAATTTATACAGCTGAAAATCAGCATGGCTCCACCTCTGCCATGACAAGCATTATTTTTCTCTGGACCTGCCTATTTACTCAATCAATCTGTCACAGGTGAAAGTCATTGATTGCTTAAAAATGACGCCCCCGGAGATCACGTGACCCGCTGACAGATGGCCGCTTGAGTCTAAAGCTCCCAGACCCGGTGTCGTTGAACCATTCGTTTAAGTTATAGTCTCGGCGCAACGTTCTTATATTGGTTATCTGAACTTGTTTACTTTTCTGTGATGGCTAAACGACAGAAAAAACGGCAGAAAGAGCCTGCTAATGAAGCGCTGCGTGCCATGGTGGCTGACGAGTTAAAGCTACAGTTCGGCGTCGTTCGGGAAATTTTTAAGGAGGAATTTCAACCGATCGCCGAAAGAATTGGAATTCTGGAGAAAGAGATGAGACTGATTAGTAATAATTTTGACAATATCCAGACAGCTGTTCGGAAAGTTAAGCAAGACTCGGCCGAGGTTAAGCTAACCGTAGATACACTCCAAGATAAAATGGCGAGACTGGAAGACAAAAGTCGCCAGTGTAATATTCGTCTCGTCGGTCTCGCAGAAGGGGAAGAGGGCAGCAATCCTCTAGGATTCATGCAAACCCAGTTACCCCTGTGGATCCCGTCACTTAAAAATAGATCGATCGAGATGGACAGGGCGCATCGCATCTACACCGGTGACAGCAACAGAAAAGGCCCGCGAACTCTAATCTTCAAATTGCTTCGCTTTCAGGACAGAAACGCCATCCTTAAGGGAGCACGAGCCGCGGGACAAATACTGCACAAGGGCAACTCGCTTCTCTTCTTTCCCGACTACAGTAATCAAACTGCCATGAAAAGACGCGAGATGAATCAATCTAAGAAAAGACTCACTCTCCTCCTTCAAGATCTATCCCGCCACGATCAAGGTGACGCATCGCAGATCAACCTCTCATCTCCAAACGCCGACTGAAGTTGAAGCTTATGCTGACCAGCAACAGGCACTTACTACGCCTCCGCCCGTATGTGACAGCACGCCAGTAACTGGACTGAATTATGGTTCTTAATGTAATGTCTTGGAACGTCAACGGCTTAAATGGCGCCATTAAGAGAACCAAATGTTTGGATTATTTAAGATCTAAACGGATTTCCTTTGCACTAATACAGGAATCTCATTTGAAAGCGTGTGATGTACATCGTTTTCAAAAAAGATATTACTAATTAGTTTCTTTTTCTTCTTCTGATAAGAAATCTAAAGGGGTTTTGATATTGATGGCCCGGCTTCTTCCTTTCTCCATACACTGCTCTAGAAGAAATGCAGATGGTCGCATTACTTGCATACTTGGTACTTGGTCCAATATTAAATTTGCCTTTGTTTCAGTTTACGCTCCCAACGATTATGATAGTGTGTTCTATCAACAGCTAGTCCGCATGTTACTAAGTTTGAATGACTATCTTGTCATAGGAGGCGACTTCAATACTGTGCATAATTCCTTACTTGATAGATCTCAAATATCACATTTTGATCAGACTTCTTCAAAGTTATTTAATGACTTTATAAAACAGATCAACGTGTGTGACGTATGGCGATTGAGAAATGAGGCAGTCAAGGACTATACCTTTTTCTCAGCTCGCCATAAATCCTACTCTCGCATCGATTATCTGCTCTCATCGCCAGCTCTCATTTAATTTATTGAAAACGTTGATATATTACCCCTTCTTCTTTCAGACCACTCCCCAGTTACATTGTGTCTTCTCCCATTTTTTGTTTTCTCTGGAAGTAAACATTGGAGGTTTAACACATCTCTACTTAACGACCAACATTTTTTATCACAACTGCGCACCTCCTTAGTAGAGTTTATTGAACTGAATAGCGGTTCAACTGATAACCCTCAAGTATTATGGGAAGTAACAAAATGTTTTATCAGAGGGAAATGCATTGCTTCTCCTCTTTTCGTCAGAGGTCTAGGAATAGCCGTAGAATTGAGCTAGGGAGACAAATCCAGGCGGTGGAACAGTTTCTTAAAAATACTTATTGTCAACAAAAAGAAAAAGAATTAAGAGCACTTAAATCAGAGTTAAAAGAGCTGCTCCTACACAGAGCTCAATTTATTATGCACCGTACAAAACAGTCTTACTACTTTAATGGGGAGAGACCAAGTAAATTGCTAGCACTACAGATTAAGCAGATGGAATCTAGAGCAAATATATACGCTATAAGGAAGGATGGCATCTTACATACTCAAACAAAAGATATAAATCAGATCTTTAAATTTTATTATGAACAACTATATACTTCTAATTCTTCCTCTAGTCATCACCAAAAGGTATCTTTTCTTCAGTAGTTTACCCTCCCCAAATTTGATGAACATCACTTAGAGATGCTAAATGGCCCACTGTCTCTAGATGAACTGAAGCTGGCTCTAGACACCATGCAAAAGAACAAAGCTCCGGGTAGTGACGGAATTCCCCCTGAATTAATTTCCGCTATCTGGGATATAGTTTCGTTACTTATTCTCAACTCTTTTAATTTCGCGATCGAAAATGGAACCCTTCACAGGGATCAAAACACAGCTCTTATAACCCTTTTACTCAAGAAGGGCAAAGATCCCTTAGAATGTGCCAGTTATCGGCCTATTAGTTAATAATTACAGATGCTAAACTTTTCGCTAAAACGTTAGCCCATAGACTGAATAAATGCATAGACAAAGTCATAAACTATGACCAGTCCGGTTTTCTCAAAGATCGATTTGCCTCTGCTAACATTAGGCGACTTCTACATATTATTCATAGGTCCAGTTCCTATCCGGCTTCCTCCGTGGTCATTTCATTGGACGCGGAGAAGGCCTTTGATAGGATCGAGTGGAGTTTTCTTTGGGCAGTTCTCGATCATGTAGGGGCTGGACAGAGATTTATCAAAATGGTTAAAACACTGTACAGTGGCTGTTCAGCACGGGTTCTTACAGGCTCTTTAGCATCTTCATCTTTTGCCCTGGGCCGGGGCACCCGCCAAGGCTGCCCATTATCGCCCTTGCTCTTTACTTTATCAGTGGAACCATTAGCACAAGCAGTATGGCAAACATTAACTATACAACCTATTATCTGCGTAAATACCGCACATAAAATCTCCCTCTATGCTGACGATATCCTGCTCTATGTTTCCAATATTTCTGTGTCCGTTCCTGAGTGCTTGAATCTTTTCAACATATTTGGCAGTCATTCGGGTTACAAAATTAATTGGAATAAATCAGCTTTAATGCCGCTGAATAAGGCAGCTAGACAATAATCTAATGGTTTACCTCCTCTGATCCCCATAGTCAAACAGTTCACATATTTGGGTGTTACTATATTTCCCTCAATACATTTTTTTTCTAATTCTAATTATAAAACTCTCCTGAATAAAATCAAGGAGGACTTAGACAGGTGGTCTCCCCTATGTTTAGCTCTTCACGGAAGAATATCTACAATTAAAATGAATGTGCTCCCCAGGGTTAATTTTTTATTCTCTATGTTGCCTTTTCCACCACCTGAAGGTTTTTTCAAGGAGCTTAATACAGCTATTTCTAGATATATATGGATGAAGAAAAAACCCAGAATCCGACTTAAGACGATGCAGTGTAAGAAATTAGATGGAGGTCTGTCATTTCCTAATTTTGAATTATACAATTTAGCTTTTCAAATAAGGGCAATCAAAACCTGGGCTAATCCAGATTCTTCGGTTCCATGGCGAGTTCTGGAGGCGAATATTATTCATCCTCTTCGTTTACAAGATCTCCCCTGTTCAGGGATTTCAAAATCCTTAAAGAAAACATATGGACCAATTATCGAATATTCACTTGATGCATGGAAAAAGGTGGAAAAAATTATGGGTGGCCCTTTTCTATATACTAAGACAACTCCGTTATGGCATAATAATAGTTTATGCACGGGTAATAAACCTTTTGTTTTTAAAGCCTGGTCTGATGCTGGTGTTCATACATTGAATGACATTTATTGTGATAAGTGCCTCAAATCGTTTCAGGACTTAAGTGCAGAGTTTTCTTTACCTGGATTTTCTTTCTTTTTATATTTAAGACTGAGGTCAGCTTTAAAGGCCTACGGCGTTCCTTGGACCACCAATGTGCTCCCACACCCTTTGTGGGAGTGGTTGGACATTAATACTCCTTCTAGTGGTTTAGTTTCTAAGATTTATAACTCAGTCCTTGTACTGCAATATACTTATATTCCAGCTATCTACTCCTGGGAAAGGGAAGGTCTTGCTCAACCTGATTGGGACGTGGTATGGATCAGATGTTTCACTGCTTCTAAGAATCTTGCTCATCAGATGATTCATTATAAATGTATCAACAGGGCCTATATCACTCCCAGTATACTATACAAGATGAAAGCTAGATCTGATCCTTACTGTCATTTATGTAATAAATCTACAGTTGGTTCTTACTTGCATATGTTTTGGGAATGCCCAGTGTTGGTTCCTTTTTGGAAATTTGTATGTTCTGTTCTTTCGGATTTCCTGCACTTGGATATACCTCGAGATCCCCTGCTTTTTCTATTGTTAGACAATTCCATTCTCCAGCTGAATGTTCATCAAAAAAGGACCTTATCAGCTGCAAGTACCGCTGCCAAAAAGACTATTTTGAAATTATGGATAGAACCATCCATTCCCACAACTTCTACCTGGCTATCATACTTCAGAGACATTGACTTGCTGGAAGGTACCACTGCCAGGCTCAATGGCGCAAAAGACAACACTATTCGGAGTTGTGCAAATATTGTTGCTAGATAGGCTGGAAAGTTGACATTACTGCTATGCATATCTGAATTTTATTTTTTTTATTTTTCTTCCTCTCCTTTGGTACAAGTGGACAGTTTCATGGCATCTGTTTGTACATAGTTCTCTGGAACTGTGAATTGTGATATGTTTCTGATGTGAAACTAAATCTGAATAAAAATGTTGATCATGAAAAAAATGACGCCCCATATTAGGATATGTTGATTTAGGTGCTAAACCAAATGATTGCTTATTTTAAATATCCAAATAACACCAATTCTCTGAAACACAATCTCTAAGACTTTTTGTGTCCTCCTATTTTTTTATTAATTCATAAACATGACCAGACAGAATCGTAAACTACAGTATCTAAAATGTTTCTACAGTCAGGTTTAGATTGATGCGCTGATGTGAGGCACATTCTGTGTAACAATCTTCACAAGAGACATGAATGGAGCAAACGCAAGATCATAACAGTACATAGATTGTATTGTAGATTCACTGATATGTTTTCTCCCCATTCCAATTGTGTTATGACTAGGTTGATCAGTGTGTGTGGATTTACGGTAGACTTCATTCTTTCAACTTGAACTATACTAGGCCTATATGCTGGGCAGCACAGAAATACAATCTGAACAGATGACTAAAAAACATTTAAATTCAAAATATTAACATAGGTATGAGCAAAAGATACGCTCATTAATGGACAGTAAGAACTAAAAAAAATGGTATTTGAAACATGACAGCACACATTAAAACACTGGAAAAACTTAAAATATTTAGTTCACAAATAGTTTGTGAAGCTGCACTGTAATGAAATATTCAACTACTAATAAAGAGATTCTGATATATATATATATATATATATTTATTTCCGTTACACAGCCAGAATCAACATTTCTCATTCTATTAGTTTCTTCCGAAAGAAACAACTTGTGCGCCACTGAACAGGCACATGTACTTTAACACAACACTTAGGCTCAAGGTGCATTTGACTCATCTTGCCAATTCACAGTTATAAAGGGCTGAAACGGCCTGTATTGGATGCATTTATTTCCGGTAAATGACAAGGATGATGGGTAACTGAGTCTCCTATAGGCACCTTTAAATACAGCTTCATCTCACATATAGACAAAAAGACAAGCAGACAGGTAGACACTGAACTCTGGGTCAGCTGTGTGTTCTGTTCTAAGAACAGTTGACTGCTTCTATCATGTACACTTTAATTGTCCCATCTGCTTTTCTTACGTTTGGGGGGATCAGGAACTGCAAAGCTGTCTTTATGAGTCCCTGACCTCTCACCCCCATCTCTTTCTGACCGTCCCTCTCTGTCCCTATGGCTCCCTTCACCGTTTCGGTTGTCACTATGACGTTCTCTGTCACTATGGCGGTCCCTTTCCCCATAGCGATCACGGTCTCCCCCACTATGCCTGTCACCATGACGATAATGACTCTCTCGATCTCGATGACGACCCCTGTCTTCAGCATTCCTATCGCTACGGGACCCCTCTTTTGAAGAAGAGCTAGAGTAAGAGTCTGAAACTGAGCTCAGGGAGCCTGCACTGCTGAAGCCACTCATTTTGGTGCCTGAGCTGAGGGCAGGGGGCGGCAGCATGGAGGAAAAGGAGGAAGAGGACGATGGCGAGTAGGACAGGTGGGTTCTGTCAGGCCCCTCAGGTGCTCCTGAAGGCAAAGAACTTAGACTTCCTGCACTGGTCCACCCGGAGGAGCTGCTGGACTTTGTGGTGAGTTTGGGAGGAACACCAGATGCTGCCACAAAGTGGTTTTTATACTGAGACTGAAGGAAAGCAAGAGTAATGTTAAACAAAATCCATAAATTGGTACATACATCTATATATATCTTTACTGAAGAACTTAAGAGAGGGAGGCAAAGAAAATAGTGAAATATGTGGGTAAGACAAAAAAAAAGTTTTTAAAAGTGGATTTATTTTATTTTTTTTACCTGAAATGCTTGCTTCAGGGCAGACATACGGTCTCCCATGGCTCCAGTGGAGGGTTTGTATGCTTCATAGTTACCAAGAGCAGCACCACCACTACTACTGCGCTCCTGTTTGAATAAATGTAATCTATAATAATAATAATAATCATAATAATAATAAAAGCATTAGCAATGAATCAGCTGTGGTTTCTCTCTGTAATTACAAAAAATAGTTGGCGATAAAATAAAAAGGGGGGGGGGAACAGAACAGAAAATGTAACTGTAATAAACGTTATAATAAATTGTTTTAAATCAATCAATCAAGCAAGCAAGCATAATGCCAAACTAACAGTGGATTCAGATCCAAGGCCTGGTCTCTCTCTGTAACCCAGGCCTCCACCTCCAATATTTAGCTTCTTCCCTTTCCCTCCCTTAAAGCGGGATTTCCTGAACCAGGGATTCTAGAAAAAAAAAAACATAAATGAAGAGTTGATTAAAATATCTGCGAAACATGTTGTACTATGAAAGGTGTATATTGTATTCAGGTCGTTATTTTACCTGCATTGCCAGGTCCATCAGATCCTTTGAAACACTCTGATTGGCTCCCTCTAAATTTCGAACCAGGTCACCAGCAAATGAAGTGTCTTTAGTGGTGAGCAGAGTGTGAGCTACACCCTTCTCTCCTGCACGACCTGTTCTACCAATTCGATGTGTATGTGTGTCAATGTCTCGTGCTACATCGTAGTTCACAACTGTACGGATAGATGGAATATCCAACCCACGAGCTGAGAAGTGCAAGATAAATTTTAATTAATACAAAAAAAGGATATATTTACAATAAAGGTAACAAGTAGTGACAAATGCAAAATGTTCATTTATTCTGAACAGATGCAACTAGATAGACAAAATAAGCCCTACTAACCAGCAACATCAGTAGCTACTAATACGGGCAGATTCTTCTTCTTAAAGTCAGCAATGACTTTGTTCCTCTCGCTCTGATCCATGTCTCCATGCAGCAGCCCTAGGCTATAACCCTCCTGATTGAGATTTGTTGCCAGCTCCTCGCAGTTAGTCTTTTTAGTGACAAAGACCAGCACAGAGCCAGCTGAGGTGAACTCAACCAGTCTACGTGTCAGCCAACCCCACTTTTCCTGCCCAGACTGCAGCACCTCCACTATCTGAGTGACATCTTCATTAGCCTGTGAGGAGGAGAAAATAGGTTTAAACAGACTTTCAAATACATTATGCATTTTCAAATACTCGTATAAGAAATTATGTATGCACCTCTCCTATGTCTCCCTGAACAACACGAATGGGGTCGACCAAAATATCTCGTGCCAGCTTTTCAATTTTCTTCCGAAATGTTGCACTGAATAACAGAGCTGTGAGAGATCAAAGGTTATGAAGAGCTTAATACAATAAATGCACTAGACTGCATTAAAGCTGGAATGCAGAAATGCTTTAAAGCAGCACATTAATATAAATATGGGATAGACTTACTCTGTCGATCAGGTCTGACATGGCTTGCAATGGATCTCACTTGGTATTCTGGATAAAATAGTTCAAGTTTAAATGAGACAAGTGCATCACAATCTTAAAGGAATGGTTAAAAAAAATAAATAAAATTTTTACCCACCCTCATTTTGTTGCAAACAGATTTAATTTAGGCTTTAACTCCCCCGGGAAAAAAAACATTGGTATGGGTTACTTTTACCATGTCTTTATGACCTTTTTTTTTAAAATGTCAAAGTTTTGGTGGAATTAACTTTCAAAGGAGGAACAGATATCTCTCAGGTTTCATTAAATATATCATTTCTGTTTTTAAGATGAACTAAAGTCTTGAGGGTTTGACACTAATTCTTTAATTCAATGCTTTGGAGATGAAACATCAGTTGGGAAATGCACTGACTGAGCTTTTAATAGGACAAAACAAAAGGACACAAACGAATGGGATAAAACAAAAAAAATACATTTCACACGTACCAAAGCCCATATCGAACATGCGATCAGCTTCATCAAATACCAGGTAGGTCACTCGCTGCAGTGATGTAGCCTTCTTCTTCACATGATCGATCAGGCGACCCTACGTGAGAACAGCCTTTAAAAAAACAACCAAGGACCATCCTCACAAGTAAACAGAAACAGGTCAAACTGGGTTATGTAGCAAAAGATAGGATGTTCTTACTGGGGTGCAGACAACAATTTCGGCTCCTTCCTGTAATGCTTTGGCTTGTTCCCACATGCTGCCGCCTCCATATACTGCCACTGAGCGGAGGCCATATACCTTTCCGAAACGCTTGCATTCAGAATGGATCTGAACCACACAGATAAGCATTGTAAAGTGATTAAAGCCCAAAACACACTTCCAAAACTTGATTCATGACCAAGACTACATAAGAAAATAATTTAATCCTTTTGCCCAGCAATTATTTTTAATCTCCTTCCACCGATTCATCTTTTACACCTTTCCCTAACATAAAAGAGCCCTCCTTTCTTTCTCTCTGACCTGTTGACAGAGCTCTCTGGTGGGGCAGACGATCACAGCAATGGGTCCCTCTCCCTGCTCCAGCTCCTTCTGGTCCATGATGTGCACCAGCATTGGCCAAATGAAAGCTGCAGTCTTTCCACTGCCAGTTTTGGCAATACCAATCATGTCTCTGCCACTCAAAGCTATCGCAACACCCTAGTGAAACAACACACATTTCTGTAGAAAAACAAGCCAATACCTAAACAAAGAAATATACATTTGTGGGAGGGTTTGGCAGCTCACCTGACACTGGATGGGTGTGGGTTGAGTGTACTCGGATTTACGGATCTGGTGCATGAGCTGCTCGTCAAATCCAAAGTGAGCAAAACTGGTGGCTGGTTTAGGAGGCACTGCACCTGAAACCTGTTCATTTAGAATATGGGTTTATGTGGGTTGAAAGAAAGAAAGAAAGAGAATGATCATTTGTGAATGCACTTGTATGTGCTTCCACTGACCTTCAGGTTGAGTTTCATTCTCAGTTCCACCACTCCAGCCTCAGTCAGACTGCTGAGTTCCTCATGCTCAATATAGAAGTTCTTCTCAAAGGGAGGATAGTCAACCTACAGACAAAAGATTTAAAAACATAGTATTCAAGATTTGTACTTGCTTACATATTCTTTTGTTTTAATGTATATACACAAATTATTCTTGATATCAGCAATCAAATAAAGATGAAAGGGTTGTCAGAATTTTCTTTCTTTTGGCGACTGCATTTAAGCTTGAACATTTTAAAAAGTTGTGTTAATTTGTGAACATTATCTTAATGCACAAAATGTTAAGAATCAATCAATCATTTTTAATGGTCACAGAGCTTATTTTTTGCAATGATCCAAAAGACGATGAAAAAAATCCTATTAGCTTTTTATTATGCAAACTTCTGGGCTGGCCTACAAAATTATGCCATCCCTGCAACACTATTTAAGGGTGTTAATGCATCAATCACTGTAGGGAGATATAGTAACAGTCTCAACAGTACCTCTGAGTGGTCTATGGGGGGCAGTGGCATGATGATCTTTTTAATAGTAGGAGCAATGGGGTTCCCATCGCTGTCATAGTCCACTTCTTCCTCATCTTCCTCTTGGGTCAGCCCAGCTGTTGGGTTTTCCGCCATGTAACGAAAATATGCTTCCTGCAAAGAACACAAAACATGCTTTAGATCAAGACAAATAGCAGCTGGCCTTTACTGCTGAATATCTAAATGCTGCCCTGAACAGCATCAAAATTAACTAGTCTAATAAAATATGGCATGTTAAATAAATTACCCAGTATAACTAATTATTAAACAGTAAGTTCTGAAACCAACAATTCACTGAGCACTGAGGTGGTTAAAATTCATATTAATTGATCACTGCTATTTTAACACACAGCACTGACTCAAATCTCATGTTTCAGTCACAAAATAATCACTCTACCTGTTAACATTTAAAGACAATAGATAATAACTGAGAACCACTGAACTGGTTGAGAAAACAAGTCTGAAGATTGCATATAAAACCTTAAAAATAAGCGACAGATACCTACTCCATCACCAAAAGTACATTTGAATGGCTCAGTCTATAAACTGACGTAGATTTATAAAGAATATAAGAAAGAAAAATAGAAAGAGGAGTGGGGCACAGTCATTGCTGTGGCAAAGATACGATGGCGGTAGTAACGTCAAGAGGGTCACTCACTTGGTCATCCTCCTCTTCGATGTCATCCCGTATACCCCTGGAAGAAACAAGCGGAGAAAAAAAACTTCCCTGCGACTCGCTCAATCACCCAAAGAAACCCATATTCTACCCATAAACCCCCTTCTATTCCCATCCTCTCTGCTATTAATATTATTTGGATGAACGGTCTTAGAAAAAATCTGCGATAATAGCAGAATCTTACTTGGTCAACTTTTTCTCTTTTTCCTTTTCCTCAAGTTTCTTCATGTCCTTTGCTGCTTGGTCCTAAAGGAAGACAAAAACAAGAATTAAAGCAAAAGAGCAGCAATGTCCACTGCCGGTTCTCAAAGACATCAGTTTGGGAGCTCAGCTCTCACCTCCACCTCAGCCATAAAAGCATCAAGAGGGTCATCCTCACTGTCGGAACCTCCACCTCCTCCTCCTCCTCCTCCAGACTGGAACTGCTTTCTTGTGGGGGAGTTCTCGGCAGGAATATATGGCAGATCTGTACTGCTAGACTCCTCTTCATCATCCTCAAAATAACTATGGATAAAATAAATTTCAAGCATTAATTGCAAAAGCCTATTTCATGCACCTAAAATTCATGTACTTAACCTTAAAAGAGATATTAGTTATAATGACAGTCTTCTTGGGCACCTTTTACTTTCATTGTCTGAACAAAAGCAATAAAAGTGACTGAAACACATCTACTTTTGTGTTCCACATAAAAAAGGAAGTCAAATAGGTTTGGAACAACATGAGGGTGAGTAAATAATGTGATATGTTCTTTTTAGATTGAACTGCTTTTTTTGTATTCATTTGGGGGTGAACGGTCCCATTAGTATGTATTTGTTTTAGAAGAGGTCACATTTTAAGTACTTACGCATTCTCCTCGTCGAAATTGGCTCGTTTTGTTCCTATTTTGTAAAAAGACGAAAGCTGCTGATTCTTGCCATATCCACCTGATGGTCCTGAAGCTCCAAATGCAGAATGGGCCTTCTGGGGAAGACGAGGTTCCTCTTTATTCCCACTGGCAAGAGAGAATCCCCCGAATCCAAAGCCTCGCTTGCCACTCGGGCCTCCCTTGTTCCAGTTCATTGCTGTTGAGGTGCAAAACACAGCATAAGATTAGGGGTTCAAAACTGTTAGTTAAATGCTAGTTAATACGGCCTGCATAACATGTATATCCTCATCAGGCTACTGAAGCATAACAATAACAAAGTCTCATTGCTCGCGCACTGCTACTAATTATTACTCAGCAGCTTTGCTGTTTTTGCCATAGCTCACTCATTTTCAAGGGTTGGCTTTTTATAAATTTCTCTTAATATCTCAATATTTTCTGGCCAAACAGCAAGTAGGAGACACCATCTCGTAATGCTGCAATGATGGTCGTGGAGAGGCCTTGAGCGATGTGTATACGGATTATGCTTCGATTATTTTCACATTGGCATGCACCAAAGAGTAACATATGGATTTGTTTACATTCTGTTCATTTACCTGTTTCTGATAAGACGAAAAGAGCGATCTTCTAACGTGGGTGGACACTTTATTTATCCACAACGTTTTTACCACTTCAGGCTATCTCTCACACTTCTCGGAGATTGTGTTTTACGTAATTTACAATGGACTCGTTTTGTGTTTGGTAAAATTTGCGCGACGCGTTTGGTGGAGAACGTGGAATGCAATGTTGCCAGATCCCCATCTTTTCTCAGTGTAACAACAACAATAATAAATCTTATTTCATTATATGATACTCTCAGAATAATGTATGATACAAAGACACTGTCATGTTTCGTTTTAGTTTTAAATAATATGGTAATATTGTAAAATATTAGGGTACCGTGGGGGAAAGTGTCCCCCTTAAGGACTGTAATTTGTTTCTGTGAACAAAAGTTAATTGTGTCCAGAATAGTTATAATAGTTTTAAGTGACAATGACATAAATTATAAACAAAGTATGAAAAATGTACAGAGTTTTCATGTTAGTAAATTTTTAACAACAAAAAAAATGTTGGTTCCACAGGTGGGGTAAAATGTCCCCAGTCTGACAAAGCAATATGCTTTATACATTTACAGCAAAACCAGAGTATCGGCAGTTTTCACTTAAAATAAAAAAGAATATAATCAATTATGAATTACAAAATTATAATAGCCTAATTGAAAAATATTTTTAGCTGATGCTAACTGGATAGCTAATTAGCTATCTAATGCTAACTTGAGGTAAAAAAATGTAATATAAAGTCCAAATATTTTTTATTCAACTAACTAGTTAGAATACATTTGATGGAAAAACAAAGGATTTGATGTTCAGAACAGAGTAACTTACAAAAATAGTTACAACAACAAAAATGTATATTTTACTTCTACTTCTTTTTCTATTTATCAAGTGATTATTTGGGGGAAAGCAGTGGGGGCGTTTTTCCCCACTCTACCCTACATACATCAATGTATATTCCTTAAATCCCCTCCTCTGCTTATTATACTAAGACATAATAGAAACATTTATCAGAAGTCAGGAACTTTCATTGGTCTGCATAAAAAACATAAAAAGCCATTGATAAAAAAAAAAAGCTTAATTGCTAAATAAATAAATACAATTTTAAAAAGCATTTTCAGCACATATAATGATAAATCCCTCTTTATTGTGACCATGGCAGTGGGTGAGATATTTGACATTCTGACTGCAACCTGCCAACAGCTCGTGTTTAACAGAGATAATAAAAGAGATTTGGCAACACAGAACGCAGACTATTTTATTCGCTCACGAGTTTAGACCAATGGGGAGACACGCATCCAACCTTTTGTCCAATAGGAACAAGAAGACGCCGAGTCGTCAACGGCACTCGTCCAATCACGAAACGTTCCTTAACACGGGCCCAGCCCACTGCGAGGTGAAGAGACGTTACTTCCTGCAGTTCTGATGCTAGCTGAAAATTTGACGATATAGAAAATTAAGACCAACATAATTTATCAGTAGAGGGTGAGTTCAACGACTATATTGTATTACTACTTACACAAGCACACTGGACCTCCGTGCTCTGTTCATCATAAGTGAGGGATAATTCTATAGCTGCAAGGCTAACTGAAAGATACAGAGCTGTAAGCTGGCATTCCACATTTGTTTGTACATCAACAACTCTTCTTATTAAAAATAGCTGAGTTGTATTAGTAAATACACATCTTTCATGCTGCACACTAACTGAGCAAGCCCAAAGTGTTGTATTTTATTTACAAACGTATGCAGTAATAAAGACATAAATCTCTTGAATTCGAGCTCTGTTCTCTGGTACTGGCATAAGTTATAAGAATTCAGAAAGTATCAGAGCAGAAGAGAATAAATTGTTTTCTATTTCAAATGTTCTGAATCTGAATTTTTTTCCTTGTAGGTTTTTACTCTTTATGTGTTTGTGAAAGTATTGCTACCTGTGATCACCATCTCCAGGATCCATGTCTTTTTTGGTAAGTGAACTTTTTTGGTAAGTGAGTTAAATGACTTGGTTGTCAAAGTGATTTGCGTGTGCATTAAATCGCCACTACTTCTCACTTTTCTCAGCGTTGGGTGTCAGAGAAACTCAGTGTGGAAAGCCTGAGGGATCTGGAGTTATTTGGAGGTGAGTACAGTAGTCCAGCATCTCATGTCGCTGTGCTTCTTGTGGCTCTTTCAGCAAACCTCACCCGCCTGAGCTTTATTCCACATTAGCTGGGGTGAATGTGAAGGGGAGTCCTACTAGAACTGTAACACAATCATATTTAAAGATGTTTCTGCAACACTCAGTAGAACAATTGGCCCATCTTGAACTCGTCAAATAGAGTAGTACACATGTTTGGACACAAATCCCCCTCATAGTCAGCTATGCAGGCTCATAGCAAAAGAGGAGCTCTACATATGCGGATTACCCATGATCACAACCAGTCAGTACCATTGCAAAAGCAAAAATTCAGCATTTGGTTCGCTATTTGTTTTGCGTGTGCTTTATTAAAGATGTTGTGAATTTAACATGTTCAGTCTTTTTTAGTTTTTGTTGTAAATGTGTTATGCAGTGAGGGGAGACAATGCATTTGCGTCATGGTGACTACTGATGGCGGTCACAGCAGAGTCTGTGTGTCCTTGTTGTCTGTGAGGCTTTTTAATCTCTTCCTGTGGTGATGTATCTATGTGTAAGGCTGGCTGTGATGTAGTGTTATTGCTAGGTGTTGATGGATTGCTTCTGTGGTGCAACTGACAGCTGAGTCACTGCAAGAGGTGGACTGATCTGTATGAGAGGTCTAACACTGCTGAAGCTGTATGAAATCTCTACAGAGGAATACCACATGCACTTACAGATTGTGAGCTTTTACTTAAATTAGTTTACAGAGAAATCCAGATATTAAAATCATTTGATAGCTTTTTAGTTTTTGATGCCTGTTCTTTTGGGTAGTATTTGGCATCCATCTGTAATAATCCTTTTTTATCCATGTTTTCTCCCGGTTAGTTGTAATGCATAACAATTGAATATACACTATTGTTCAAAAGTTTGGGGTCAGTAAGATGGGGTTTTTTATTTTTAAAGAAGGGAATTAGTACTTCTATTCAATAAGGATGCATTAAATTGATAAAAAGTCAAATAAATGCCGTTCTATTCATCAAAATCCTAAAAAAGTATCACGGTTTCCACAAAAATACTAAAGCAGCACAACTGTTTTCATTAAGCACCAAATATTATAAGCATATTATTAAAAGGATTTCTGAAGGATCATTTGACCCTGAAGGCTGGCGTAATGATGCTGAAAATTCAGCCTTGCCATCACAGGAAAAAATACATTTTAAATTGTATTCAAATAGAAAAACAGCTATTTTAAAGTGTAATAATATTTCACAATATTACTGTTTTTACTGTATTTTTGATCAAATAAACACAACCTTGATGAGTATAAGAGACTTCATTCAAAAACTTTAAAAAAAAACATACTGACCTCAAATCTTTGAAACCTATTAAAAATCGTCTTTGTAGTGGTGCAAACAGTCATGTACACTGCAGTCGTGCAAACTGTCATGTAAATATGGAAAACATAATTTCAGACTTGTGTCATGTATAATTATACAGTTTCCATGCTCTTGCTGACATGAGTCTTGTTCAGGAGTGTTATTGTAATGCCTTGTAGCTTTGAAATATATTATAATATATATATATATATATATATATATTAAAAAAAGTCTATAGCCAGTGCCATGATAGTCTGAATGCTACATATTAACTAATATCAATAGGTTATTAATGTTTCCTGTCGCTAAGATGGTGTATAATCCATTAAGGGATTTTTTTAGATGTTGCTTTTTGTATATCTGCTTTGACTGATTTTGCTGTGGTCCATAATCGCTGCTCCATGTTTGCTTTTGGCTGTTATGTGTTCCATGGCAGTGCGCCAATAAAAAGGGTTGATAACCAAGCTTATGTTCAATAAAAAAAGTTAAAATAACTATGATATAAAAATAAGTCATTATTTAAAAAAATGTTTTTTTTTCCTGATGGTTTGTAATTTTGTTGTTGAATTAAATGCTCAAGTAATAAAAAATAGAATTTGTGCTTGCTTAAATGATTTTTATCAGTTAGTATGCAGTATGCTATGATATAGATTAGATTATGCATGGTATAAATTGACTAGACAATTAAAAGCATTTGACGGATACTTATATTTATGTTAGAGTTTTTCTTGCATTATGTTTCATTGTTTTTTTTTAGAGAACAGGAGAAATATTTAATAAATGGGTAACTACATATACAGTGGGTACGGAAAGTATTCAGACCCCCTTAAATTTTTCACTCTTTGTTATATTGCAGCCATTTGGTAAAATCATTTAAGTTAATTTTTTTTCCTCATTAATGTACACACAGCACCCATGTATTTTTATTGTATACAAAGTATCTATTTGAATTGTATTTAAAAAAAAAAAAAAAAAAAAGGATTAATCTGCATGGAGGATGTAGAAAGTATTGCTTGGAAGGATGCTGGCTCTCAGAACACTAAATGAGGTGTTTCTTATATTTGTGAGAACCACTTTAAAGGCAGATTGTTTGTTTGTATGTGTGTCTTTTGCGTCATTTACACGGTTTCTCCACACCAGAACAAACTCAGGCAAGCCCACTAAGGAAAGTAAGTGTGGAATATCTTCCAGCTTTTCCATCTGCCTGTTGGTGTGGGTGTGTGATAGTTGTGAGTGTATGAGCATATGAGATGGCGTGTGCTTGTGTAAGTTTGCAAATGTAAGGTTAATGCTGTGTGTGTGTGTGTGCTCTCAGATGAATACATCCCCCTGTGCTCCTGTGTTTGCCTGCATGCACTTGTCGTGCTGCTGTGACACTCACACCTCCACACTCGCTCAGACTGAGGCTCCAGAAGAGGGAAATGCTCGTATTTTAAGTTGGGAAAAAAAGATGAAGTTTCCCAGTAATGTAATACTTCTATCATAATTAAGAGCCTAAATTAAATATTCATGTTAAAGAACAGGTACTGTACAATAGATATGAGGGCTAGTTCACCCAAAAATTCACTATAAGATTCGGCCATTATGGTTCCAAAGTGTGGCATCAGACTATTTTCGTAAGCATAAGTGCATTTAGACAATTTTAATGATATATAAATTATTTAGTAATATTAAAAAATTTCAGTTAAAACGAATTTAATAGTCTAATTAACTTGCAAAAACGAACTTGGTAAATGCAAAAGAGTTGGTAAATGCATAAATTATATTTCCATTCAAAACTGTTCATTTCCATTATTTCCATTCAGCTGTTCATTTGCGTTGAAACTCAGAACTGTTCATGAGAATGGGATTTTATATATTAGAAAATGTTTTAGTAAAATATGTTTATTTAATGCATATGAATTAGGGCTGCACGATTAATCGAATGCGATTGTCATGCGTATCTTGTCAGTAAAGCCAGTTCTGTGATTAGTAGTAAATCTCCATCACGTGCTTTCAGATGGAACAGCATTTACTACACAGAGCCATAGATCACTGATAAGCTACGCAAACAGCTTTCATAATCGCAGACGATTTAATTGCGTGATTATGAAATAGAAGAAATCGTTCTGCGATTATGAAAGCTGTTTGCGTAGCTTGTCAGTGAACTACGGCTCTGTGTAGTAAATGCTGTTCCATCTGAAAGCACGTGAAAATACCTCATTTAATAACGTGTTTTTACTCCAAACTCAATTCATAACGTCTGTCGAGTGAAATAAATCCTTCTGTGAGATGATGTGGTTTCTTACACAGAATAAGGCACGCAGCATATTTCATTGTATTCTAAGCAGTAATAAAGGCTATGTCGATTAGCATTGCATTATTATATACTTTGTAGCGAATCAGCTCATGGGGAAATATGAACAATTAATCATAACTAGTTATAATTAATTATAAATATTTAGATCCGCTGTAGATATTTACTTGACCTCTCAGGGTCAACTGTCTGTCAATTCTGAGAACGTTAATTTCCCGGTTAAGGGAAATAACTTTCTTACTGTACAACTCTACACATAGCCTGTAGCATAAATCTGCATGATTAGGGACTCCAGTTATGATCCTTCTGTGAGATGATGTGGTTTCTTACACAGAATAAGGCACGCAGCATATTTCATTGTATTCTAAGCAGTAATAAAGGCTATGTCGATTAGCATTGCATTATTATATACTTTGTAGCGAATCAGCTCATGGGGAAATATGAACAATTAATCATAACTAGTTATAATTAATTATAAATATTTAGATCCGCTGTAGATATTTACTTGACCTCTCAGGGTCAACTGTCTGTCAATTCTGAGAACGTTAATTTCCCGGTTAAGGGAAATAACTTTCTTACTGTACAACTCTACACATAGCCTGTAGCATAAATCTGCATGATTAGGGACTCCAGTTATGAGCAAACAATGAACAACGTCAAGTGTGATACAAGTAAGACTTTATTAACTACATAAACACTTAAACTAGTCTAACATACACATACAGTATATATATACACACACACACAGTTGGTATAGGAAAGGGTTAACGCTTAAGCAGTAAAGAGGAGAGAAATAAGGAATGAAGTTATGGAACCATTTGCATATTCAGCAGATCTACACCTGAGGGGTCTTGGTGAATGGTAAAGTCAAGGCCGAAGCCTGGCACGTACTTGGGGTGTCCTGGAGCGTTTGCTCACATCTTCATCTTCTCAGAGTTCAACCAAACCACAGACTCTGGGCGGGTCACTGATGTGAGGCCTTTAAGGTCTGAGAAGATTCACGCCTCTCAAGATGGGCTTGAGAAAGGCCGAAATCCCAAGTGGGAGTTTGGAGATACTGGGGAGTTTTTATAACCCTTTGTGTGGAAGCATGGTAATTTGCATATGGAACTTGAATCGAAATTACTAAAGATTCTCAGAACACTAATATATTGCCTATGTACCCACATATAATATACACGCTCATTTAGATCATCAGAAGGTGAGTTCATAGATACTAAACATGGTAGGATTACATATAGGTAAGATGACTGGAATGAGTGGTTCCATCATAAGCCTGCATAAAACAGTATAAAAATATCAAAGACAACATACACAATGACCCGAAGGATATGTGTGTTCATTCAAAGAAAGGTTTTCCTATGGATTAATTAGAGAAGAGTCTACCATGCATTGTGTCTCTTCCTATGAAAAAGGTAGTGATTTTCTCTACTTCGCATTCCTTTGGGCAATAAACCCAGAGATATCAGCGCTGGTTGCCATGGAACCATAGGCCTGTTCTGCCCTCCTGAAGTGTTACGCATTTCGGGGGAAGGGTCCATAGGTCCTCATATGGCTTGTTAACTGAGGGGGGTTACAGAGTATTTGTTAAATATAGCTAACAAAATATATATTGTGTGTTTGATTGGTCCAGATGCTACACTTTATTATAATAAAAATTATAATAAGACGAACTCCGATAAACCATATATTGTCATAGTCATGTGATTGTTGAATTAATGGATGCAGTTAAATCTTCTGTTTATTCAGCAACTGCTATAGGGATTTCCTGGGTTTCTTCTGCCAGGTGTATTTGGAGTTTCCGCACGAGAGCGCCCTCTGGCCTTCAGATGGAGATCACAGAAACGTGCTTCACTGAAAGATATGCATGACAATCGCAGCTTCTGCCTAATCACGATTTATCGCCTTTGCGACTTAATTTCGATTAATCGTGCAGCCCTAATATGAATGAAAATGGGGAAATATCCTTCTTCCTTGTGTTCATTTATTGAAAAACTATGGAAATCATAAGGTACACAACAATACAGTTAGCCCACGGTTCAATGCATACCTGTTTTTTTAACCATGGTGTTCGGTTCGGTTCGGTTTCACTTGGCAAAGTTATTTAGCGATTTTTTTTTTTTAAACTAAATGTATATATATAATAAACACCAGGTTTGTTGTGAGTGTTTGTGGGGCTGTACGATTTGGCCCAAAATGTTGTGCTTGTATATTAATATGACTAATCATAATTATTAAGATTATTATTATTATTGCTAAATAAAAATATTAAACAAAATAATAAATATTACTATTGTAATAACACTTATTATTAACACATTATTTAAAAAAAGAAAAAGAGTAACTGTGCGTTCACACCGCCGGCGGCGAGAGCGTCAAAAGATCGCTCTGGCCGCGCTACCCACAACGCTGACCACCGGCGGCGAGAGCGTCAAAATTCGCTCTGGCTGCCCTGTAGACGCTCCACGATCGGTCTTTATTTAAAGGGGCCGCAAACATACCAAACAAGCGTTCTGATCTTGTGCAGACTTACCACAAAAAGGGTATAACCTTATGATATATCTTAAATGTACGCCGCTCCTCGCCGCCTTTCACCGCCCGCTCACATTGAAAATGAATGTCTTCCGGTCACTTTGACGCTCTCGCCGCCGGCGGTGTGAACGCGCAGTAAGACTCCTGTTAAGACTGTTAAAAAAAACATGGATTATCATGTGTCTACTTCAAATTTCTTTTGAGAGAAGTATTATTTTTTGCTATTTTTACCCAAAATAGGATGGATTGGCCATCATTGAGCACTGTAAACACATGTAATGTCTGTTTCATTCATACTGGAAACCGGAGGGGGACTTCCTGCAGAAACTCCACATATGCATCACAGAAGTAATAGAAAATCCAGAAATTCCTAATATGGACAAAGACATCCATCTATCGTTGTAGCTGAAAAAAAGAAGATAGAAACTTTTTGAATGATGAAACATGAAGACAATAAACACTGAACTGTGACAATATATCGTTTATCTGTGTTCTTCAAGCCATCTTGGGTATTTTCATAATAATTATTTGTATATTAGTATATTTATATATTATATTATATTTATATATTTTAGTATATAATTAGTATATTTATAATCCGTTGCTAATCAACATAGCCTTTTTTACAGTATAGAATATATTTTCTTGTCTTATTCTGTGATAAGAAGCCACATCAGATCACAAAAAAAGAGTTTTTATTTTATACACTTGACTGATGTTGTGGAGTAAAACATGTTATATTGTTCTCTTTTTTTGGACAACAGGTTTAGAAACGCTTCTCATTACAAGTCTTTACAAGGGAAGATTTTTGGCGTGTGTTACTTTTTCAAATGCACGTTATAAGCGGAAATTATTTATTTATTGAACAAAACCACAATGCACAAGCCCGTGTTGAACTGTCGATGTCGTACCAAATGGCTTGATATTATATTGAGATTTGTGGCATCCCTAGAAAGCATACAGTGGGGAAAAAAAGTATTTAGTCAGCCACCAATTGTGCAAGTTCTCCCACTTAAAAAGATGAGAGAGGCCTGTAATTTTCATCATAGGTATACCTCAACTATGAGGGACAAAACTAGATTCACATTTCACAATGTATTTTACTTTTTGCATTAAATGTTTGAATAGAAATCTTTTGTAACATTATAAATATCCTTACTGTCACTTTTGGTAAATGTAATTTGCTGTTACTGAACAAAAGTATAATTTTCTTTAAAAAATAAATCAATCAATCAAAATTAAAAGTTTCAGCAATCATGTGGTAGCCTAAAGGATAACACCGTTTGCATTCTTGGGTGAGCTGTCCCTCTAAGGACATAAGTTAATGGAATGCTTCTTTATTTAATGATGATTAGCCAGTCTGATTCAACAGATAATTAAGAACGTAAAGGGTTAGTCTGTGATTTGTGTATTGGTGTTTACTGTTAATGCCCTCTCACCTCAAAGACAGACACTTGGTCTGCAGAGTGAATCAGTGAGACTAATTTTGCATTACCCCTCATTGATGAAATTGCTTCATAAGAGTTGTCACAAAGAACGAACCAACACCAGGAATAATGGTGATGTTGTTGTTGGTCGCCTAAGCATGTGAAGTGGGATGATGCTCATTGTGTTAATGCAACACATGGAGTCATCCTGTCAGAGTCTGGGCTTGCCGCACTGTTCACTAAAGTAGTCCTGCAAACATTCAAAGGGCATAAAATGATTTGTTTTATGAATTGCCATAGACCTGCATGATCTCCACTGATGGATACTCTCATCGTATGTGTGAGGATTTACTATTCTTATTGTAAGTTCTATGGCGAATGGAAACTTTAATGTTAGTAAAAAAAAAAGTATTTGATCTTTATGGGATCATGCACATCTATAACTAAATGCGACAGTGAATTGTAGTTTATTTGATGCTTATAACATGCTTTTGCAAATACGCAGTTTTGTGAAGCCTTTCCTGCTGCAGTTTTCAAATTCTCTGTCTCGTACTGAGTCTCAGAACAGTTGGACTGAATCTTTAATCAGCCATAATCTGCCGTTCCTCACTAATTGATCTGTATGATTCTCTGAAGAGCTTTGCAATGGCTGGGATTTATCAGTGTATGCGCAATAAAAAAAACCTTCCCCTCTTCAAAACCAGGTTGGTTTGTGCTGTTATCACAACAGTGGCATCAGTGTCTGTGATTGTATATGTGTGTAATCTTGAAATGTTTCCTAATTCACTCAAACTGACGTTGATGGTCATAGTATATTTGGTTGATATCCCAAAATACTATGATGCATTTGAAGGAAAGCTAACATGCACTTAAAATTTTTGCTACGCAAACACTGCTTGCATAGTGACACCAGTCCTGTTAGAAATGCTAAAAGTTGATGCTTTAATCACATTCAAATGACAAATCAAGCATTTATGTTTCCCTATATTATTTTCCAAACTCCCTACAATATCTTTGAATGTACAGTGAGTCAAAAAAGTATTTGGACACTTAAATTGTGCTTAATGTCTTTAAATTTTTTTTTTAATTTGAAACAAAATATCAAACAAAGTAGTATCTGCAAACAAATAAAGCTTAAAAAAACTCTATCTTGCTGTGACTTTCAAACAAATGGTCCTAAGGTAATTGTATTGAATCTACAAAATTCACACAGGCACACCAGTAGGGGAACCGCAGATGTACACTAAAGTTTTCAAGTTTAACAAGTCTCTTTATGTTCACCAAGGCTGCATTTATTTGATCAAAAGAGTAAAAACAGTAATATTGTGAAAAATTATTAGTTTAAAATAACTTCTATATTTTGAAATTGATGGCAAAGCTGAATTTTCAGCATCATTACTCCAGTCTTCAGTGTCACATGATCCATCAGAAATCATTCTAATATGCTGATTTGCTGCTCAAGAAACATTTCCTATTATTATAAAAAAATTATTTTTGGAAATGTTCTTTTCAGGAATTTTTCAGAATAAAATAAGAACAACATTTATTTGGAAAATAAATCTTTTGTAAAATTAGAAATGTCTTTGTCACTCTCAATCAATGTGAGGTGTCCTCGCTAAATAAAAGTATTAATTTCTTTCTATCTTTCTTTTTCTTTCTTATTTTAATCTTAACGGCCCTTATGAACGGAATTATAGTTCATCCACCATAGATCAGGCAATTAATCACATTCCACTAATGTTTGACCACCAGAAAATTGTCAAAGTATGTTTTGTCTTCATTTTGAATAGTCTATCAATTGATTTACAGTATCTTTTAAAAGCTAACAAGCTTCTTTTCATGAAATGTTTTGCTTGGAAATGTAAATAAGCACATTTCTTTAAGATGACATTTGATTTGATATTTGGTCATTTAATGTAATGACATTTAATACATTTCAAATGATTGTTATTATGTAATTATGATTTCACACGTGTGAATTAAGTGTTGAAATAGTTTTGAAAAGTGTTGAAATACTTTGCTCACTGTATGACTGAGTACCCACAAACCACTTTCACAAATGCACCTCCATTAAAATCACAGGGTTCACAACCTAATAATTTAAGTATGTTAAAAGGTTTTGATTGTGTTGAATAGGCAGTCAAAATGTTCTGGGACCTGAGGTGTGTCTCAATCTGCTCCCTAGTGTCTAAGTATTTGGTAGATTACAGCCTGAGTTTAAGTTCACAATATTCTCTCTGACATCAAGAAGTTGATCGAGACACAGCCGTGGTCAGTTTGCACTTTGTTGGCGTGTTTCCACATTTGACTAATGACTGTTTTTTTGGCTCAGGCCCATGAGGACAGTCAAGAGTCTCTGAGCCCTCTCCCACACAGAGACACCATGGGAAGCTTTCTTCCAGACAACAGCGCCTATGAGTTGCGTACTGTCATAGGTGAGGCCAAGGCTGCACAGCACTAGAACACACATCTCTGCGAGGAGCGTCTGTGTTTCCTCCAGCTGATGAGTGTGTGTCTGTCTCTGCTTGTGTAGGTCGAGGTTTGGAGGACTTGATGACAGTGAATCTGGCCAGGTACAAACCCACAGGGGAGTATGTGGCCATCCGGTGCATTGACCTGGATTCCTGTACCAATGACATGGTCAGTTACTTACAGGTCAGTTACAGGCTTCTCTCACGACATATAGGGGATGGACAATTCATATGAAAATGTAATTTTATTTATA
>NW_015505525.1:140475-160141 GCF_001515645.1 Sinocyclocheilus grahami
TATATATATATATATATATATATATCATCATTATTATTATTATTATTTTTAATAATTATATTAGTAATTATTCAAATAAAATAATTCAAAATATAAAATAATTATAATCAATATAACAGTTTGACACACAAGTGAAATTAATATTTAGTTTTATTCACAAACTTTACATCACCAATAACTGTTTCAAAATAAGTTGATTTTAACAACAAGCCTTTCTTTTGGAAAAAATAGATGGATGGATAGAGAGAGATTTAGTACAGTGTTATTTTACTATTTAGTATTTATATACACTGTAGCATACTATTATAGTATTTATTATTTTTTAATTGGCTTTTATTTGTATATTTTCAGTTTCCATTTTTATCATAGTTTAAAGGGGGTCATATGACGTTGCTAAAAAGAACATTATTTTGTGTATTTGGTGTAATGCAATGTGTTTATGCGGTTTAAGGTTAAAAAAGCACATTATTTTCCACATAATGTACATTATTGTTTCTCCTCTATGCCCCGCCTTTCTGAAACGCATCGATTTTTACAAAGCTCATCAGTCTGAAAAGCGAGGTGTGCTGTGATTGGCCAGCTTTCCAGAGCGTTGGGATTGGCCGAATGCCTCAAGCGTGTGACGGAAATGTTACGCCCCTTAACATACTGTGATGGCGTCTCCCAGCAGGACGAGACAAAACCAATAAAACCCATTACAAATGAGGCATTTGTTGCATCCAGGGGGGACATAATTACTGATTATAATGGCTTGTACTGTCTTTTTAAGTGTTGCATTGCGTATCGCGCTGCGTAAACATAAAACCATGTCTGCATTTGTGATCGTAGAAACAACAAGCCTACTCTACACTGCTCAAAACTCACATTTGAATCAAATTATTTAAATATAAAAAACATACTTACAGGCTGTGAGTCAGAAGCGCCAGACTGTCCTTGCAAAGTTGGAACTGCCCAACTTTATAGAAACAGCCTTTGTGCCACAGACGCATTGTAGGCTACTGGTTCAGGAAACAGTCCTCGTCCTCCATAAAATGCGCAGCACCCATCTGAATATTTGGGTTGAACTGTTCTGGAACAGTGTTGTAAATACAACTTAACCACTAATTTCTAGTTGTGTCCTCTTGGAAGACCAAACAAAGTAGTTTCGCTTTCACAACGAAACACACAGCGACTCCACAACATGGCAGCGGCGGCAACAGCAAGAATTAAAGTTATGCCTTCTTTTTTTTGCGTGAACATTTGGGCGGTGTTATGCAAATCTTCCCACATGGTGACGTAGACATGTGGGGGCGTGTTAGAACGAGCTGTTTTAGGTAGGCGTGGCTGACTCTTAACTTTTATAAAGAATATCTCTTTGGATTTGAGACTTTAGTCTTTGCAACTTTACAGATCTTCTTTATGCACCAAGAGCTTGTAACACTCCAAAGAGAGAGGAAAAATTGAAATCGCATCATATGACCCCTTTAAGAAATATTTTTTATAGTTTGTTAAGAATAACAACACTGATTCAGTGTGAAAGTGTATTTCAATGTGTGTTTTTAGTAATTTAGTGTTTTTATTACTTGACATTGCTGCAAAATAAATACTTAACTAGCCAATTAGTCCTGCATATCGCTAGCATATATACATAAGCATTGCATCCACTTTCTCTGTTTTTCTAAAGGGAGAACTCCATGTGTCTAAGCTGTTCCACCACCCCTGTATCCTCCCATACAAGAGTGTCTTCATCGCTGAGAATGAACTGTGGGTGATCACACCCTTCATGGCCTACGGTTAGCGGAGACATTCTGTATCACCCATATCAAGTCCAAACTGCTCATAGTGCCAGTTGTAAATGTGTTTTGCTTACCGATCCTTTGTGTTTCTCTTCTCCATCAGGATCAGCACGAGACTTGATCAGTACACATTTTACTGACGGTTTGAGTGAGCAGACAATTGCCTACATCCTGCTGGGTGTGCTGAGAGCGCTGGAGTACATACATCAGATGGGCTATGTTCACCGGTGAGGAACATGCACTATATATACACTCATGATTTGTTGTTGTTGTTATTATTAGTCAAACAGGTTAATAATTCAACAACCACACCAGACTGTCAGCCTGATGTCTTTAATGTAGGTGTTGCAAGAATATTGAAGTATTTTTTATCATCTCAATTTGTGTCTATAGTAGTGTGAAGGCAAGCCACATCCTGATTTCAGCAGATGGACAGGTGTATCTGTCCGGTCTTCGGAGTATCTTCAGCCTGATCCGTCACGGTCAGAGAGCACGCGTTGTACACGATTTTCCCCAGTACAGTGTTAAAGTACTACCTTGGCTCAGTCCAGAGGTTCTGCAGCAAGTATGTTTGAAATATACTTCCGATCTCAAGTTTTTTTAAAATAAAAATAAGAAATGTTTTTTTGTGCAGCAAATCAACATATTAGAATGATTTCTGAAGGATCATGTGACACCGAAGGCTGGAGTAAACTACTGAAATTCAGCTTTGCCATCACAGGAATAAATTACATTTTCAAATATATTCCATTAGAAAATTATTACTATTAAATTGTAATAATATTTCATAACATTTTTGCTAAAAATAAATGCAGCTGCATAAGCGACTTTTTTTCTTTCTTTTTTTTAAACATTCAAAAATCTTTCTGACCCCAAACTTTTAAACAGTACTGTATACTGTCTATGTATTACATTGGAAATTATATTATACATATGTATATTTTAGAATCTTCAGGGATATGACTTCCGCTCAGACATTTACAGTTTGGGCATCACTGCATGTGAGCTAGCTAATGGACACGTGCCCTTCAAAGACATGCCTGCTACACAGGTGAGGCAAACACTTGCTTTTTTATCAATCTCTTTTTGCTTTCCCTCCTTTTTATCTTTCATGTAACTTGATAAACTGTCCCTTTGCCTGTATCAGATGTTGTTAGAGAAGTTGAACGGTACAGTCCCCTGCCTGCTGGACACCACCACCATCCCCCCTGAAGAACTGAGCATGAAACCGTCTCGCTCTGGGGCCGACTCTGGGATCTGCGAGGGCCCTGGCGCCGGTGGAGCTCGCCACACAAACGGAGAACCCTCATCCTCCTCCGGTGGAAACCCGTACAGCCGAACATTCAGTTCTCACTTTCATGCCTTCGTGGAACTTTGTCTACAGAGAGATCCTGAGAAAAGGTAAATAACACTCTACTCTTTGTGATTTATATCGATTTTTAAAGAAATAATTCAAAATTCAGTCATTTACTCACCATGGCATCGTTCCAAATCTATATGATTTTTATTTTTTTGTGGAGCACAAAAAGAGAAAGTTTAGGAACGGACTGACCACTCGTTACATTATAATGAAAGTGAATGGGGATCAAGGCTGCTGAGCTTCAAGCTATAAATAACTGTAGCATAAAAAGTTTCACAAAAGTAATGTATACTTTAATTCCTTGTTTGTTTTGAAAGTAACGTATACTTTTGTGATGTAATAGACTAAATGTATGTTGTTATGTCTTCCCACAGACCCTCTGCCAGCTCTCTGATAGGCCATTCCTTCTTCAAACAGGTGAGTCTTACCTTCTTCAGAGGAAATATCTGACATAGTGGCAAGAAAAAGTATGTGAAAGTGTTATTCATTAATTGGTTATAAAAACACAAGTATAGACAAACAAAACGTGCTTATGCTAACAACAAAACAGCACATCCCATTAAACATTAACAGTGCTGTGAAAAAAAGTAAATGAACTTTACCTTGTAGTCAGTATCTGAATGATCAACAGTTTATTTTGGCGAGTTTCATGAGTTCCTTGTTTGATCTGAACAACATTCGTTGATCATCCAGGTAATGACAACAAGGTAAAGTTCACTTTTTCACATGTTTTTCACAGCACTGTGAATGTTTAATGGGATGTTATCAATAAAAACACATATGGCGATATTGACAAAGTTACTGAACTAAACTGCTTTAAAGCTGAAATGGAATGTTTTGTAACTGATTAATTTTATAACATTAACTGTTATTTTCCCATTTATTCATGTGAAGCCGATTTGAAACGATCTGCATCGTATAAAGCTCTATATCAATAAATGTGACTTGACTCAATGTATTGTTGTGCTCTATATAACGTTTTAACATTGTAGATCAAGCGCAGACCATCTGAGGCTCTTCCTGAGCTTCTGCGTCCAGCTTCTCCAATCAGCAGCTTAGACTGCATGCAGCCTCAGGATTCGCCCACTGGACTGGCCAGTCTGGAGTCTGATCTCAGCCAGCTGGATGTGGATGACTGGGACTTTTGACATTAAACGGATGAGAAATTAAGAGATGATGGATTGGATGGAAAGGGTGATTTTGAGGGTGAAAATAAAATGAATGATTTTGTTGTGTTTTAAGGGAGAAAAAGGGAAGGCTGGTGCTATGTGAATGTGAGCTTCAAATATGTTACAAGAGACTCTGGAATGTTTCTTGTTGTCTTTTGTGATTTGTGTATATCACTGAAACTACAAGGATAGACTATTAAACGAGAAATGAAAAACCAGCAGCCATCATAACCTTGCTAATGCATTCAGAAGCATGAACTGAAGCAAACTCTTAGACTGGCCATGTGACAATGGTGATCACTTGAGGCTACCAAAACCTGTTCTATGCGTTTCACCTGAACTAATGACACTCTATGAATGTCTACCAGCTTACAGCAACACAGGTTCACAGTTGAATTCCCATGTCTCCTAGCATATTTGTCCAATGAAGCTGAAAGAGCTGTCAGTAAAGTCAACCTAAGCGAAGCAGTATTCAAAATATGGATGGATTGTGGGGATTAAAACTATCACCGTCTCAGAGTTTCTTCCCCCGACACAAATGTTGACGCCACCAGAAATATGCTAGAGGACAAAATTTAGGTTTTGCCTGCTCTCTGGTGTAGTTATTACTTTTAAAATATTAGTTGTATTTCTGTACTTGGCATGTGTTACAGGAGGAAGTACTTCAAAGGACCATCTGTGTATTTTCAGCATATTTACCTCTTGGTGAAATGGAATAAATTTTGCAACAGCACAAATGTCAACCCTTGTTTGCTGTTTTTACCAATGTTGTTTGATACATTACACCCCATTTTGAAAAACAGCTTCTACAATAATGATTTCTCTATAAAATTTTTCAGTTTATAATAGCGAATGCACTGATCAATTTTACAAATAAGATGGTAATTATTTTTTATGTTATGGCCGACAACCAATCAATGACAGACATTAAACTTCTATACTGTTTTGCCGAAATTATATAAAAAAGGTACAAATAAATCAATTTTAAATTCTAAGCATTTAGCCATCGCATTATACAGTATAAAAAAATATTTTTGAGATATGCTTAAGATTATATTTAACCATGTTTTTAAAGATCAACTTTACCTTTGTCATCATCTAACAATAATCACTTAACCTGAATGTAAAAATAGTGTAAATGAGCATGAACAATGAAATATCCATTATCAGCTGATGGTGATAAACTACAAAGCATCTAAAGGCCTCTCCGAGATAAATATATTGATTACTATATTGACATTCACACCGACATGTCATCTGCAATCTTTAAATGCTCGAGTTCTTCAATGCCAGGTGGGATTCTGATTGGCTGTCAATATTTTTAGCCTTCATCAGCTGAAATTAATTACAATGATATTGTTCCTTTGTGTCATTATCGTTATAGTTGTTGTGTGGGTTTTCCTGTTCTCATAGAATTATTAAAAACTAATATTGAAACATCAGCTATAAATCTTATCCTGGGAGATTTCTTAAACGTTCTACAAAAAAAAAAAGTAGGTTTATTTCAAACGTTTTAAACATTTACAACTCCGAGGGAATCTGAATGACAGAAGTAAAACGCAGAAGGGGAGGCGGTGTGGTTCTAGTCGTCCTCATCTGAGGGAGGCTGGTCAGCGGCTGCCTGCTGTTTCTGCATCTTAGCCATGAGCTCTGAGGGGAAAAATACACTAAAAATAAGTTTCTTATTCTTCATTTCATATTATATATGATATTGGTGCATGAAAGCATCAGGGGGGCTATGAATTATCCTCAACCTTTGACCAGCTGACCAAACCGGTTCCAGTTATTTGTGATTAATGCAAAATAATTTTCCACCTCAAACTACACAACGTTTCAAAAGTGGGGGTCAGTAAGATTTTTTTTATTTATGTTTTTGAAATGATGTTTGTGGAAACCATGATACATTTTTCCAGGAACATTATAAATGTCTTTAATGTTAGTTCTGATCAATTTAATGCATCCTTGCTTAATAAAGGTATTCATTTCTTTCCAAAAAAATCAAACCGACCCCAAACCTTTGAACGGTAGTGTATGTTGTGTTCAATTCAAGGTTTTCTAAATAGATAAGCACCTTTGGCAGGGTTGAAGACGCCATTGGTCTGCTGGTTACAAACATAACAGCGCTTAGATTTGCGGTAGTGCTGGAGAGCACAGGCCTCGCAGAAGTAGTGCCGGCACCTGGAAAACAAAGACATTATACTTCTGAATTGAGAATGACATACTAGTCTACAGTCAAATATGTGACAACAACATGCAAACACAATGGCAAATTATTTAGATATGATGTATAGAGGCTGAAGCAAAATAATGTGGATTTGTGCTGTGGTAAGAGGAGGGAATAGCATTTGCAATTCCAACTGGCCATGGCTTAATGTAGCACTCACTTTGTAATAATGGGGTTTTTAAACGAATCTCTACAAATGAAACACTTGAAAGGAAGATCTTCTTCATCGCTGCTCACTTCATAGTTCTCCTCATCTGTGAGATAACCAATATGTCAGAAAGCAAAACAAAAGAAACTAAATGTTTTCAAAGACCTGTAACTAAAGATGGCTCACCGTTTGCCCCATATCGTCCTTCGTCAAGCTCTCGCTCAATCTGCCAGCCGTGCTTATAGTCTGAGCGGTCATGAAGAAACTTACAGCTGTCTGAGAATTAAAAAAAAAAACATGTTTGTTCCTGCCATGGGTGCTCACATGAACCTCAAAAGAATGACAAAAATAGAGAGGAAAACTGTTGCCTGCTCACCTCCAAACCCACAGAAGCCAGTCTCTTTATAGTCTTTGCAAATGTCGGGCTGGTAATCCCACCGTACTGTGGCCCTCAGATGCTCAGGCGCTCTGATTGGTCCTTTCCTATCACGTACAAGACATTATGGATCAGTTAAACATTGTGTGTCCTCAAAAACAGATAGAGTCACAGCGGCTCATTTATACTGACTCACCTGACCATACCAGAGGAAGCGTTGCCCATGGTGGAGTCTTTGGGTTTAATGTATTTGTGGTAGTTGTTGATGCCGCGATAAATTTTATCGTCTTCTTTACCAGAGAGCTCCTAGAAATAAAATACAGGCATGCCACAGAATGAAGAGATTGTGATTATTGTGGCCACCCAAACAATAACTGTATATCTTAAAAGTCAGCATGAAAGTGCATCTAAGTGCATCTTAATGATCTTACTGTGAACTTTCTATGTATGTTTCTTTTTTACCATAATTTTGAATTAAAATGTAATAACTTCCAGTGGAACGATTGACTTTTCCAATCATTTAGTACTGTAAAGCTGTTTAGATGCAATCTGCATTGTAAAGCGCACTATACAAATACATTTGAATTTACAATAATGGTGCTGGTTATTGCTGTTCATCGTACCTCCTGAATCTTCTGGCTGCGCTCAAAAATGGCCTGAGCATCTTTGTCCCTCTCTGTGTCCAACTCATAAAGAGCAGTGGCCCCCATGTCATCTGGTCCCTCTGGTTTCTGCAACAAACAGTAATACGCTGAATTACAAGAATCAGTAGCTCTAGTCAAAGTTAGCATTTTCACAAGCAGCAGAAATGTCAAATCACAAGTCGTAATGAATTAAGAATAATTCATTTAAGGTTTGCTATAGTATAAATAATTTCATCATACATAAATCTAACACACTCACCGCTGACCGAGTCGACCTGTAAGAGACGGTGACATTCTTGTCTTCTTTCTCCTCTTCACTTTCGCTCGATGAGACTTCTTCCCTCTCCACTTTCTTTGTCTATATAAGGAGGGGTGTGCAGCAAATGACTGGTGGTTATGGCTTCAGTGTAAACAACAGCTTCGTAAAAGACACATAATGCAGATTTCATGTAACACAGGAAGTGCCGGCATACTTTCTGAATCATGGGGTTCGCAACAGCAGCTTTCTTCTTTCTGACCACAGCACTGCCCTCCTCGCCGCTACTTCTGTCTGATGAACAAACACACATAACGTTACTGATTTAATACACTGAGCTGCACAAATGTGTTGAACGGGAACATTGACTAAACGTATACGGACTACATAAAACTGCTCAGTCCAAACATGCATTACAGAGAACCCATAAAAAATAAATAATAAGAAAAATACCTTTATCGCTATCACTTGCATTTCTTTTCCGTGCAGAAAATATCTTGTTTGATTTCTTAAAAAGAAACTTGCAGGTTGTTTTTGGCTCTTCGGAGTCCGCCATCTTTAACTATGAAACAAACCATGAGGAGTAAATATGAGGAACTGCGGGTATAGTGCCTCTTGTGTTTGGGAGGAATTGTACTAGGATCAGTGGAAGTGCATAGGGGTGTATTGTTATTAATATTTCATATTTTACTATTACTATAAATATTCACTTAATCAGTTTCAGACCAATTTTGGAGGCAGGCATAACACACGATGAATGGTGGCTCATTTTGTTGCTATATTAAAACAGAACAACCTTGGGAAGCCCTTGGCAACAATAACATTTTAAAAATGGTAATGCTTCTACATTTTCTACATGTGTAAAATAAAAAAATTAAAGAAATTTCTTTTTTGAACGTTACATTAAGATTTTTTCCCTTATGCATAGGTTTTAGGGATTTGAAGATGGTCACCTTCTGGAAATGCAGTTTGGAATCTAGTCAAAGCTTTTATGTTGCAATACTTAACCACGCCCCTAACGTAAAGCTCCACTAGACGAGTACAAACGTCGTAAAGTACCAGAGTAGTTTACGGCCTCGCGCCATTTTAAGAAAGGAACGGCTCGTTCAGCTTGGTGAGGGTACACGTTGGGTATTGTGTGGACCGAAATACATACAAAATACTTACGATTGTTTAAGAAGTCCGCGCGCGAAGATTTCCTACAGACAAACACAGAGGGGGTGTTGCGCTAAAATCGGAGGTTTCGTCGGAACCGAATGAGAAGCTGAGGTAATTGGCTGTGAGAGGCCGCCTGTGGAAATGTTGGCGATCTCTGGTCTGATCAGCAACGTTAGGGTTTGAGAGCATTGAGTTGTGGTTTACACGTGTGTTACAAACCTGCACTTCCATTACTCGTGTGCATCGTTTCGGTTTGTTTATCATATGAAGCTTAATAGTGAAAAGGCTGGTTATTTAATCAATAGTGTAATTCGAGTATAGTGATTGTTGGCAAGAAGCTAACCGAGGTAACTTAGCAGGCACTGCTAGCTGCTAACATACCGAACATCGTTTAGGGGGTGTTTCTTTACTGATGCAGATACTGGAAAATGCTTGAAAACCTGAAAACACTAACGTTACGTTTACGAATGTCGATATGTCAGAAACTGAAATCTCTTATTAATCAATTAGCCACAGTAACTGCACAGATCTGGTGTTTGGGGCGTATGTTAAAAGTTGTTATGGATGAATTAATTATAATTTATCTTTCCTAGGTGAACAATGACTCAGTTTCTTCCCCCGAACCTGTTGGCATTGTTTGCCCCGCGGGACCCGATACCGTTCCTGACCCAGCTGGAGAAACTTCCCCATGAGAAACATCACAACCAGCCGTACTGCGGGATTGCCCCTTTCATCCGGCATTTTGAGGTGCTTTTGCCATATATTATGTAAACTGTCATTTTACATTTTATGGATTTTTTTTTGAAAGACTTGCACATAAAGATTACACCAAGTGTTCGATCAGAAAATGGTTGCATGCATGATGCAAATTACGAAAGATATTTTGAAAAGTGTTATGTGATACTGTTATATAATGATGTTTTGTTACCCACTGTTGGTTAGGACCCCAGAGATGCGCCGCCACCCACAAGAGCAGAGACGCGGGAGGAAAGGTTGGAGAGAAAGGTGAGTTAGTCTTGACTGAATTGAGTTTCTGTGGGAAGTTTAATCATGGTTTCTAATGCTTAGTTCTTATAACTTGCTGACCGATATTTATTTAGTGGGATTATGAGTTCAAGAGAGAACAGAACAGATTATGTAATAAATCTGATATATTGAAGTGACTGAGTAGGATAGTCTTTTTAGTACACCTAATTGTGGGCAGTTTTCATGTGTTCCTTGAAAATGAGAACATAGGAGATTTTCTCATGGGAACTTGTTTATTTTTGTTTGTAATATTGTCCATTGTGATTTGAATTGCAGAGAAGGGAGAAGATGGAAAGGAGGCAAGTTGTGGATTTTTTTTTGAAAGACTTGCACATAAAGATTACACCAAGTGTTCGATCAGAAAATGGTTGCATGCATGATGCAAATTACAAAAGATATTTTGAAAAGTGTTATGTGATACTGTTATATAATGATGTTTCGTTACCCACTGTTGGTTAGGACCCCAGAGATGCGCCGCCACCCACAAGAGCAGAGACGCGGGAGGAAAGGTTGGAGAGAAAGGTGAGTTAGTCTTGACTGAATTGAGTTTCTGTGGGAAGTTTAATCATGGTTTCTAATGCTTAGTTCTTATAGCTTGCTGACCGATATTTATTCAGTGGGATTATGAGTTCAAGAGAGAACAGAACAGATTATGTAATAAATCTGATATATTGAAGTGACTGAGTAGGATAGTCTTTTTAGTACACCTAATTGTGGGCAGTTTTCATGTGTTCCTTGAAAATGAGAACATAGGAGATTTTCTCATGGGAACTTGTTTATTTTTGTTTGTAATATTGTCCATTGTGATTTGAATTGCAGAGAAGGGAGAAGATGGAAAGGAGGCAAGTTGTTGTGGAAACAGAACTGAAGCTATGTAAGTATCTGAACCCATTACAGTGTTTCCCACAGGATTTTGTGAGACTGTTGGGTGGACCTCGGACCCTCTAGTTCACAATAAAGCTGTTCATAAAGTTTTATTTTGAACTTGTATTCAAAATAAAAAAATATATAAAGAAATACAGTCAGTTCCCTTCAGAAATGCGTTCATATTAATCCCCACCCCAGTATTTATATCTATCTTCCAATATTTTGAGCATCGCGAACAGTGGGCTTGTTGTGCCTGTACATTTTTTCAGGCCCTGCTTGCAAGAGAGAAACCCTTGAGCTTTTATTTTGATGGAAACTGTAGCTGAGCTTTTATTTTGTAGGAAAACTCCAGCTTCTGTGAAAACAGGTTTACAATCATGTCGCATTACAAATTTAGTGAAATGCTGTAATCATCTGACCACTAAAATTATGCAAATGTGAAAAAGTAAATGGTGCCGCTCCATTCCCAGACGTGCGCTAAACTCACAGCACATGCAAAAATAGTTCACTGCATTTACTGTGAACTGAGCCGCTCTGAGACATGGAAACCACCAGATCCCGTGAAGTGTGCACTTTGCTTTGAAATGCGTAGTGCAAACAGTTTCATAAGGGAATCAAGCCATATTGCTTAAGCTTTCGGTTTGTTTGTTTGACATATGCTCTGTAGTGCTGGGCGGTATACCGGTTCATACCGAATACTGGTGTTTATTTTTATGATGATATGAATTTAAAATATGTCGTTTAAACAATGTTCGGAATGCGACACTGTTTGAAAGGGGTCTCTTTTCCCTTTTGCACTGTGGGGGGGGAGCAGCTGTATGTGTTACTAAGCGTGAAAGTTCTGAAACTGAAGCTGCAGAAGTAATAGAACATGATGACAGAAAAACTCACCCACAAAATCCACAATGACCGCCACAAATATCCACCCCCCCCTGCCATCAGCTCCCGCTTCTCTCTCTCTCTCTCTCTCACACACACACACACACGAGTGCAACTTTGGCACTAGATTTAGAAATGTTCAGACCCTTTTAGCGGCTTTTTTCCATAGAATATTCATACTGACAAACCTAGCGACTTTTTTGGATAAACCTTAGCTATGGTTCAGTTGGAAGATTTCGCCAGTGCTGTCCCGCGAACGCGAGGTCTGACTTTCCCGGAGAAGTGTCACCTCTCTCGGTGTCTGTTTCTGTGCAGTGAGCGGCAAAGAAGCAGCGCATTCAGTTGGCCGCACCGCAGCAGACTCGTCAATAAATGAGTACAAAACAGCATTTCCTAGCACCTGTCACTTACTGATAGTTTGGAATTATAAATATGAGCGTAGTTCATCAGTTAATATCACATGCACTTTTTTTAGTTGTTTTTTTTTTTAGTTTGTTACTCTGACGCAAGCAGTTCGCTGCATGAGACAAAGTAATATAGCCAAAACAACCGCATAGCCGCTCTTTAGTGTAGATGCATGTTGATTTTATCAGACGATGCCGCGATTATAAAAGAGAGTGACTCCTGGTTAACATGTATTAAAAGGGGTCGTATTTAGTCACTATTTAGTGTGGTATTTTTTTACTTCACTCATCATGACAGTAAAATAGGGCATTCTACGTCAACATACTGCAGTATTTCCTCTCTCAATCAGTAGAAAATATGGTTAACACCCGGTCATGCATGAAAAAAAAAAACGTTATGTACCGTGAAACCGGTATAATTTTGAAAAATACCATGATATAAGTTTTTGGTCATACCGCCCAGCACTAATGCTCTGACAAAGCAATGGTGCAAAACACAATGTTGAAGACTTTTTTTGTTATAATGAGAAGTTTAAATATATTTTCGGTTTATGAAACTCTAGCGGGACAGATTAAACTGTGGCGGGCCACCACAGTCTAGTTAATGAATGGGAAACACTGCATTAATAAGTGAACCAATAGAACCCTATATTATAACCTTAAACTGTTTCTTGTATTCCCACAGGGGACCCACACAACGATCCTAATGCTCAAGGAGATGCGTTTAAGACCTTGTTTGTGGCTCGAGTTGTGAGTATTTTTGACAAGAATCTAAATGTTTAGAGATTGTCCTGAAGACTCGCATCTTACATGTTTTTTTTCTGTTTATGCAGAATTATGACACCACCGAATCAAAACTACGGCGTGAGTTTGAAGTCTATGGTCCTATTAAACGGGTAAGTTGTACTAAATATGTATTATGCACGTTTCCGTAGTATGCTACTACCCATTTGTTATCCTGCAGAAACATCCCTGAATTTATCTGGTTTTATTAGATCTATATTGTGTACAACAAGAAAACTGGCAAACCAAGAGGCTATGCGTTCATTGAGTACGAACACGAGAGAGACATGCACTGTGAGTAACCAAGACTACTTGTTCTTCAAATTCCTTAAATGACTAAAAGCAAGGTTCAGAACAGCTACACCATCTGTTACTACAATGAGTCATTTGTTGTATTTTCTTCCCTTGAAAACTATTAATTCATATTTTATTTTGAAGCAACAAAGTGTGTTGGTCATAGTCCATCTGTTCTGGTGTGTTTTTTTTATTTTTATTTTTTGTTGCAATGACCAAATATTTAGGTGTAGCCAACCACTCAATATTTAAAACTTACATATGAGAATGTAACTGTCAAGTTATAAAACTCCATTTGTGTGTGTGTGTGTGTGCTTGTATGACCGCTTGTCAACCCTATTATGTCTGTGTTCATAGTATATTCCTGTTTTTACCCCCGTGTGTATGTGTGTTGAATTTGATGTGAGTGTGATGGTGCAGCACATGTGGGGGAAAAGTGACGTGTGGCTGTGCGTTAGCCCAACACACATTCTGATGAATGTTGCCGCTTTATGGCATCTCTGTAATGTTTAGGCAGTGTGACATAGCAGTGTGTTTCCGACCGGAGCGGTGATGGTAAGCTAAAGGCTAAGGCCGTCTGTAGTGAACAAGGTGACCCATATACTTACACACCTGTTCATGTCTGGTGCACAAACCCTCATTAATATCAAGGCATTTTATAACTCGGTTCATGATTGAAGTGTTGCGGAGCGGGTCAATGCTTTCTATTAATTGCTTGTATGACCGCTTGTCAACCCTATTATGTCTGTGTTCATAGTATATTCCTGTTTTTACCCCCGTGTGTATGTGTGTGTTGAATTTGATGTGAGTGTGATGGTGCAGCACATGTGGGGGAAAAGTGACGTGTGGCTGTGCGTTAGCCCAACACACATTCTGATGAATGTTGCCGCTTTATGGCATCTCTGTAATGTTTAGGCAGTGTGACATAGCAGTGTGTTTCCGACCGGAGCGGTGATGGTAAGCTAAAGGCTAAGGCCGTCTGTAGTGAACAAGGTGACCCATATACTTACACACCTGTTCATGTCTGGTGCACAAACCCTCATTAATATCAAGGCATTTTATAACTCGGTTCATGATTGAAGTGTTGCGGAGCGGGTCAATGCTTTCTATTAATTGTGTGTTGTTCTCATTGCTACTGCAGCCGCCTATCTCTGATGGCTATTGGCCAGAGCTGGCTTGCAGATCTTGATGATGGTTTTGATACATCTACACCCTACTACCACAGCTCAGTATATGGTTGGTATGATGGGTTTGTATGATGGGTAAGATTTCTTTACACCCCTCATCTAATTTTAGGTTAGGTGTACTAAATCACTGTCAAAATTTAGGGCTAAACATAGGGCTTCCAGTTGTCATTGAGTGTGGCTTGGGCCAGGTGTAGTGAGTTTGAGCCTGTCGTTAATCTCTTCTATTAAAGCCATCGTACTAGTAATGTGGTTGTACTCTGCGAGATTTAGACTGTATGACCATTATGTTTGAAACAGAACAGTGTAGTAAAGAGAACCTGCTGGAGGTATTGCAACAATGTATGCAGCACACAATTGACGAATTGTCAGCGTAAAAGCTGATCTTGATTTTGTTTATTTTTTTGTTCTAGCAGCATTGTCAATTTAACTCATTACTGGTGGCTTATCCATTCAGAGGTAAGCGAGTGCTATAAATAGCTTAACATGTTTGAATGAAGTTCATCCCAAATTCAAGGTATGTAGCAGGAAATACTGTTGTGTGTATTCTTGTTTCTCATTGTCCAACTCTTTCTTTCTCTGTATTCTCCTTATTCCCTTCATCCCTCAATCTCCTCTTTTCTACTGCTCGTCTATCAACTCCTCTAGCTGCCTACAAGCATGCAGATGGCAAAAAGATTGATGGACGTAGAGTGCTTGTTGATGTTGAAAGAGGACGAACGGTCAAAGGATGGCACCCCCGGAGACTTGGTGCGCATTTATTTTTCTCTTCTTAATCAAGTGTTCTTTTCTAGGCTTTGGGTGTCCCGTGCTGCTCCTGGAGGCCCAATGTCCTGTAGAGTTTGGCTCCAGCCTGCCGCAATTTCCTTGAAGTTGCTAGTAGGGCTGAATGATTTTGGAAAATCTAATTGCGAATTATTATTATTATTATTTTAATTTTTTTTTACCACCAATATTGCGATTGCGATTTAATATGCAATTATTTTAAGCTCTTTGTTCTGTATTATTCAACAAAGACCAGCTATAAATCATTGTATAGTATGACCAACGCACTATTAGATAGATTAAACCTAAATGTTATTTTCTGTAGGCCAGGCGTATATGTTATGAGGAAATTAGGTGATGCATGAATTGATATGAATGACATTTTTATTTAACATCTACAATCACAGTATATTGACTGATATGTTGAACTTCCAACATTGTAAGCATGATAATTGTTTAAATACGCCTGGTGTAAACATTAATATGAAAGTCGGTAACAAATCACACAAACTAAAGTAGATTGCAGAAATATAAAAACAAATCTGTTGCTTTACCACACTACTTTAGGTAATTAAGTCACTGTAATAAACATATGTAAACATGTGGACTGCACTCAATACTGTCTGTTAACTTTAGACCAGTGCTTCTCAAACTTTTTTGGTCGTGCCCTCCTGTAAACCGATCAAAGAAAAACTGCCCCCCTTTCCCAAATCCCCATACCACCTCAGACTACCAAATAATTTCACTAAACATGAAAAATGAATGCTTTCTAATATATAATCCTACAGGGGAAAAAACACCTGCATCACTTGAAACATTGAAAAATAGCGTAGAGAGAATAACTGTTATTATTCTGTCTGTTATTTATTTATTTATTTTTTGTGGGTTTCATGCTGTCCGCTAAGGCATAGGACACACACAGGCTTTCCTCACCAACGACATTAAACACCGTGTCTACACCGGACGTCTCCGGCAAAATACATTAGAAACCATTATAATCCGTGACGCTGTCTACACTGAATGCAGCGCGGCGCGACCATAGGCTGCATAGGGCGCGACACGACAAAACCCCACATTAAACTGATGCCTTGTTCTATTTATAACGTACTGACGCAAAGATAAAATGATTAGCAACGGTTGCTTTGTCACGTCCAGTGTAGAGCTGTTGCGACGCGACAACTATAGCGTCCAGTATAGACACGGGGAGTGAAGCCGAGAGCAAGATATGCCTCGTCATATTTTCTGCATTTAGCTTTTAAACGACCAGCACCTGCCTGGGTCTGTGCGACTTCATCTATGGCTTTTCTCTTCCCTTTCACAAACCAATCCATCTCCCATTATAAGTTATGTCCTTTGGCTGTTTACCGTTTTATTTATTTTCTTTTTCTGCTGATGGCTGATGAAGCAGCGCTACTTAGACCGATGGGTGTGTGTCATCAAAGTATTGCGAGAGCTATAAGAGAGCGCGGACATCTCCTTATACTTTCTCTCGCCGTACTTTGATGTCATACACCGATCTGATCTTCAAGTCGAACACACCTCTTTACTCTCGCTTGTCACGTGACCATGTAATCGCAGCGTCTGCGATTGAAAAATCGCATTTTCTCATATCGTGATATTATCGCAAATGCAATTAATCGGTTCAGCCCTAGTTGCTAGTAATCCAGAGGATGCTTATTAGCTGGTTTTCAGGATAGTGGCCCTCCAGGAGCAGGATTGGACACTCCTGCTCTAGAGCAAAGCTCTGAAGGGACAGTGGATCACCAGGGCCAGAGTTGCACAACCCTGTTAAAGATAGTGTGGTTGTGATCGCAAGTATTACTTCACGTCTTCATTTGTACATTTATTTCACTGTTCAGGTGGAGGTCTTGGTGGTACAAGGAGAGGAGGGGCAGATGTCAACATCAAGCACTCTGGCAGAGACGACACTTCCCGCTATGATGACCGACCAATTGGAAGGTAAGTTGAGAGGGGCATGATTGTCTTCAAGTAGGTACATTTCAGTCTTCCGATCCTGACCTCTGTTGTGTCTCATCCTGCAGTGACCGCGATCGGGATCGTGAACGCAGGGATCGCAGTCGGGACCGAGAGAGGGACCGTGGTGAGCGCCGCCGTTCACGATCTCGAGAGAGACGCAGACGCACCAGGTCTCGTGAGCGCGAGAAGGCCATCGTGGTTCCAGGAGAGGAGGCAGGAGGTGGCAGTAGGCGCCGAGACAGGGAACGAGACCGAGGTGTTGCCGAAGGCAGCCGAGAGAGGAGTAGAGACCAAGATAGAGAAAGAGACCGCAAGAGGAGAAGCAGGAGCAGGGATAAAAAGAGAGACCGAGAGAGAGGAAAAGGTGCGGATGGAGGAGAGGAAGGCATGGGCGGGCTAGCTGATGGCATGATGCCCGAAGGAGGAGAAAGGGGTATGGAGGACCCATTGTGTGGTGAGCCAGGACGAGGTGAGGATGGAGGGCCCGAAGGAGAGGAGAGAGGTAGGGATCGAGACAAAGACAGGGAGAGAGACCGTGACAGGAAGCGCAGCCACAGGGATAAAGATAGAGATAGAGATCGGGAAAGAAGGAGAGACAGGGATAGAGATCGTGAACACAAGAGGGACCGGGGCGATCGGGACCGTGGGGACCGTAGGGAAGACAGACACGTGTCCTCCTCAGGAGATCAGGAGGGCTTGGGTAACGGAGGTGAAGAGGGCGAAGAGCAGTTGCCGCCACAATCAGAAGAAGGTTCACAGGATGGAATGATGATGATGGATCAGGATTCCATCCAGTCAGGAGAGGGCTATGCCTCCAATGAGAATGGATACAGGATGGAGGCCCAGGGTGATGAGTACTGAAGTGCCACCATTGTGTGAATCATCCGAGGTCCTCCAGTTGTAATGTTGATTGAATTCACAAATATCCTCAACCATAATGTAATGCCTCCACCATTTGCTTGCACTATGTCCACAGTGTGTAAGTATTATACTGTACTACCAACTGCTATCACTGAGAGAGCTTAGTGTCTCCCTGGTAAGAAGCATCCTTTGTTTAAAATCAAAAGATTATGTAGTTGAACTGTGAGCTTTTTTTTGTTTTGTTTTGTTTTTTGACCCCAGTTTAATTTGTGGGGCTTTGTAGACATAAAACTTCACTAAATAGCTAGCCTTATGATGCATTTGAATTCCCTGTCTAACATCAGCTCAGTATCAAGTGACTGCACTGCTAGAAAGAGATCTCTTGACTGAGGCACTGTATTTTATTACAGTGTAGTTTATTCAGTAAGGGATGGGTAACTGTCATGATTGGGGTTGTTTAGTACTGTCATGTCCATTTGCATAGATGTTTGTTGATTTACAAGAGTAATTGGTTATTGCTTTGTAATGTTATCTGAACAACGTTACTTTTATATCTGCACCCCCCTCCCATTTCTCTGCAGTTATATTTTTTCTCTTTTGTCTTGTACATTGTTTCATATTTGGTTCAATATGTGGATCGTTTGCAAATTGTACAGTGGCGCCTAATTGTACTATAGTCACAAAGGCAGCAAACATTGACACGGATGTGTTTTTTTTTTTTTTGTTTTGTTTTGTTTTTTGACTCCAGTTTAATTTGTGGGGCTTTGTAGACATAAAACTTCACTAAATAGCTAGCCTTATGATGCATTTGAATTCCCTGTCTAACATCAGCTCAGTATCAAGTGACTGCACTGCTAGAAAGAGATCTCTTGACTGAGGCACTGTATTTTATTACAGTGTAGTTTATTCAGTAAGGGATGGGTAACTGTCATGATTGGGGTTGTTTAGTACTGTCATGTCCATTTGCATAGATGTTTGTTGATTTACAAGAGTAATTGGTTATTGCTTTGTAATGTTATCTGAACAACGTTACTTTTATATCTGCACCCCCCTCCCATTTCTCTGCAGTTATATTTTTTTCTCTTTTGTCTTGTACATTGTTTCATATTTGGTTCAATATGTGGATCGTTTGCAAATTGTACAGTGGCGCCTAATTGTACTATAGTCACAAAGGCAGCAAACATTGACACGGATGTGTTTTTTTTTTTAAATACGATGGTCTGCAATGAGTTCACAAATCGCTCTTAATTTTTTTTTTTTTTTCATTTTTTTTTTTTTTTTTTTTTTTTTTTTTTTTGCTTGTATCTCTGGTCGTATTGGTTCTGCTTTTCATTCTTGAATAAATACTTTTTATTGCCAAATTATTGTCTGGTTGTCTTGGGTCTTTATTTCTAAGTCGATGTTGTCAGTTCAGACACTGGGTTGCAAAAAGGCGAGTGGGGGTTCAATCTTCAACTGGCTGGCAGGAGCTGCCACTGACAGGTCATGTGACCTGCCAGTGGCTGGGGGGCGCCGC
>NW_015505525.1:161415-165339 GCF_001515645.1 Sinocyclocheilus grahami
TCTACAAGCATTTCACGTATTTCTATGCACACTAATAATATGAAACTACTGTCGCTACACTACGGTTATACACATTTATTGCATTTATTTTCAACAAAACTGAAAAAGGCTTAGAAGATTCCTTATCCTGTGGCTCTCTCTAGTGGATAAAATTAATATCACAGCTTTCATCTTCCAGTTGAAATGGCTGATAGTTTAGAATTTGATTTTGGCAGGGGCTATTTGAATACAATGAATTCTATTTACACTAAGTGAAAATAGCATATTTTCTTAGCAATAGATTCTATTTATGCTATTTAATAATAGGAGTATTTTCTTGCTGTAATAGTAGTTTGATGCTGTTCGTACTACTTAGTGCAAATAGTGGCCAATATCTGCACCTCATTATTGTAGTAGGCTACATTATAAAACAGTATAGGCTACAATAATAACGTATTGAGTGTAAATTATAATTTGTATTTAAAAATTATTAAATGGATGCCGCCCCTACAACTAGCCCTAACCTTAACCAATATCCACACGTTATTTTCCACTTTTCGATAATTTCCTTCATTTTTATTGAAAATATATGCCTTTCCGAAGTGATACGGATGTGATAAGGGAGAAGAACGAGTTCGGCAGAAGGCGGAATCGAACTCGGGTCCTTCGCGTCAAAAAACAACTACTTTGTGCTCTACCATCTGCGCCACTGAGGCTGACAGTCCGTTGAAGTCTTTTTGCAGTGTTGTGTAACACTATCACACGTTGGTAGGCGGAGTTAGTGTAAGTAGCCTCTGCCAAAATGAAAACAAAATAATGATTGAAAATAGCCTACAGGAGCGTTTTATTTTCATGAGAGGGCAATCGAATGTGCCCATTCTCTTTTGGGCTCTGTACCTTGTCGTCTATCCGCCATAAACATTCATAACGGGTTGACGAGTCATAATTATAATTCGACTAGTCACAATGACAATTACAGATATCTGCAATTATAATTGCACTAGTAAGAAATCGGATTAGAGATATCTCTAAATACTTTGTGACTAGTCAAAACTCCATTTAAGATATCTGCAATGACATCATAGATATCTTCAATAGGGTGTCACACATACGCAAAGGTAATTAGAGATATCTCTAATTCAGTTTCGACTAGTCACAATTATGTTTTAAGATATCTGAATTGTACATGCTCCTGCTGTTGTGTGACGTGAGAATAAATTTACTCAGCTCCTCCCCCCACACCAGAGCTTTCGTCGACATACTATTTATTTTCTGTGGTTGGGGAAACCATGGCGGCTGCGGTTCTCGACAAAATCGCAAGAAAATGTCAAGAAATTGAAAGAGCTCGACGTCAGGGAAGTTGTGGTGAGAGAGAACTTCGTGCGATTGATAATTGCTCAAGAAATGCACAGCGAATTGCACATTTCCTATCTCCTGAGACATTTCAACAACTTAACACAAATCTCGATGATATTCGAACGATGGTGTCATCACATTTACAGAGTGAGGGAACTGGAGCTTTCTCCATCTCTCGAAGTAGATCAGGTGAGTTTCAAGCTTTTAAAAATCTTTGTTTATTTGCAGTAACCTAACTTCATACATGAGGCGTCTACAAAAGTTCCTGTTTTCATTTTAATTTGTTTGCTTGTTTATTCTTCATTGGTTATTATGCTTCATTTTTGGCTTTATGGTCACCATTTATGATATAGATCCTGACTGAAAAATGACATAAAAATTTACACATGCCCCTCAGACTGAAGCATTAAAAGTAACCATTAGGCCTACAACAATATATCTCCGGTGTACATTCTGTGTATTCACTTAGCTTAACTAAATGGAAAATGAATGCAGTGTGGGTAGATTTATAAGACAAATTAAAAATTATATATCAACTATTGATAAAATAATGACTGTACAACAAGTTGTAGGCCTACGTAATGTTATTAAAGGGATAGTATCACACTTCAGTATACTTTATTTACCTTTAAAAATAACAGAAACAGTGACTCCAACATCTTTTTCAAATATTGCCTTTCAAGTTCAATGATTCAAAGTTAAATGATTCAATGTTTTTTCTTTCATCTTTGTATTTAGCCCCCCATGTTATCTAATGTTGTCATTATTTTTCTAATGTTATTGTTGGTTGCCATTAGGAGCTGAATGTCAGCACAACAAATACATGTTGTTTTTAATTGCAGGTACGCGAGGTAGACCAGCCATTCAAATAACGCGTGACCAAATTGAAATTTTAATGAAACAAGGTCACACAGTGAAGCGAATGGCAAGAATATTGGGGTGCTCCTCCTCATTCCTGTACAAGAGGTCCAAGTTGCTTGGTTTGTCAGTCAGGAGCAGAATGGCAGGAGTGGATGATGAAGAACTTGAAAATGTAGTAAGACGACTTCAGTGCCAGTATCCAAATTCTGGGAATGAGGTAAGCCTTGTTGGTCTCACTTTAACATCTGTTCTCAAAGTTCATAAAGTAATTAATATAACTTTTTTTTAAATATTCAATACACCCATTTTAGATGATGCGAGCCTTGCTGATAGCAGAAGGATTGAGGGTTTCACGGCATAGGGTGCGTGAGATGTTGGTTCGTGTCAACCCAGCAGCTGCTGCAAGGAGATGGAGTAGCACAGTGGCTCGAAGAGTGTATCACGTGCCCTTTCCCAACAGTCTGTGGCACATTGATGGCAACATGCGCCTCATAAGGTTAGTTAAATTACAGGTAGTTGAGATTCTGTCAATGCAGCATAAAAATAGCGTGACAGTGCAGACCTGCGTTAGCCAATTCTTGCAGGTTAATAGAAACTACAGCCAAATGTAAATGCACACCTGAATACCCCAACCATATATGCGGATTGAATGTTTAATTTCAGTTAAAAGTTGGTTCTCCTTTCACTGTTGTTTTGGCCATTCCAAAGCTTTTGTAACTGAATATCAATGTATGCAGTAAGATTTGGCCTGACTGGAATTACAAGAGTAGGTGAAGGTAGTAATTTTTGGCCATATTGTCACTCAGCACAACAAAATTGACTTCTTACATTATTCAGTGTTGTGGTAAATGTTAATTTTAAATATGAGAACTTTAAATATGTAGGTTTGATTTAGTTTGATCAGGTTTAGTTTACAGCTAAACCTTTATTCTAAGTGTACAAATAATCATGTACTACAATCTAAAGTAATGGATAAAAAATGATAAATTAATGGTGTAGTCATGAATTAAGAAGTGGGTACCTAAGCTGACATTGTGTATTTTGTATTGCATGATACTACAGTATATAAATCACCATATGGTCCTGTTTGAAACTGTTTAAAGTTAAAGCATTAAGGCATTTTACCTTTATTCTAAGTGTACAAATAATCATGTACTACAATCTAAAGTAATAGATAAAACAATTATAAATGAATGGTGTAGTCATGAATTAAGAAGTGGGTACCTAAGATGACATTGTGTATTTTGTATTGCATGATACTACAGTATTTAAATCACCATATGGTCCTGTTTGAAACCGTTTAAAGTTAAAGCATTAAGGCATTTTAGATTTCAGAGTAAGACTTTTTGTAAAGCTGCATCAAAATAGTGTGTACTGTGATAACTGTACTAATACAATTGACAATATTAATTATAAATACATTACAAATTGTAATAAGTAAAATTATTATAGGTTGTCTGTAGTATATGTATTACGTATGATTCCAGTTATATATACACTTCCTGATTTCTTGATTAAAACCTGCTTTTATTCACCATTTATTTCATGGTCTATTATAAATTGGATAAGCTGTACTTTATTATTTGAGAGCCCAGTTGTAAAAGTTAACCTGTTGCCAATCAAATATTTTGTGTCTTTTGGGACATCTAGCATAACAGCAAACCTGAAAAAAAGTTGAACTTTTTGGTTTTGTTAGTTTCTTCACAAGGTAAATACTTTTTATAACAA
>NW_015505525.1:165961-167343 GCF_001515645.1 Sinocyclocheilus grahami
ACAAAAATTAAGACCTGAACAAACTAAAATATTAATCCATTATGTTTGTGTAAACCATGACTAATTGCTCTTTTTTGTCTCAACTGTTCTAGTCTAGATTTAAACTAGTTCAGGCAACACCAAAACCTGGGCTCTGCACAGTTCCTTCTGTCATGTGTTTCTTGAACATTTCATACTTTCAGTAGTATGTAACGACATTGAACAAAGTTTAAATGAAAAACAAGTGGACAAAAATGAAACAAGACTTGAACTGTAAAAATGTGAGTCATGTAACAGTAAATGCATATGCATAATGAAAAACAATGAGTTTTCTTTTGGAACAAATGCACATCTCAAACATGTATTTGACGTAACAGTGCTTCTTAAAGGGAACAATAAGGTCTACTCTGCTGTAACTGCACCTAAAGTTATTTTATGTACTTTATATGAAAAGCTAACATTAAAACAGTTTTAAGAAACATGAGATATCCATTATGTCTGTGTAGATCATGACACAATTTTTCTTTTTTTTTCTTAACTGTTCTAGTCTAGATTAAAACTAGTTCAGGCAACACCAAAACCTGGGCTCTGCACAATTCCTTCGGTCATGTGTTTCTTGAACATTTCATACTCCGTGTGTATTGGCAGGCGAAGTACAATGAGGCAAGTATTGGCCTCTGGAAAAATTTTTCCATCTTGATGGAGGAACTCTATTTGTGGGTGGTGGGGGAAACCCAGCGGTGGCACTGTGGAGGCTCCAGTGGCAAACTCCATGATCATCTCCAGAGTGACTGCATTGCACTCCCCTTCTGCAAAACATAAGTAGGGGAAATACTCTAACTTCATAAAGAATGTGTGGTAAGTGCAATTATTTCACATTTGTAATGTAAATACAGCTAGCTAGACAGCCTCTCTAGTTATGATAACATCTAACGGCAAGATTTCTAGGGTGTTTGTTCTGCACAATGGTTAGAATCATCACAAATAAGATATTTTTTTCAAAATGTACATTTGTTTTCTCTAAATCTGTCATTGATTTTTAAGATTTTAGATTTTTTCAATCTTCCCTTTTCAGAGGACTATCATTATCAGAGGCTTAAAAGGTCCACTATATAACTTTGGCACGCTAGCGATTAATTAAACTGCATGTGTCTTGTGCAATAACACTGTAGCGAGAGTTATTTCTCTCTGTTTATGTATAAAAGTCATGCAGATACTGGGAGGTTGGCGTCCCATTTGGATCAAAACAGTCTGAATATAAACACTAACTATATAGTCATAGTGATTCAGGATAAGACATGCAGTTTTGAAGATGGATTCATGATGTACTTGTTCATTATATCAATTTGAACAACAACAAAAAAAAGTTACCTAAAGCTACCAAAAACCAGTGTTGGGGAAAG
>NW_015505525.1:168075-169753 GCF_001515645.1 Sinocyclocheilus grahami
TTCCAAGGCAGCTTGCAGTCTTCCATTCACAAAGAACTCTGCAGCTGACTGGACAAGATAGTTATTTTCTGTCAGGCTTGATACATATCTCAAGGCACCAATGATACTTAAACTGTCTGCAGCCTCTGCAATGGCACAATTTGCCTCCAGAACAGATGATGCTTCCTGTATCTAAAACAGGTAAAAAAAAAAAGCATTTGTGTGGGGGGGCTTCTTCTCTTAAAATAAGTATTAACTGGTTAACTTATTTCAATTCTTAAGCATCTCCTCACCTTGATTAGTTGCTCCCTCAATGTATGATCTCCAACCTCATCCAACGAGGCAGGGGATGTTGGCATACCACAGATCTGCTGAAAAAGCCTTTCAGAGAAGAAATGTGGGCCAACTCCTCCATGGACAACACACACAGCAATCATCTTCCCAATTACTGTGTATAACCTAGTCTGCAAAGCTAAAGTAAAACAAAGAAGAAACCTTCATATCAGAAATTCCTATAGAACAATTATTCATGTTTTTAAAAGTTAAAAAAATTCCCCCAATCATCACAGGCTTAATGTTTAGTATTTGGATTCAAGTGATCTGATCATAAGCGGACAGGTAAAAAAAAAAACAAAAAAACATCCTTTTTTTTCTCTCTCTAATGTAACACAGTGATGCACACAGTCCTGAAATCATAGACCTTTACCAATCCAAACAAGTGATTAAGAGAGAGAAATGTAAGCAGGGCTCTACACTTACGTTTATTTTTAGGAGCACTTGTGGAGCACAGGAAAAAAAAATTCAGGAGCACCTTCTGATCAATAATCAATTAATCATTTAAGAGGTAACATTTGACTCCCTAAAGTGATTTACAAGGGGCATTTTTGTAACTTTTTAATGTAACTTTATTGAAAGTATGTCATCTTATGTCAAATTCAAGAGTGTATATTTATAAGCTTTTTGAAAATGTATAATTTAAAAAAGGAATAAGTTATTTTACTGATCAAAAACAATAAGTATTAACAAAAATGATTTGCACTACAGAGGTGGCACAGAAGTGGCATGTAGGTATATTTACAGACATTTAATGAGGCTCAGAGGTGGCATGAGTGCAATTAAATTCATGTTTAGAATGTTTTAAATATAAAACTGACTGTCTTTATGAAAAATTAAAAGCTTTCACTCATCACAATTTCACAAAGTTCCTTTATAATCAGTGAATCTCTTATTTACATTGTGTCTACACTTTGCTTGTTATAATGAGAAGATTCGTGAGCTTGCATAACTCAGCACATTACTCAACGCTGCAAAAACACATTGCAAGTAGAAATCATTGAAGCTCCCCGAGCAAATATGCTGATTGGGTCAGGCGCACTGGTGCTCCTAAATATTTTTTTCATAGTTGCACGCAGTAGTTTTCAGAAATTGTCACACTGTAGAGCCCTCATTAATGTGATTATGTGGGTAGGTTTTTTTCCTACTATGGCAATAAATGAAATGGGTAACGGTTACCCATATTTTTCTAAATATCTTCTGTGTTCAACAGTAGAAACTCCGTAGAAAAACAGATTTTGAACAACCTGCTAAATGAATGAGTAAATAAATAAAAAAAATTTAAGAGGTGTTCTAGCAATGAATGAGTAAATTAAAACAATTTTTAAGAGAACTATCCCTTAAAGTGCACTTGCAAACTCTTACT
>NW_015505525.1:170546-234635 GCF_001515645.1 Sinocyclocheilus grahami
ATAGGAGTGAAGACTGTCATTATAGCTCTCATGTAATCCATCTTAAGTGCATACACAAGAATTTGAAATTCTACTGTTCTATGAGTTGTCTGTAAAGCACAAACATAAATATAATAAAAGGATGTATGGAATGCGGACTGTAGGCAGTCTTATTCTTTGTGTTCTACTGTACTGCATTCTAACTCTACTGCACTAGACCGGCATCTTTAAATGGTGTGCTCATCTCTTACCTCTTTTTACATTTTAAAAACTTTTATTGAAATTTTTAAAGTGTTGATTCCATTGCCTGAGACTTGTTTTTTATGCATTTTGTGTGAATGGCCTCTGTGAGTTCGATTCATACATTAATAGTTCTTGCTAAATATATGATGCAAAGAGCAGTATAGCATTGCTGTAGTTAATGTTAACACATTAAAATGATTAAGAACAAAAAAATTTATTGACTTTAAAGGGGTCATATGATGCTTTTTTAAAGATCATTATTTTGTGTATTTGGTGTAACAGAATATGTTGACATGCTTTAATGTTCAAAAAACACATTATTTTTCAAATACTGTACATTATTGTAGGTCCTCTATGCCCCGCCTCTCTCAAACGCTTCGTTTTCTACAAAGTCCCTCCTTCCGACAAGCGCAGTCTGCTCTGATTGGCCAGCTGACCCAGTGCATTGTGATTGGCCGAACACTGCAAGCACACATCGGAAATGTAACACCCCTTACCATAATCGCGAGCTTCATCTTTCAAAATAAATGTAAAGACAGAGCCACAGAACAGAGTCGCGTGACAGACACAGTGATTAAGCTGGTCTCTCTCACACACACATATGCGCGCGCGCACACACACACACACACACACACACACAAGATGCGCAAAACTCCGCATTCAAACAGTCAATAGCAAATACAAAAAAAACTTGAAATCGCATCATATAACCCCTTTAACTCACATCATTCATCTGGTTCATTTCAGTACAGACTAGCGACAAAGTTGCTGTATGTGACGCAACTGAAGTCCTTTGCATAAAAAAAAATGCATACAAATATTTTTTAAGAATTACTACTTATTATTACTAGAATTAGTGACTTATAGCAACATACTCATCTATAGGTGCCACATAGTGAAGAGGGGAATCCTGGTGGGAAAGAGTAGGGGAAACAGACCTCTCTTGATCTGTAAGATCAATGACTGATGACTGGGGAGATAGAGGACTAAGTGGTGACTGGTCTTCAAGGAAAATGTCTGATTCCTGGTCAGAGGCTAGAGCAACTAGAGTCGGGGCAAAGGGAGGAACAACAGGAGGCTGGGCAGAGGGCAGAGCCACTAGAGGGTGAACAGAGGGCAGAGCCACTAGAGGGTGAACAGAGGGCAGAGCCACTAGAGGGTGAACAGAGGGCAGAGCCACTAGAGGGTGAACAGAGGGCAGAACAACAGGAGGCTGGGCAGAGGGCAGAGCCACTAGAGGGTGGACAGGGGGCAGAGCCAATAGAGGCTGGGAAGAGGGCGGAGCCATTAGAGGGTGGACAGAGGGCAGAGCCACTAGAGGCTGGGCAGAGGGCGGAGCAACTGGAGCCTGGACTGAGGACAGAGCCATTGAAGACTGAGCAAAGGGAGGAGCTTCTGAAGGCTGGGTAAAGTTTACCGGGTCACAATGTATTTCCTGAAATGAAAACGACAAAAATACAACGATGAAAAAAAATCATGATTTAATCACTAAGGCTAGGTTACAAATATACATTTCTCAATTTCAAATGATTCTCATTTTGAAAAACTGTCCAGCTGTTGACAAAAAACAGGCAGGCAATAACATGTATAAACAAACCCTAATAATGCTCAACCACCTGTCAGTGTGGCCTCTGACTTCATAGGTGACAAGGTGTTTTAGCACAACAATTTATATATTTTTTGTTATTATTTCAATATGGCCCATGTTATCAGTTCTCAATTAAGCATGTGTCTGACAAGTGTGTTTAAGCCCAACGGAGCTGTATCAAGGTCTCCCTGACCTGTGCTCATTGGTGCCATTACAGGGCAGAAATAATCCTATACCCAAACCCTTTAATAACATTTAATCCATCCTTAAAATGTTTAACCAGTAAATGATGCTGTCAGGGCAAAAACTCAAACACTGCATATGGTCAAATGAAAATCATGCGCCTTTCTTCCAAAACCTCATAGCAGTGCCTCCTCCTGTCCTGTAAATACCAAAATATTTTTAAGACTCATTTTTGTTTTTCCTCAAATTAAACTTGGCAAGCATAGAAGGATTTTTTTTTAATGACCTTTTCTTGGTCTGCCAACAAGGAAGCATTATATTCTTCGTCTTGCTGGGAACGTACTGCTCGCCATTCCTAAAGGGAATAAAGTAAAACCACAAGTCACAAATCATTACTGGTTACAACTGACACAACTTAAATACTTCTCCACAACATCTAAACTAACTTCACTCACATCCAAATTTACAGATTCTGCAGTCTCTGCATCCAATGAGGTTTCATCCAGTGCTGCAGCAGAGTAGGATAGTTGGTATGAGTTCTGGTACATGGCAGGGGCTGGTGTCATTACCTGGGAGTAAACAAAAACTCTCAAACTCAGTGTGTAACAATAACAAAGAATACATTGGCTCACTGCACTGTAAATTTATTTGTACTGTCACCTAACATAAACTTGTACGCTGTGCAGAAACATCACAGTAAGATTTAACTGAAAGCAAAGAATGTGAAGTAAAATTGAAACTTTTAAATTTACATTAAGGTTAAATTAAAAGCCAATTGTACTTGTCATATCATAAAGAAATGGCTCTTTCATTTGAATATTGTGCCTTTGTTTTGCAAAGTCATACCTGCAAAACTTCAGCTCGTGGGACAATATAGAGTCTGCTTTTGCCAACTGCTTTTTTTAAATCCCTCATAGAATTTGCATGAACTTTTTGGATCTTGCGTCCTTTGCCTGCTCTTGCCAAATGGAAACCTATCAAGTTCAAACTCACATTTGGGTAGCACTGGCAGACAAAGTTATTTAATTCAGACAGAGTCCAATTTAGTGGAATTTTTGATCTTTGGGTTCCTGTCCCAGATGTTTCCTGCACTGGTCTACCTACAAAATTGAATGTACATATTAACAACATAAAACAAAAAAACAGAGCTCATCAATTGATCATACACTGTATGCAATACCTGAGGTTATGTAAAATGCAGATCACTATCAACAATAAAAACATTTGCTGCTACAGAGTTTTTCCTGCATTCAAAATATTTTTTGTCCTTTTAATAGCTGACTGGTTTCAAAAGCCGCATTAAGATTTGTAGACATTCACGGACATATCTGTTGAGTGCATGAACACAATGCCTTTGTGTACCTCACGCTGAATTTAAGTAATAAACAGCTTTTGTGATTATAATGCCACTGTCACAACAGTGATTATTTTTTATTTCATGAATATACAGAATAAATTATTATTACAAATGGTTTCTTTCCTTATATTTTGGAATTGCTAGCCCAGTAGCTCTTTTTAGCCAAGGAAAAACCCTGTTTTATCTTTGACATCCTTATGTATCAACTATACATTTACCTAAACCCAAGTTTGCAAACCGTTCAAGCTCTGATGTAGAGGGTAAAACCTCAATATCTGGGCCAGGGAGGAGGAAAAGGTGGGTCTGCCAGACAGCATTTTCCTGCCTCCCCGGTGTTCCTGGCATACATACAGAAGTACACAGTTAACTAAAATCATGAGCACTGGTAGTTAACTAATATCATAGTCACTGTTAATTATGCTAATACTAACATAGCACACCCCAACTTACTGCGAATTTGATGCACCTGACGCCGGAAAAGGCGTCTAGTTGAAGAAAGTAGGTCATCATTATTGTTATTTGAAAGCTCTCGTCTGGCTCTTGAAATTGTATTGAAAATTCTGTCAAATATCGCTGACGGAGGTTCTTGCTCTGATGACATGGTAAGCTGTCTTGTTGGCTGAGAGAAAAATTACATGCATTATAAAATCTACTTAACAAAATAACAGTATAGGACAAACAATTATTAAAACTTGCCATCATGTATTTCAGTCTGACAACAGATATTATCCTAGGCAGTCCGTTAAATAAAGTAATAAAACTATTCACGTACGCAGGATAGTTTTGTTTGGTGTACTAATGCAATACACCAAAAGATATAGAAACCTGTTCACAGAACAATTAAAGAAATTACTCACATAGATTTGTTGGATAGACATAAGCAGAATTTTATAAAACTAAAGAGTTGTTATAGGTTTCATGAATTATTCTTTAAAAAAATTTAGACTGGACTAAATGACTATAGGTTAGTCTCCCTAAAATTAGTTTTCATAAATACCTATGGAAACAATCACTGATTCCTGGTGTTAACAACTTAACTATAAATGACAGGTAATTGAGCCCTTAACTAATTTTTTTACTCCGTATTGTTTGGTTAAAGGGATCTTGCTGATTTAAAGAACAGTTGATCTTTAGGAATGCCAGGATCTTTTCTGTGGTTTATCTGCTCGCAACAACGCCACAATTTCATAACTAAAGAGAAGTAAAAATCATATACATAACCGTGAAAGCAAACAGGGCGATGTAGCCAGACAGGACAGCGTTTTTAAAAAGAGAATTTACTCATCATAAATACTAGGGCTGTGTATCACCAGCAAAGTCACGATACGATACGTATCACGATACAGAGGACTGCACTGAATTTCACCTCAGCTGAATTTAGAAAAACAGCTGTTTATTAAACACTGCTTACTATAGTGCCATTTCTAACTACTGGCAGAGCAGGCAGCTGAGCTCTGCATTATGAAGGGCCTCCATAACTGTACCACAGTACAATATAGGTAATGGCATATGTTTCATGTTTACATTGTGCACTCCCCACCAGGTACAATATTCTGATTGTGATTGATCTTGTTTTTAAGCCCATAAATAATAATGTAGAATCAGAATCAGAATCAGCTTTATTGCCAGGTATGTTTACACATACGAGGAATTTGTTTTCATGACAGAAGCTCCACAGTGTAACAGAATGACAGTGACAGAACAAAAAACACAGATAATAAAAAATAGAAAAATAGAACAAGTAAATAAGGAATAAAAATATACAAATCGACAATTGTATGTACAGGTATATAACAATAGACAGTTGTATGTACAGGTATATTATGTGCAAATTGAAATGTAGACTGAGTGTGTGTGTTAGATAAATAAGTGTATGAGTGAATAAATAGTGTGTGTTCCACAGTTATTGTCAAGTGTTCATGAGATGGATGGCCTGAGGGAAGAAACTGTTCCTGTGTCTGGTCGTTCTGTACAGAGTACAGTTCTTGGAGAGAAGGGAGGGTTGTACCAATGATTCCGGACTACCCTCTGTAGTCTTCTGAGTTCAGATTTGGTAGCTGAGCTGAACCAGACAGTTATTGCAGTGCAGAGGATGGATTCAATGATGGCGAAGTCCACGAACAGGATCCTCACATAAGTCCCTGGTCTGTCTAGATGTTGCAGAACATAATGCAGTCCCATGTTTACTGCATCGTCTACAGACATGTTTGCTCTGTAGGCAAACTGAAGAGGATCCAGCAAGGGTCCAGTGATGTCCTTTAGGTGGGCCAGCACCAGTTTTTCAAAAGACTTCATGACCACAGACGTTAGAGCCACAGGTCTGTAGTCATTAAGTCCAGTAATTTTGGGTTTCTTTGTACTCGTTCTAATACATTTATATTGTAATGTACTCATTTAATATATTTAAAAAATAATTTACATTGCTGGTAGGTTATCATTGCACAAATTAACATTAAAAAAATGAGAAGAGTTCTAAACTAACGCGCTGTCTACACTGTATATAACGCACACACTCTCGAGGCTGATTTATACTCGAGCGTCCGCAAGTTCGCTTTGAGTGCGCGCGACGTCGTTTCGCGTGGCGGTGTGCACACAATTTTTTGTAACTTTCCGCTCAGCTCCGCTTCCGAAGATGCACGAGTTCAAAGCGACTCTAGCCGAACATGCACGTCTGTGCCAGCATTTGTGTGAAACAGAAGCAGTTTGGAGCAGTCACACACACAGATCACATTGCGGCCGAACTCAGACATTCAGGAACAACCTTTTTAGCGCTGCCCCGCAGTTTTATCAACTAAATAGCTTAATCGCTCAAGAGCTACATTATCTTTCTCAACAAGGAGCTGGTAGCAGCATTGTTTCTAAAGGGATTAAAGCCACAGCTTTACTGTTAATAGAGAAACGCGGCAAAACGGTGGTAATTCATACATACACAGCCTCTCTCTCTCTCTGTGTGTCGTAAATGAACAGTTGATGAATCACACTTTTCTGAGAATAGACTTGAAGTGGAGATAGCTAAACTGCAAGCTAAGCGGTGTTTTCAGAAAGCAAGCACGTTTATCCACAGTGGAGAGAGAGCGCGTGAGCACAGGGTTGCCAGGTTGACAAAGCTAAGTAACACACTTAGCAGATATTTCTGTATTGCGCAAGTGTGAAGCTCTGTTTCGGGGATTACGTCTCTGTATATCAGGCAACCCAGTTGTGTTCCTTTGCGGCCAGAATAAACCTTGTTGTAACATTATCCTATAGCCTATATCCTCTATTCATTCTTTTTTAGAAACCTCGCACTTTTCTGCTCCATTTTAAACAAATTAAGCGCGGTCCACTGCTGCACACATGCCACAATATCGATACAGGGCCAGCTGTATCGATACTCGTATCGTCAAATCTCTGTGACGATACATCGTCGTATCTTTGAACACAGCACTAGTAAATACATAAAATATCCCATTTACATTACTACTTGCACTCAGAACCTTTAAAGACATTTCCAATTACTTTTAATGGCTTAATGAAAAGAACGGAATCCTAACAACTGTATTAGCGACAATTTTTCATGCAATGTACATGAAAAATTATGGATGAACATTAATTCATAACCTACAATTACATTAGAAAACCAGTCACTTCCTGATATATTAATTTGATCTTATAAGTTATATAACTACATCATTCTTACAACAGCAATTATGACAAACTTAAAAAAATGTTTGTAAATTACTTCGGGCTAGGATAATGAGTTAATCCAGCAGCAAAACAAAAAGCTAGCATTCTGACAAATATAGGTAGGCCTAATATTACCTCTCAGACAACCTGGGAGTTCATTGACATTAACGCAAAACAGGCCCATGATTTGCGTTAGCAAATAATACAGTTATAATCCAAGTGTTAATAACCTACACAATTATTTTTAGAGTAATTTTCTTACCTGAAAAAATCAATCCAGAGTCTGAGCGTCGTCAGACTTCTTTGGCGCGCTCCTGAAACCGGTGTGCTTTGAAATGACATATGCCTATTGGTTGGCAAGAAAGAAAAGGCGGGGATTAGCAAAGATTTGAATACACTATTAAGATATCTTTTTCTTTTTTTTTTGACTAGTCACATTGTTAATTCCAGATATCTACATTGAAATTCTTCCTAGTCACAAAGCTAAATGCAGATATCTCCAAAGAAAGATCTTCCTAGTCAAAAATCAGATTGAGATATCCATAATTAAATTGCAGATATCTTTAAATGAGTTTTGACTAGGAAGAACTCCAATTCAAGATATCTCTTATTAAGTTGTGCCTAGTCAAAAATCCAATTCAAGATATCTACAACTGTAATTTGACTAGTAATAAATAATTTGCAGATATCTACAAATGTATTTTGGATATCTTTAAGAAATCATGAATTAAAGATATCTGCAATATAATTATGACTAGTCAAACACCAGTTAGAGATATCTTGAATTATAATTTTGACTAGTGTTAATTCAGTTAGAGATATCTCTAATTTAATTATCACTAGTAGAATTGTAATTTGAGATATCTCTAATTAGAATTATGCCTAGTACAAAATCAATTAGAGATATCTTTAATTACAATTTCTACTAGTCAAACCCCATTTGAAGATATCTGAAAATATTTTCCAATGGAAGTCAATGGAACAATACGACTAGTCGTAATAGCATTGTAGATATCTCGAATGTATATTATGACTAGTCAAAATAACATTGTAGATATCTTCAATGCATATAATGACTAGTCATAATCACATTGTAGATATCTTAATTCCAATTACGACGAGTCAAAATTGCAGAATAGATATCTGGAATTGGAATTTTGACTAGTCAAAACTAAATTATGACTAGTACAGCAAGGAGTATTTAATGCTAAAAGGGCTTGCCATATACTGCCAGCCAGCCAGCCACTGACAGATCACGTGACCTGTCAGTGGCGGCTCCTGCCAGCCAGTTGAAGATTGAACCCCTACTGAAAAAGGCTTTGCTTGAACTCGCGCCTCTGACGTACTGTATTGCGTCATTCAGTAAGCGGCTGGTACGAGAGCACAGGCTCCTCGCGCATCTCGCCCTTTCACTGCGAACCTGCAGAAGACGATTGATTTAGATTTTTACAATCGAAAACCCTTTCCTGCAGCTTCTAAACGATCTCTTACGATTCTGCCCCTGGTAAAAGAAAGCTGAAAAAGCGTCGGTCCTCCACTGCAGCAGACGGTCTTCGGGATGTCATCGTATTATCATACGGGCAAAGAGCTGGACATGGCGGCGATGACGGAGCCGCTCTGCTTGGAAAGAGGTAATTTACTTGGTTCTGTTCGTTATGTCCCGACAGATGCAAGTGCTGTTTGGAAAATACTCTGGCAGATGGCCTTACCAATGAACTGACCGTCTCTTGTGTCTTAATCAGGTCATACTAAATAACCAGAACTTTGCATGACTAGTTGACTTTCCATACCAGGTTAACTTTGTTAGAGTATGTATTTTTTTTAACGTATACAGTGCTGCTTGAAAGTGTGTGAACCCTTAAGAATTTTCTATATTTCTGCATAAATGTGACCCAAAACCTCATCAGATTTTCAGTCCTGAAAGTAGACCGAGAACCCAATAAAACGGAGACAAAAATATATACTTTGTATAAAATATCATCAAAATATCATTTATTTATTCAAGAAAGTGGTCCAGTGTTTCATATCTGTGAGTGGCAAAAGTATGTGAATCTTTGCTATCAGTATCTGGTGTGACCCACTTTTGCAGCAATAACTGCAACTAAATGTTTCTTGTAACTGCTGATCAGTTCTGCACAACCGCTTGCAGGAATTTTAGCCCATTCCTCAGTACAGAACTGCTTCAACTCTGCCGTCCTTTCCCAGATGCAGCAAAACAGGCCCAAACCATGATACTATCACCATCCATCCATCCACAAAACATTTCTCCAATAGCCCTCTGCCTTGTCCACATGATCTTTTAGGAGAGCAGTGGCTTTCTCTTCACAACTTTGCCGTGCACACCATGGTTGTTCAGTGTTCTCCTGATGGTGGACTCATGGACATTATCATTAGCCAATGTGAGAAAGAACTTTAGTTGCTTAGAAATTACCCTGGGGTCCTTTGCAACCTCGCAGACTATTATATATGTCTTGCTTTTGGAGTGATGTTTGTTGGTCGGCCACTCATGGGAAGGGTAACAGTGGTCTTGAATTTGTACACAATCTCTCTGACTGTGGATTGGTGGAGTCCAAACTCTTTAGAGATGGCTTTGAAACCTTTTCTATCCTGATGAGCAACAGCAACTCTTTTCTGAGGTCCTCAGGGATCTCCTTTGTTTGTGCCATGATTCACTTAATCAGACTGTCACAGATCCCAGTTCTTTAAATAAAACAGGGCACATACTGACACCTGATAGTCATCCCACTGACTGAAAACACCTCTGAACAGATGGACTCTAATTTCACCTTCAAATGAGCTGCTAATCCTAGAGATCCACTCACAGATATTTAATATTAGATAATAAAGTATATATTTTTGTATCATTTGTTTTACTGGATTCTCTTTGTCAACTTTCAGGACTTTTTGCAGAAATCTGATTGTTTTGGGTCATATTGGAAAATTGTTAAGGGTTCAGAAACTTTCAAGCAGCACAGTATTTCTGCAATGTTTTATTTTCTGACAGATGTTTGCAGGGTGATAGAATTGTTGGACAGGCTTCAGAGAAGTGGTGAACTTCCTCCTCCCAAACTCCAGGCTCTACAGAGAGTTTTACAGAGCAAGTTCTGTGCTGCCATCCGAGAGGTACATACAAACATAAGGACTTTACTTTGGTTAAAACTATTTGCTGGATTCTGTTCATTTGGAACATGTTGCCTTTTCAAAAATGTATGATAAAAAATGTGAAAATATTTACTAACTTGTACCTTTTATGTGCTGATTTACAGAACGCTAATGGAACATACATAGCTAGGTATAAAATTAAGGTTTGAAGTCAAATGTTGTCACCACGTAAGCACTTACGACAGCACTTTGTCGTCTTCCTCCTCCACACGTGAATGGTCTTTTCTCATAGACAGAATTGTGCTGCACTGTTCCTCCTCCTGAATGACTCCCTTTCCTGTCTCTCTGAGACGGTATCTCACTTCAGCCTCCATCTCACTCAAGTCGAGTCTGTTCACAACTTGCACAGATATTCTACATGATACTCTTGTCAGACTTACTCAGTTTTCACATGTCCTTTTTAGATGTCCTGCTCTTTGCGTAGCTGAGAGATAACAAATTATAGGAAGACAAGATTTTGATCAGTATGTCTACTTTGGCTGTGATTCATTCCACTAAAATCTGCCTTCTACTTCACAAACCTTACATGGGATTAACTAAGAAAACTGCACAATGACTTTCATTATTACATGGCTCTTGATTCTTGTGCAATGATGGCATTCTGAAAATATTTGTGTGAGTTCTAAAATGTATAATTAGCTATTGTCTCTTTCCTCTCAAAGTAAATATAAATTGTCAACTAAAATCAATGTGTAATGCCCATTTATTTAGTAATCAACATCTGTGTAGTAAGCAAGACAATGGACAGTCACACAATCATTTTTTTTACTAAAACCCAAAGCCGAAAGGTCTTGTGTGATACTGCGGGGGTTTATTTTGCAATAATGACCAACCGATTGTACATTATCATCTCTTGTGAAGTCAATAACAAACATTATTGTTTAAAGAGATCAGTAGTTTGCATTACTTGAATTATGTATGCACATGAAAATATGAATCAAACTTTAAGGACATTTCTATTTGAATGTATATTAATTAATGATCTGCAAAGCAGTGTGTAATGTGATGTTTGTTAGGTTCATTAATTATAAATGAGTCAAACTAACTGTCAACTACAAATATTTGAGTTGTTAAATGACTGTCCCTTTTCTAGGTCTATGAGCAGCTTTATGATACATTGGACATTGTAGGTGGGCCTGAGGTCCGAGCACAAGCCACTGCAAAGGTACCTTTTTACCCCAAAATTGCCACTGTTGATCAAGAATGATCATATACTGATGAAGACATTTATTTGTTGTCTTTTTCCAGGCCACAGTAGCAGCGTTCGCAGCCAGTGAAGGCCATGCACATCCAAGAGTGGTTGAGCTCCCTAAAACAGACGAGGGGCTTGGGTTCAACATCATGGGTGGAAAAGAGCAAAACTCTCCCATCTACATCTCCAGGGTCATCCCAGGGGGTGTTGCTGACCGACAGGGTGGTCTGAAGAGAGGAGACCAGCTGCTCTCTGTTAATGGAGTGGTATGTTGGGACATTATTGAGTTTTGAGTCGTATAATTTCTATTCCTGTGTATGACCACGACCTTGATTTTAAGAGCTGCGGTTTGCCAGAATAACAGGCTTCAAAATGTCCTTCATTTTTTTTATTGTGTGTAGAGTGTGGAGGGAGAACATCATGAGAAAGCTGTAGAGCTGCTAAAGGCAGCACAGGGTTCCGTGAAGCTGGTGGTGCGTTACACCCCTAAAGTCCTCGAAGAGATGGAAGCCAGATTTGAGAAGATGAGAAGTGCCAGGAGACGGCAGCAACATACCAGCTACTCGTGAGTGCGACTTTCACTTTCTTTTCCTTTCCTACCTTTTTCTCACCATCTCTCAGCCTATCATTAATCAGGAGACATTTTTTTGTTCGAATGTCATGCACTACTGTTCAAAACTTTGGGGTTGGTAAGATCTTTTATGCTTACCAAGGCTGCATTTATTCGATTAAATATACATTAAAATAATGTATTTTCTGTAACTTTTGATCCATTTGAAATGTAATACATCCTTGCTGAATAAAAGCATTCACTTACTGAATGGTAGTGTATCTCACAACATTTATTTTGTATTTATTATGGTGTTTGCAACAGACTGTTAAATTGTAATTAATTAACAAAACATTGTAGTTGGCATGTTAAATGTCTTTAATGAAATATGAAATATTCTCATGAATGTGCAAGTAGCCTATCTGTATTTTAGAATTTCACCCATCGTTGTCTTTTCACCGACAGGTCTTTGGAATCCAGGGGTTAACCAATCTCAACTTCTGACTGACCTGCTGATCCGTTCTCCCACCCTCTCTGCTCCTATAGGATGACAGAAGACCCAGAGGAGATCCGTGTAGACTACCCTTAGCTATTTATATGTTAGTGGAACGAAATCAAAACATGTAGACCTCAAATATACTATTTTCCCCGGAGAGACTGCATAGTGCATCTGGTCTTGAGTCTAATTTTGTATTCTTATGTGGAACCTGAACCCTGTGATATTCTCGGGGGTTGTGTGTGTCTGTTAGCACAGAAGAGAACTTAAAAAATTGTCTGGCTAGTGCAAATACACAGTGTGTGTACTTGCAAGACTTAGTCTTTTGCCGTAGGAGTATTGCTGAACTGAATGGCATGATGGCTCCTACTTAGACCATCATTCATTCACTCACATAACAAGTCTGTGTTTCAGAAGACATGCATTGACAATATAGTTAAAGCTATGCATCCCACTTCTATAAGTATTCTTGTATCATGTGTTCTGCTCTGTGTGAACTATATCAGGAGTACACAAACTGTTAACACAAAAGACACTTCCTGAATGAACTGATTGCTCTGTACTAAGCATGAACAGATTGCTCCGTACAAAGCATGCCACACTCAAATAGGGTCGTCATTAAAGTGTGCTGCTGTGAGTGGCTTTGTGCTGCCAGTCATAGTGCCTATGTTCAATGCTTGAATTTTTTGAGTTTATTTATGTTTATTCATACATTAAAACCAACAATGTAATTTAATAGTATGCTGAGTTGATTTATTCCCAGTTTATAAACATTTACCATGATACCATAGTTTTGACAAAATATCATAGATATTTTAATATACCATATACCTTTCATTTTTGCACTTTTTGTAATGAGAGTGAGGATTTGTTTTGCATTATGGTTTGTCATTTAATTGTTATAAAAAATTGATTAATTATAATGAAAATATCACAATGTAAATTTTCTTTCTTTTTTAAAATTTGACTGGTATAGTACTTGTTTCGATAGATTTGATTAAATTCACCTGTAAGGTGAATGGCCTTAATGCGACCGCTTTCACAAAAAAATAAAATAGTAGCCTATAATAACTTCAGCGCACTAAACATCCCCATCAGCTCTTCAGCATCCATGTTACGTGATCTTGCCGAGGTTGTCTCTTGTTTTAGTTTCTCCGTCACTGTCCATGTATCAAAGTATTGTTGATACGGTCTTTCAAGTACTAAAATGACTGCTCTCAGACAGCTTTCCATCATTTGAGTGAATTATGTACACAGTTATGAATTGTAAGGATTTGCTGTATTCAGCTAGAGCAGTGATTCCCAACCAGGGGGTACGTGGAAACATTTAATAATTTATTTCCTTGAAAATATATAATTTTTAATTTAAAAATTAATTTACTTATCCTCTTAGAAATTCCAAGGAGAAAATGCCTGAGAATTAAATGTTCCAATTAAGAAGATTAAATAAAATGATTTTCATTTAATAATCATGTGTAATTTAATCATTGTTTTCATTTAATAACCAGTTTGCAGTTATATCTAATAAATAGTTTAATGCTATGTTCTACTTTTGAAGAATCATCAACACATATGAGTGAGGGGGTACCAACTCATGGTAGGACAAAAAAAGGTCAGGGTTATACAAGACAAAAGGGTTGTTAGCCTATTCATTTAGACAGACTTAAAGGCAAGTCCTCAGTAATTAACGTATTTCGAAGTAATGTAAACTATGTTACTATTATATGTCAAGAAAACCATGAGATACATATTAAAGTACATTGCATCAGTAACACTTTCAAGAAAAACACGGTGAGAATGAGTTAAAATCGAGACAATTTTTATTGATTTTTTAAACGATGCCTGCAGTGGATGTTCTGACAGGACGTTCGCTAATCTACCGCCACAAATGTGACTACCAAATTTCCGCGATTTATTTAAATACCTTCTCCACCATGGATTTCGATGAAATTTCGTCAGTACCAAGATAAAAGGTATATATTCATGCCCACCTACCTTTCATTAGTGTCCAGAGTTTTGATGAAGGCCGCCGACCGGTTGAAAATCACTCAAATCTTCAGACAGTTGCTGTGAACTGAAAACACCTCAGGGCTGAAAAGCTCGAAATGTCTAACGCTTCCGGGGGTTGTTCTCGACATAATTACTGTCATATTCAGGAAAAACATACTGCCACTAGGCGGCGAGGAGTGGATATTGCATGACACACATTTTAACAGTACCACGCAGTTTGGAACAAATTGTTGAGACAGAATGTTCGTCGCGCGCGGTTGCTGTGTCAACATACCTATTTTTTTTACTATTTAGGTCAACGTTTCTCGGAAAACTCACATATGATCGAGGACTATTTAATGTTACTGTTTAATGTTAAGGCCCGTTCACACCAAGCACGATAACTATAAAGATAACGATAAAGATCTAGTTCTAAAAATCGTTCTCAATATTAAAGAATAGCATAGTTCACACCATAACGATAACGATACAGAGGAACGATATCGTTGGAATCGCTTTCAAAACGATTTTTGTCCAGCTGATGAACGATAAAACACTGACAGCCAATCAGAATCCATCCTGCTGTAACGAGCTCTAGAATCAAAGCAGCAGACGCGCGTGCGCTTAGAATAAACAGACGATATCGTTCGCTGGTGTGGACGCTAATATCGTTATCTTTATAGTTATCTTTATAGTTATCGTTCTTGGTGTGAACGGGGCTTTACTCTTTCATTTCTGTGTACACGCATGCACGCGCGTTCGTTTCCATAGCAGCAGGTAACTTAAGCGTAAACTAGGCAGATTCCATTCCTATGGATGGGCGCAGCATTATCTATGAATAAACACATAAAGGGTCTTATCAGTAATATGTCACTTGTCTAATTTTCGACGGACAGGGGTTCCTGTATCTATTTGGTGGTTTATTATCAGTTTTGCGAGGGAGTGCATGAAGCGAATGGATAACCAGAGACGAAAGGTCCAAACCAGCACAACCATTGGACATGCGTATCTGCAACCGTCTTCGTTTTATTTTAAAACTTGTAAGGTAGGCACGAGGAACATCAAACTGGGTTACCAACAAAGTGTTTTATTAACTTTTACAAAAAAAAAAAAATGGTAACCATAGTTACAATAGAGTTTGTTACTACAGTTAAGTTGGCAGCTTGCTATTACAACAACGTATTTGACCAAAAACGAAACAAAGAATTTAGTCTGTTTGAAAGACGCAATAGTTGTAGAATTGCGAAGTTAATATGTTGTTTTTTTGTGGTGGTCTTATATAGACCTTTGATTTGGAAGACCTTGTTAGTAAATAATGCTCATAACATCATAAACCTCAAGTTTAACCTTTCTTGTTGACTGGCTTAATGGGACACAACCAAAGAAACAAGATGTGATACCATCAACTACCTTCTTGTCTCTGCCCCAGAATGCCCCTCTTCCTCCAGTCGTCCACTGTCAGAACAGAGTGCTGGCCTCTGCTCACTTCTCTCTCACCTCACACACTGAGCATGACAGAAAGCCACTGAATGGTCCTCTGTACAATGAAATCCACTCTAAAGCCCCTGCGCACTGGACCACACACTTCCTCAATGAGCTGGCCCAGAGGGTAAGATGTGTGTGTAAAAGGGAGTTTTTCTTTGGAGAATGTCGTCTTTTATTCTGTTTTTGGAACTCTGTGTCTTCATGTATGTCATTCATATGTGTCTGTTTGATCCTCCACAGCTCAGAGACCGGCCAACAGTGAGAGTGGTCTCAAATCCCATCAGTGAAATGCAGGACCGCTACAGAGGTCAATCAGCAGCACGTGAACCTCCGTCTGAACACTTTAGCATGATGCAGGTGAGATAAAGAGGCTGAAAATTGTAGGCCCTGGTAAAGTTTCCACTTGTCCTCACTGTTTCAGAAGTAAAGCCGCAAGATATAACACATTGCACATCTAACAGGAGAATTAATGTGAGTGCTTTTATGAAAATTAAAAGTTTTTTCTGCTTTCACATCCAAAAAAACAACCCTATTCACTTCCATTGTAAGTGCCCCACTATAATCACGATTGAAAATGAGGGATAAATCTTTTTTTTTTTTCATTAATCAACATTATGCCACAAATGCTGTCGATTCAACTTAAAGGGGTAGTTCACACAAAAATGATTTTTCTATCATCATTTGCTCTATAGATATATATAGGTAGATGCCTTATCTATATCTGCAATAGACTTCAGCAGATGATTTTGCTAACAATACAAAAAGACGAAGACATTAGCTAACATGACATAAAAAAAGTTACTGTAGTTCAATATATATATATTATAATTATTTTTATTAATTAAATTATTATTAATGATCATAACAGTGGTCTCAAACTGGAGGGCTACAGCTCTGCACAGTTTTGCTCCAACCCTAATCAGACACCTGATCCAGCTAATTAAGGTCTTCAGGAAACTTCCATGACTTTTCCTTTCTTCTGCAAAACACAAAAGAAGATATTTTGAAGAACGTTGGTAACCAAACACATTGACTTCCATTGTATGGACAAAACAAAAGTCTTCTTTTGTGTTCCACTGAGGAAAGAAGGTCATACATGTTTGGAATGACATGAGGGAGAATAACAGAATGGTGATTTTTGGATGAACTATCTCTTAAATTTGTATTGAACCCAGAATTATTTTTTAAGAGTAAATTGTGCACTATAAGTAAGCTTGCCACTTTTTTATTTTTTTTGAGGGTGGAGAATAGAAATGTATTTTTGAAATGTTAGGGAGTAGGGAATTTCAATCAACAATATAAAAAAAAAAAAGCTAATTCATGCAAAGTACCATATCTTAATGGATAGCTCTCATAGTCTTGAGGATTCAGTAGCACTCCACAGACAGCAGTTTTTTCTCCACCAGAGCTTCTAGGCCAATGAAATGACTCACACTTCTCTTGGTTTTAATCAGGCACTGTACAGACAGCTGGAAACGGCTCAAATGGCGTTTGAGCAGGAACCAGTCTTAAGCACTACCAAGACTGACTTCAAGCACTTTAACAGGTAACTCTCCACCACCAGAGGGCAGTGTGAATGCACTGATGAGATGAACTATCTCTTAAATTTGTATTGAACCCAGAATTATTTTTTAAGAGTAAATTGTGCACTATAAGTAAGCTTGCCACTTTTTTATTTTTTTTGAGGGTGGAGAATAGAAATGTATTTTTGAAATGTTAGGGAGTAGGGAATTTCAATCAACAATATAAAAAAAAAAAAGCTAATTCATGCAAAGTACCATATCTTAATGGATAGCTCTCATAGTCTTGAGGATTCAGTAGCACTCCACAGACAGCAGTTTTTTCTCCACCAGAGCTTCTAGGCCAATGAAATGACTCACACTTTCTCTTGGTTTTAATCAGGCACTGTACAGACAGCTGGAAACGGCTCAAATGGCGTTTGAGCAGGAACCAGTCTTAAGCACTACCAAGACTGACTTCAAGCACTTTAACAGGTAACTCTCCACCACCAGAGGGCAGTGTGAATGCACTGATGGATTAAATGATAATTAGGAAATCTGAGGTCAGCAGTGGTGGCTTCTCAAAAGTGATGACGGAGATCAAAGGGTTTACTGGCCTGATTTAATCCCAAGATGTAAGTGGAGGGTATGTACTATTTGAGTAATCTGCTTTCTAGATGCCATTAGAGCAAAGCATCCATCCCCAGAATGTCAGGGGAGATGTAAATCTGAAATCTAGCCTATAGTGAATCGTGCAGTTAAAGCTCCAAGTAGTTCCTGACTTTTCACTGTGTATAGCAGCAGAACAGATCTCTCTCATTTCTTGATTATTTGGAATTACGGTGCACATAACACACTCGACACAGGTTGTCTAACTGAACAAAAAATGTCTTTACTCACAGTCAGTTTAACAAACCGTATCTTCAGGTTCAGAACTGATCACAACACAGTTTTTCAGTTTTTTTACTCACCCTCATATCGTTCCAACCCTGCATGATTTTCTTTCTTCATTGAATGCAAAAGTGTTATTCATATCTTGTTGAAGAAAGTGAAAGTGACATGATGAATTTGTGTTCTGCATTTATCCCATCCAAGTGCACACACACAGCAGTGAGTAGTGAACACACACACACACACCCAGAGCAGTGGACAGCCATTTTTGCTGCGGCACCCGGGGAACATTTGGGGGTTCGGTGCCTTGCTCAAGGGTCTCACCTCAGATGTGGTATTGAGGGTGGAAGAGAGCACTTTCAAATTCACATTCATTCACTCCCCCCACCTACAATTCCTGCCAGTACCAAGACTCAAACCCATGATCTTTGGGTTGCAAGTCCGACTCTAACCATTAGACCACGACTGCCCCAAATGTCTCCATTTTTGTTTTTGCCCATACAGTGTTGTTTTAGGCCCCATTTAGTTTCACTGTATAAACAGCCTGTTGAAACATTCTTCTTTTATGCTCCACAGAAGAAAGTAAGTCATAGGTTTGGAATATCATGAGGGTGAGTGAATGATGACAGGATTAATTTTTTAATGCAGGCCTGATTGAAGTGATTTAGTAAAGCATCGCTCATCTCACCTTCTGGCCTGGCCTCCTGAACCTTGTCAGCTCTTGATTGGTGGGCAGCACTCAGGGTCACAAACACATATTGACACTAATTCACACACCTCTTCACAGAAACTCTGTGTGACAGTATAACATATGTTTCTCTTTGTTCGTATTTTTTATATGGGTATTTCTGCTTTGCTGACTTTGTTTTAAGAGCACTTAAACCATCATCCTGTGTTTTAGCTCTTTTATTGAGGCAGCAATGGTATTGAATATATAAAGACATTTCCTTATGCTAAGGAATGAAGAGCTTTAGTCTCAGAGGACCCACATGTGTTTCTATTGACAAAGTAATATATGAGCTAAGTGATGGTCAGCATAGTGATAAGGCAGGAATATATTGGACCTCAAAGCACTAGTATGTGTATGCAGTGTATTAATACTCGTCTGACTGCCTTGTGCCTTTTCTTTCCACACTAAATCATTATATTTTTCTTAGTTATTGATAATCCTCTTTTTCAGGTCAAATTTGTCTCCTCGCTCTGTCCTGGATGCAGCTACCTTTAATGGAACCCTTACCAAGAGCGGAGCTCACAGCCGACTTCCTGCTCACAAAGCTCCATCCACTTTATCATGTCAACCCCGGCTGCCTCGTCCACCTCTTCCTGTGCCCCACAGGGGTAAAAGTAGTCTGTATATGGACAGTTTTACTGTACCTGTGCTTCCCCCAACATCGCAAGCCGCTGATGTTGCACAAAGTGGGGTGAAATGGCAAGATGAGGGTGGTAAAGGTGTGTTACTGGACATTTTAGGTGTTCCTAAAATGTATAGTACTGAGAATCAGACGTATGGAAGAAGTAAAATGTCTATGGTATGAGAAAATAGACAAACTAGGGTGGATGGTTTGATTTTCAGTTCTGCAATAATTGATCTGAACTTTAAAAGATGGTTTCATCAATATTACTTAATTTCCATTCTTTTCTTTTGTCACTCAGAGGCTGGGTAATAAATGGAGAACAAAAACACGTTAGAAGTGATTGTTGGAAACATTATTGATTTATTGATCTGGAGTGTGTGCCTGTCTGTGTTCTATGTATGTATTCTTTATCCTTAAATGGATAGTTCGCTCAAAATTGAAAATTCTGTGCTTATCTCATCCTCGTGTCATTCAAAATGTGTATGACTTTCTTTTGTGGAACACAACAGGAGATATTTAGAAGATCGTTCAGCTTTTTTGTCCATACACTGACGTTGTTGACCTATCAAAATATTGTCTTATGCTCTTCAGAAGAAAAAAGTTCATCTTTCCCGTGCCGTAATTGACTATATATTAAATGATTTAGTGTTTATATAAAAATATATGCTTCTGAGAATTACAGGAAGTGTGCTAAAAATCCAAGGGGAAAAAGCTGCAAGTAAAGAGGGAAGACCAGGGAGTGACAGAAATATCGCTGAGGAGGCAGTTGGCTCCACACCCAGACAACCCAAGAGGGTTGCACAGTAGTGTGTACTTAAACAATACCTTACTCCACTCATGATCTCATGAAGAGAGCCTAAAACAAAACAGAGAGGGTGGTAATGGGAAAAATATAGAGAACTTGTAAGAATATTGCAATATAGTCAGAATTATGTCCCACCCAGTTTCCTCCTCCTACTTGCTCTTGCAACATTTCACTCTCCTCCCCCAGCTCTGCCTCCGGCAATGTGCCAAAGAGAGAGAGCATGACTGATTTAAGGCCATATTTGGAAGCTAGATGAATAAAAATTAAGGAACAGGTGAAGGCAAAGATTATGAAATGGTGGAGGCTAGATTTATCTTTTAGAGAACTATTAAAAGCAAATAAAATATGTAAGGAATAGTTAATACAATAGTCATTAATTAAAAATCAGAAAGAAAAATCATTATTGACCATGTCTATAGACATCTATGACCTCTTATTGTCCTCAGGCTTTCTTATTGTAGATTGTGGTATATTTTGATTTGAATATTCTACAATCCAGCCTACAATTTTTAATTCAGGCTAAATGTTAGAAGATTCCAAATTTTGGCATGTCCCTTCAGGATATATATATATTTTTCGATATCTGCCTACTTTTTCCCTGCTTGCATCATCTGATTTTCTTTGGAGTATGTTTATAGGCAGAATTCTGTGACCTGGCCAGGTGCTTATCCTAACTGGTGCAGCGTTGTTGTCTCTTTCACACAGAGACAGAAACCGCACTGTCTTGTTTGGAACACCCATAAGAAGGAGAAACATCTGTACGGACTGACTGGAGATTATAGATTTACACTGGTAATTTATGGCCCCTGGAAACAAAGAGTGACCAATGTGAAAGACACATTCCTATAGCCAACGGGCTTTTCAACATGTAAAATGTAATCTGTATGCCATTTATTACTTTCTGTATAATTTCTTGTGTAATTTTTCACATTATCTATTTATCTGTCTGTCTATCTATCAAACTAGCAACATGGATTTAAACTTACAGCCTACGTTTAATGTTCATTAATAACCCATTTTTTTTTATTTTTATAATTCTCCATTAAGAGACATGTTTATTAATGTGTTGGGGAATTTTGTTTTGTTTTAAAGGTTTTAAAAATCATGTATAAAAGGTAACACTAGTAGAAATACTGAAAATAGCGACAAGTTTGTTTCTTGGCGTGTATATGGTTAAATGGCACAGGGTGGGGTTTGGGGAGGGGGCACCAGCTGCCACCTTTCCCTTTAAAGAGCTAAAGGGAGGGAACAACACAGAGGGATCCCATGTCATCATTAGATTAAGGAATAAATTGCATGGAAATACAGATTTACAAAACAAAAACATCGACAGGGAAAAAACGAACGGAAGAAATAAGAGAGGCAGTTTAAGGAATAACATTTCTAGTCGTGCCTGGCAAGCTACTTATTCGGCATAAATAATTTCAAACAGACCTCTCAGTCTGCGACTAAAGACCTGGTTACGGTCTTCTTAACCCTGGACAACGGGAACAGGTGAAGATACGGAAGAAAGGATGCTAAAACTGAGAAGAAAGGGATAGACTGTTAATGGAGTGATTGCATGAAGATTAAACAAACAGAGAGAGGTGTTTCCCCGCTGCACGTTTCGCTTGGTTGAACAGACTGTTTCGTTTAGGGAATAAAAGTAATTTGTTAATACGAGCTTTGTTAAATTATAGAAATGCTTATTTACCAGGCAAATAATTTTAATATTAGACCTGTAACACCCATATATTTGACGAGAATAATTTATTTGAGGAACAAGGATAGCAGGGGTGCAACTTAGGTGATATATTATAAATATATATTTTCGTAGGCTAGTCTTTTGTATAACTAAACTGAACTACGCACTATAGCACAGTTGCGTTATTTTGAACTGGCCGGTGTTGTAGCAAGAATATATTGCATTATTCACAACTGTAGCCATTTTATATAGAGAACAAAATCTTAGGTTTCTGCACAGTCATTCGGACCCACGAGACGAGGATCCCTCCGTTCGGTCAGAAAACGTAGTAAATTCCACATAGCATTTTTGTGCAGTTTGTGTGTTCATGTGTGTGTGCTCAGTAACACGCACACTGCACGCACGCGAACAGAGCCAGACCCAAAGCGAGTAAGTATGTAATATAGGTGTTTGTGCTGTGTCTGTGTCGTGATCTTGTGTACAAGTGACAAAATATCACTTCTGTTCCGAGTGTTTCTGTCTGTGTGCCCGTTGTACTGATGCAAAGCAGGCCTGCCTACCCCCTGCCTCTGCCTCTGCCAGTCAACGGACTCAACAAGTAGTAGGCAGGTCTACTTTGTTTTGCCACTTAAACCCGTGTGCGAATTATGGCTGGGATATTTGGTCTAACCACCATAATTAAGATTTGGGAAAAGGAGAGAGGGGTATTTATTTTTCGCATATAAGCGTTTGTACGATATAACAGCCTTTTGCTAACCATAAAAGTCACATTACAACTTTTAGTCAGAATATGCTAAATAGACGTTCGAGAACAGAATTCCAATTTGCCTGAGGAGGTAACCATGGCAACAGTACGCTCATTGAGTGTCGGACGGTACAAGTCAAAACAAAAGTTGCCCGTTACTTGTCACATAATCAAAGATTGACACAATTACAAATCGTCCACACCAACTTTGTGTTTCGTTTACTTAGCTAGGCACTTAGCTTTATTTTTAAATGGATTTTAAAGGTTTTTCTGGTATGTTACATTTATTTTGAGTTGTCAGTCCAACAAATACATGGACGTTTCATCTCCCACAATGATTGTGTCTGGGTTTTTTTTTTTTTCAGACAGTCACACATCACCTTGATATGTTATTGAGTATGTAGGTGTATTTTCAGTTCACTATGTTTGCATAAATATCAAACCTTAATTATTCCTGTATGCCCACTCTTTTTTCCCCTGCTTCTGTTTTATTTGAAACAGAGTAGCCAAATGTATGCCCTTCTGTAGTTCAGTGTTCTCGTTCTAAACACTACATAAGCATTTTATTTTTTTGGTTGCATCATCACTCCCTACCCAATGGCGTGGTTATCTACAATCAAATGCGAACAAAAGTCTAGAAAGTTTATGCTGACTGTAGATGGAGCTTTTCTCATCCTTCAATGACCCCTATATCTTTTGCTAATACTCTAACACTGGTTCTGAAGTGGCTCTCAAAAAATGGGTTCCAGATAATAACATTTAAAACTGCTAAATACAGCCAATAAAAATAGTTTAAATCAGGTATTAAAACGGAGGAGAAAACGTTTCACTTTGTCTTTTGTTGTTGAAATTGTTGACTGTGACTGTGCTTTAACTATTTTATAATATTAATATATGTATTGGACATTTATTTACTTTTAACTGTCTTAATATATAATCTGAGCCCTGAACTGGTTGAGAACTACTGATCTATAAACAATACTTTTGTTCCTCTTCCTCTACACTTTCTCATCTTATCACATACTAGTTAAACTTTTCTTTTGGTTTCTCTCAGCTTCTGGTCCCTCCCTTTCTCCCTCCCTCCTTCACTCACTCACATCCCATTGGCAGTGCCTTATTTCAAACCCTGTACTCTCCCTCCAGCTGATGCCTTTCCATGATTTTGCATCCTTACAAATACACCCCTTCCTAAAAGTTTGACCCTTACACATCACCTGAGATTACCCCCGTATTGACCTTCTCTGTCCTCCGTCTGTTTTTCAATTCCTTTTTTTCTTCTTTTCTTTGTTTTCCCCCTTCTCCATTCTTTCCCACCGCTAAGAATAGTTTCCATCAAGTTCATGTGTGATTTGGCTTAACACAAATTATATCCCATCTCTCTCCGGCTTCATTCCCTGAGTACTTAATGGGGGACTATAAAGGGATGGTAATTAACCGGAGAGGGCACTTTTATTAATTAGGTTTTAACGAGAGCTGAGACTGGATGGTGTATCTTAAGAACACTGTTAGTGCTAGATATTGGAATATAGTCATGCACGTCTCAATGCTGTCACTGTAAGATGCCTTTTTTTTTTTTTGCTTTGTCAGCACAACTCTCCCCCCCCCCCACAGTTTCCTCTCAGTTTCAGTTTTTCCTATTCATCAATTTATTTATTTACCCCTTTTGTGATCCTTATAGTTATTTATTTCACCACCACATGCTTGGCATATTTAAACACCTTGCAAAAACAGCACTGGTTTAGCTAATATTGTGTCCGAGACAAACATAGGGATGTTTTGATAGTGTTTCCACTTTGGATGATTTAGTTATATATAATTAAGTGATTTAGTTATATATAATTAAGTGCTATGAGAATACAGATTGGAAAAGCAGTGTAACACCAGCACAGTTGTTAGTTGATTTTTTGTAATATTATTATTAATTTTTTTTGTTATGACTTTATATTATTATGATTATTATTACATATTATTTGTGAGATATTTTTGTATTTTATTTAGTATTATTAATTTTATGTCTGTTATAAAATGTTTTGCTCATTTTTTTGCTGTATTTCCAGTTCTTATACGGTTTTAAATGATTAACTGAAACCCATGCACTGTCCATGGTGCTGAAAGCAGAAACCATACGTCAATTTAGAAAAGCAGTGAATGCGTTTACCTTGTTTCATATGATTCAGCCTCTCTCCTTCTTATATTTCTCATACTCCTGTGATCTTTGTTGTTTCAACTGTTAATCACAGGGGGACATAAGGGAAAGCAAGAGAAAGAGTGAGCTGAGGAGAATGGATAAGAGTGGATAAGTAATAAGGGAAGACAGTTTGACAGATATGTATGGAGCAGCCATGCAGCACAGCCAAACAAGAGGAACAGATATAGGAGAGTTATTGTGAAAGCCAGAAGCGACAACACAGCAAAACATGGGAGAAGGACATTGGTCGGTGAAATCGGACCCTTCTACACTGTAAAAAACAATTTTTGCTATGCAATAGTAAAAATTGCTTCATGTAGTACCTTCTAAATTAACATGTTTTATTACATTTAAAACCCTTATTTAACATGAGGGAGTCCATTTGCCTACATTAGGTCACACTAACAAAAGTCATTTTTAAAGGTTAAATCAACTACAAATGGCCCGTTATCACTTTTTACAGTGCACGACGACCCCAAGAGAAAAAGATAATAACGTCCCTGCTCCATATTTCCAAAATGGGACATTTTGATTGGAAAAAGAGAGCCAGGACTCATTTGTTTCACTACAGCTATGAATAAAGACATTCAGTTTTTAAAGCACTTGCTCAGTGTAATGCAGTGAAAATATGAATGTGCATATGAGAGGTTATGTGAATCTAACCCTTTTTAATAGTATATTGTAATTTTGAAGTTTGCACACTCAAACAATTACGATTTTCTGGATTTTACGTCTACAACCAAGGTTAATACTGTACAAAGACTGTACTGAATGATCTGTATAACATTAGCACTGCCCAGAGAGAGAGCGAGAGATAGTGTAAGAGTTAATACTCTGCAGTCTTTTCTCTCTATTTTGTGTAGCTCAGCAAATAATCGTTCTGCCTTTAGCTTTTCTCCCTCTTCCTCCCACCCTTTCTCTTGCTCTCATTTTCCTCCTCTCCCTCTTTCTATTGGATACACTCAGAGTATGGTGTGGTGAGGGGGGTGGCTGTGAAACATTCAGTCATTTTCATCTCCCTTCGCTGTAATTGAGCAGAGTGTTTTAGTGAATTGAGGGACATGAGAGCTGAGTGATGGTAAAAGATGGTAAGGAATGATGGGTGGGCATTGCAGAGGAGGAGGCGTCTCTTTCCTGTTTATTATGTGACACGTGAACGTATATTGAACTCACTCCTTCATTAAAATGCTTATCCCATATGCCTGCATTAACATTCATCTGATTTTGTATGTTGGCTAGGGCTGTTGCCAAAGATTTTGACAGTTTTTTATGGACAGGCCCTCTCTTTTCCAAGCCCAGTGAATAGACTATACCATAAAATACCTTAGGTATATGATATTCGTGTTTGCCCTAGACAGTGGCCCTAATATTTGCAGTTTCTTGTAAATTTTAATAGGTGTTTTTACAAAATCTAGATTGACATTGCATTGCACCACCTACACTTTACAAAACTGGGGCAGTAGGCCTACCCTTGAAAGGTACACCTTTGTACATTTACCCCTAAACAGTACATATTAGTGCTCTTTAAAATAAAGGTTCCCAAAGGGGGTTTTGCAGTAATGCCATAGAAGAACAGTTTTTTTGGGCTCCCCAAAGAACCTTTCAGTGAGCAGTTCTTAAGAGAGCCTCTTTTTTTTAAGAACAATTTAATTTTCTAAAGAACCTTTTTCCACTATAAAGAATGCTGCAATGGAAATGATTCATGGTTCTACACGGAACCATAAAAGCAAATAAAGAAGCTTTATTTTTAAGAATGTAGTACCTCCTGCAGTTGTACAAAGCCGTTAGTAACTGGTGCAAGAACTAATGATGTGATGAGTTAGAAGCAGGTTACTTTGACAAGTTTGATAATGTATAAAAGTGTGAGCATCACTAATTTTCTCATCTCTTCTGTTCTCCCACCGCAGGCTCCTCCTCCCTCCCTCCCCGCTCGGTTCTCTCTCCTCCTCTCCCTCCCCTTGCTCCTCTATGCTCAGTTCGGTGTGTGTCTCCTCTTTCAAAGGGCGCACGGGTGGGAACAAGTCGTCCAACAAAGCATGTTACAGCGCAGACATGACTTGTCCGTCAGACAGCGAGAAAATAGTGATAAACTGCGGGGGGATTCGGCACGAGACGTACCGCAGCACACTGAAGACGCTGCCTGGGACCCGCTTGTCCTGGCTCACGGAGCCAGATGCGTTTAGTAACTTTGACTATGACCCAAAATCCGACGAGTTTTTCTTTGACCGTCACCCCAACACCTTTGCTTTCATCCTTAACTATTACCGCACAGGGAAGTTGCATTGTCCCAACGATGTCTGCGGTCCTCTCTTCGAGGAGGAGCTCGCGTTCTGGGGTATCGACGAGACGGACGTGGAGGCTTGCTGCTGGATGAACTACCGACAGCATCGGGACGCCGAGGAAGCGCTGGACAGCTTCGAGACGCCCGAGCCGGACCTGCCAGAGGACGACCCGGCGCTAACGGGTGGTGCGGACGGGGACTTGAAGAGGTTGTGTCTACAGGAGGATGGTCGCAACCGCAGCCGGTGGAGTACCTGGCAGCCCTTCATGTGGGCGCTGTTTGAGGACCCCTACTCCTCGAAATACGCCAGGGTGAGTGAGTGTACCGGCATCTTGTTAGTTTACTTTTTAAACGTGGTGTCTGTATCAGTTTTGAGCTCACTTTTTTGTAGTATGGCATGTATGTTACCTGTTCAGCTACTATTTGACTGTATATTTCTCGTGTAGGCTAGAATCATGAACTGGTCCGCAAGAGTCGGAATAGTCCACTCACTGGCGTAGGCCTACTTTGCACAAGTTGTAAACTTTTGGAAAGTTTGTTAGCTACGTTCGGACTCCGGAGAGAAAAGGACTCGGGTTCGTTATGTGGACCCTTTCTCTGTCACTCTCTCTGATAAATGCAGTATTTTGTCTAGCTGTCACTCTCTCCATGCGTATTATTTGCCGGTGTTGTGCCCATTTTCGACCCCCTGCAAAATGATTACCCCTCTCGTTGAAATCGCTATCTAATTGCCTAATCCTAACCCCTCCCACACACCTAACCCTAAATCTACCAATACTAGGGAAGTAAAAATCTGGCAGGGGTCAGAATTGAGCACAACACCTGTTAACAATGCGCAGTCAGTACTTTGTCGCGCCTTTAAAAATAAATAAATAAATAAATAAAAAAGGTGAAGGGACATGTGGCCAAGTATGGTGACCCATACTCGGAATTAGTGCTCTGCATTTAACCCATCCAAAGTGCACACACACAGCAGTGAACACACACACCGTGAACACACACCCGGAGCAGTGGGCAGCCATTTATGCTGCGGCGCCCGGGGAGCAGTTGGGGGTTCGGTGCCTGCCTTGCTCAAGGGCACCTCAGTCGTGGTATTGAAGGTGGGAGAGAGCGCTGTACATTCAGTCCCCCCACCCACAATCCCTGCCGGTACGAGACTCGAACCCACAACCTTTGGAGTCCGACTCTCTAACCATTAGGCCACGACTTCCCCATTTTCGACCCCAAAACCGAAAAGTTGCTTTAATGCTTTGAAGAACATTGTTATTCAGTTTATACTTGGCTTCCTGCTATACAAAAGCCTTGTTGATTCTACTTCGTCAGTCGCAGCATCCAGCGATCAAATTTGTCTTAATAAAAAACATTTGATGTCCATTAACTTGCTGGGTATCCATCTAGCGAGACGAATAATTATCAGTCAGATGGTCATTATCGCAAAAATAAACCCTTAATTAAGATAAACACACATTCATATCTCATCCGCCAGTCATTGCGCATGCGCAAAAGTGTTTGTAATTTCGCTGTTGTCCATACTGCAGAACGGTACCTGGCAGACCCCTACGATATTGAACGTCACCAGGGCATTTACCCTGAGGTGGGCACTATTGAGTTTTGACTATGAACTGCATTACCTTGCAAATTTAGTTTTTTTTATGTTAGAAGATATATATATATATATATATATATATGCAGAAAGCCTTTAATTAATGTCACAATTCACCTCTCCTCAGGTGGACGGTCCAGTATGTATTTAGAAATGTACAATTGCTTTGTGGCTTTGCATTTTTCATGATACTCATCACTAAATAATTGCTTTTACATGAGTAAAGTTTTAGTAGATCAACGCTGGATCAATTGCTGTGTCTCAAATCCTAGCGAGTTCCCAGTTTAGACAGCATTGTTGTGTATCATATTCATATCGGCCTGTATGTCTATGTTTGATTGTACTGTCACCAGAACAAATATGACGTCACTACCGGATCTGTGCTGAAAGGCTGAATGGCTGTTGCACATGTGTGATTTTCCCGAGGTTAACTGCATTGCCAGCACTAGTACTCTAATTCTATTCTAATCAAAGTGGCTTAACAAAAACGATTCACCTTACCAATTTTAAGTTCCCAATATATATATAATATCCTATTTGTGTGTGTAGCATACCTGCAAACATTTGATCTTCCTTATGTAAAGGACAAAAAGATCTCTAGTTATGTTCTAATCAAATTAAGTGTCTTAAAAACTGTTCACCTCACCAATATTTAATTCCTAGTATGAATAAAAATTTTTTTGGCTCAAATCCTTTGTCAAAATTTTGAATGAATGAATGCATAGAGGGAAGGTTTTGTGTGAAACTGGGGGAAAAAATGATCAGAATGATTTTTTTTCAGTGCTTACGCTGGATTTCCCAATTGCACAAATATTCCATTCCCGTCGTATAGTACTGTCTCCATACCAGGTGTTTGTAAACAGGTAGTGACACTGAATGCTGAATAGTGATGCCAAATATAACAAAAAATAATTCAATGTCAGGACTCCAGGGACCTGAAACTATTTGAAATGCGTGCCGCTCCTTGTGTGCATTGGCAAGTGAATATTACTCCTTGCTTCTTTTGCAACATTTGATTTAGTCATTGCAAACACGTTTGAAGTGCATCCTCAAGGGCCACATAGACCACAGCATCCCTCTGTGTTCAACACATTGAGTGTAATCAGATTCCTTTGGATGCTTTCCTTTTAACCTCTAAATATAGTACGAAAATGAGGAGATATGTGGGACAAGATCTCGCTCCTCTCAGTATCAAGCAGGCCCCTCTTTCTCCTGTACTCTTCATTTACACAATCCTGGCAGCAAAAGCTTAACCGAACCACCAGGGCAACTTGGGTTTTATGCAGTATCTGTACCGCACATGTCTTCTGGCCACACATTGCAGCAGCAACGTGCGTGATAATAAAGCTTACTGAACCAGTCACGCTGAGACCAATAAATTGGTGAATGAGAGGTAGAGCGGTGGATGCGCTTGAATCTACAGTCGCAGTGTGCTTTTTTCACCCTCCTTCACTGGCCACTGTCCAGCTTGCCGGTGAATGAGTCCGTTCGAGTTGCAGCGTATTTGCTTTTACAAGACATCTTTTCCTGGCTCGAGATTTTGTTTGCTTCTGACTTTTCTAAACTAGACTACATTAACATCCCAGTGAGCCGGTCATCCACCCTGAAGTCTATATATGTGCATATATGGGTCCATATGCACTGCAGCACTTCTACTTTGAATTTTAAATAGGTGTTGAAGACTAGCTGATACCAGAGCCAACGAGTTATCAGTGTGAAACCACCTACATTTGTTTTTGGTTTTTTTCATAGCAAAACCACTATACTGCCAAAATAATCTTAGGATGCCCAGCAATGTCCAGAACCCCGTCTCATTTTAGTCAAACTCTGCACCTCTTCAGCTTTTTGTTAACTGGGCAAATGGAAAACCCCATTCCCTCGAGCACTCGTTGGTCACAGGGGGACAGTCGACTAAAAACAGAAAAGAAAAGCCTTGTATTTCAGCCCTACACACCTTCCAGATGTCCATGTGGGCCCAACGGGACGTTAACTCTTCTGACCCACTGACATTATTTTTATTGTGTTTAGCAGGCTGCTTTAGTTTACAGGTCAAATGCAGAACTTTACTCGTTGCTTTCGGGAAACTCAATTTACAATTTATTTTAATGGAGTTCATCATTAGCATGTTGATAAGATAGCATAAAAATACAAAGCAAACAAATATTAGGTAAAACAATACATTTTCTTTGACACTAATATAGGCATTTATTCTTTTATTTACTATAGACTATACTTTAGTACTATAGACAATTACTTTTATTTACATTTATTTTTTGTAGATACAGTGTTTATCCACCTTATTTTTTAAATGCAGAAGTAAGCTATTTCCTGTGTTTATGCAAGACTTTTTATTCATTAGCTGCTATATGTAAACAACTAATTGTAACCAAGGACAGTGAAAGAATAAAGATGGATGACGCATGTTTGCTGAATTAGATCAAATATTTGCTTTAAAGGTGCACACAGCTGATTGGTTTATTTATTTTTGTTTATGTTATGCAGGCTTATGTTTGCCATTGGATGCATACTGACACCTAGTGGTGTGGATGCTGCATAACACAAACGCAAACATGATCAATTGTAGAAATGCTCTATTCTAGTGGTTCTCAACAAGGTTCTCAAAAAACTTCCATTGGGGCCCCAATAAGTTCTACAATTATATAAATGTAGTTATATTACCAAGATTTTAATTCAAATGCTAAAAAAACAAAAAATAAAGATGTACAAAATTACATTCATCTTATTTGAGGTCGTATGTTTGAGGTTATTAGCTTTTTTACAATTGAAGTAATGAAGATGCATATCAGCTCAGCTTTGAATAGCACATTGATTAACGGGGGGTCTTACACGATGTCTACACCGGACGCGAATGGCGCGTGTGTGTGTGTGTGTGTGAGACATAACATCAGGCTGTATGGGATATTGTTCCATGAATGAAGCATGCTTGCTAAGATACATATTGATGTAACATGAGAGTGTTGAATTACATTGGCCTGTTTTATAATGAATGTCAAATTGGTTTTGTCTTGTAAACACTTTGAACATCAATTCATTATTTGCTTTAAGTCAAAAAAGAAGAATTTAATCTGTACATTTAAATATGTGCACAAGAAAAGTATTAGAACTAAATTAATAAAATGGCAAAAAAAAGCCCAATATAAAAAACACTTAAAAAGAATAATGATTGACAGTTAATTTTATGTTCACGTTGTACTTTAAATGTTTTTGTTTTTCTTGTTTCTGTGCAGCAAGTGTGCACTTTGAGTGAAAGATTTGTCTTCTGGCCTTTGCTTGTTTGTTTTTCTCTTCACCTGGACCATGTGCTTCATTTTAACCTTCATTTATTACAAATGATATGCACTTACCAAGTCACCGTACGCTGCCATTAATGTCTTGTTAAATTTCCTTTAGCCTCTGTCCTCTATCATTATTTGTGTCCATGTGGTGGTTATCAGGGGGATCAAGAGTACACACTCCGCATGACCTCAGTGCTGGTGTTTGCTTCTGTCTGTTACTGGACTAACACTCCAAGGCATGCCAGGTAGTTGTTGTTGTTTTTTTAGTTCAAAGTCACTCTACTTTTCTTTTCTACTTAATTTTGGTGACTTTTTTTGTTGTTGTCTTGACAGTAAAGAGTGCAGGATGTTGTTGGTGAAACAAAGAGCTGTAAAGGGGTAAATCAGAATCTCCTGCATAATTGCCACGGCACAGTTTGTAAGAAGCACATGCACTAACCGCTAGGGTACAGCTACATCAAGCTTGATTTTGTCCAATTTTCATCAAATATTAGTCAAATTTTGCTTGATGTTTTGAGACAAAAGCTTAATGTACTCTGAAAACCCACCATAACTTGTGGAAGTTTGGCCTCATTTTCATTATGAAAAAAAAAGTCTGAAATAAGATCAAGAATAAGAATAATATTGTTTTAATTAGTTTACGTTTTAGTAATTTTGTTTTTTGGCCGAATCACAGCCATGCCGATATACAGCCATATCTCACAGCGATATTGCTCATATATATATATATATATATATATATAATATGTTTAACTGTCAACTTGAGCTTTGAATCCGTGGCGGAAGGAAGTAGTTCCGCACAAAAGAGGGTTTTATTAGGCACTCCGTTGTTTCTTGTTTAATTACACACATGTTCTGTCGAACTGTTGTATAAACTCAGAATCACTCTCGTACTCGAGTGATATTTCTCATATATATATATATATATATATATATATATATATATAGTTAACAAAAACAGCACAGAATAAGACTTTAATTGAACTTTAACACTTCTGGTGTCTGACTGGAAGATGATATGGCCCAAGGCCCATCCAGTCAGGGTGAGCTGCTAGAAGGAGAAAAGACGTTTTTAAAGATGAACACCATAAGACGTAATGATCTGAGAGTAAAATGTGAGAGTTTGTAAAACTTTATACTGTTCCTGGTACATGCATGTAGTTAGAAACAAATGTGTTTATTTATTTTATGTTCAGTGACATTTTTTTTTAAAAATGTATTAAAAGATGTAGATATATTTAAGACAAAAACTACTCTCTCTCTCTCTCTTTCAAACATATTCTCTCTTACTCTTTCTCTCTTTCTCTGGCTGGTGGAGGTACCAGATGCTGATTCCTTGGGGTTCCAGGGCTCTGGCCTTCTCCCCACCCTGGTGTCCTGCCAGATCTTGAGAGAGAGGGACATGGAGATGGGTTGAGGGTGGAGCACAGCTTGTCCTGCTCTTATCCCAGATGGCTGTTGCGGCAGTACTCTCTCTCTCTCTCTGTCCACTTTTTTGTCTTGTCTTATATCGTTCATCTTCTGATTTTCCTCATTTAATCACATTATCCATCTAATCAAACACTGTCACACATATACATGCTCTCTCACAGTCTCATTCATGTACACTCAGCAGTTCAGCTGACAGTGAGAGATCAATATGAGCAATATGGCCTCCGTAGAAGATGACATCACACATGTACACCTCACAGCAAGAGGCAATCTTGCATGTTTTATGCTAATCAGAGATGCCTAATAGAGTTTTACCCTACATCAGCTTCTGAAAATCACTCAGATGAACTGAATCACTCAGTGAATATGGACTAAAGCTACCTGATAAATATCTACCTGGCTTTTAAAAAAATTGTTTGTTCTTGCAACAAAGCAATACATTTGATTCAGTCATATTAAATATTGAAATGTTTTTGATTTGTATAAAACCAGTTATTTTTGATGCTACCATGCGAAGTTTTGTTATTTGACAAAACAATTTTGGTAACACTTTAACGATAAGGTTCTATTCATTAACATAAGCTAATGCTTTAGGTATGAATGTAAGTTGACCAGAAATTACATGTTTGGTTAACTTTGGTTAACTTATATAAATTGTATATTCATAAATTATATGTAAAAAGTTTTTTTCAGCTAAAAAAACATTACATCTAAATTAATTGGTTTTGTCCAAAGAATTATTTGACTTACTCAACCTGACAAATTAGGTTACATCAAAATATTATTATTATTACTTTTTCAATGTAGATCAGTGGTTGTCTATAGCAGTGAGCACCAAGAAGTCATGGTTAAAAGTGTTTTGAGAACAGCCAAGGGGTGTACATTTTATTAATATTTATTTTATTTTATTCAAAATCAAATTTTAACAAACTGAACTTTATTATAAAGTGTTACTACATTTTTACAGTATGGCTCTATTTAAAAGTGTTTTGAGAACAGCCAAGGGGTGTACATTTTATTAATATTTATTTTATTTTATTTTATTTTATTCAAAATCAAATTTTAACAAACTGAACTTTATTATAAAGTGTTACTACATTTTTACAGTATGGCTCTACTGCTTGATGTAGCTAAAATCTCTCATGGTGAGCTGAAGCAACATATAGTACAGTATGAATCCACACATATGCTACAATAGAACCTTGTCCTTGCCAGTTATTTCCCTAAACCCTCTTTCTCATCCGTCCAGTTGTAGCTGTTATATCATTGTGCCATGTAGGTGTTTGTAAGTGCTTGCTTGTTGTGTGAGATGGGGCTCCCAGCATCCCTGCACCAGAGCCTCGCTGATGATATAGGGGGGATCTCAGCTTGGCAGCCTAGTGCTATGCGGCCTCGGCAGTGTGCTGCAGGAAGGAGGAGGAGGATCTGGCAGGTGTTCGTGTCATTTTTACAAAGCTCCACACCAGCCACTGCATAGAATTCCCAACCAATCGGTGCTCTGCGCACAGAGCTGCTCCTTACACAGCAGAACAAGATGCCACTCGCTTCTTCGCCCTCCCCCCGTATCGCTCGTTCCCTCCTCTGCGTTTCACATCCCTCCGTCTCCCCTCGACATTCATCTGATGTCTTTTCATCAGTGTTGCACTCTTCTGTTGTTTCCATCATCATACCCCCTAACCCCTTTATGCATCTCTCCACACACACTCAAAGTGGGTCTGATGCCGGTTATAGGTTGTTTTTGCATTATGGATGGGTTCTCTTTAGCAAGCAACCGTTTCAGCATCCCACTCTCCCATCTCTTTTACTTTCTCCCACCCATTTCTCTTCTCGGGCCCCTCCTCCATCTGTTTTTCACCTTGGGTATCCATTGGTTCATGTCATTATGGTGCAGTAAGGCAAAAGAGGGAGAGGGCTTGAGGCGATACATTACTGTGACGTTCCAGAACACATTCCCCTCCCTTTTTTCCTCTCTACCTTTCCCTTTCTGTCTCGCTAACATGCTTGCTTAGCAGATTATATTAGTGGCCAAATATGATATTTTGTCCAGTAAGCCGCTGCTTGTCCTCTGGAATGCGTATAGCAGAAAGCTGCACATTTTTGACATATTAAATGAGATGCTTTTAGTCAATGGATTTATCAATTGATTTATAATTAAATCCTCTCCACCACTCTTTGTTTTTTATTTAAATGATCCTATTGATTTTTTTCATGCTGATTCAGTGCAGTGATCAGCCGCAAGCGCTGAGTGGTACCGATTACCCCCCGAGAGGCGCTTGTGTGCGTGTTTATGATGTGTATGCACTTGATTAGATCAGTGATTCTCGACTGCTTTTGCTTCAGGATCCAGATTTTATATTGGAGAAGTCAACGCAGTACCAAAAGTGTTTATCAAGAAGCAAATGTATTCAACCAGAAGTGAAATTTATTACTGCATAGACTTAATAATATACAGTATGTGACTTAAGGTACAATCATCATTTTCAGCGAAATTTTGCGGGGCAAAAAAGGTATTTTGTCCAGTAAGCCGCTGCTTGTCCTCTGGAATGCGTATAGCAGAAAGCTGCACATTTTTGACATATTAAATGAGATGCTTTTAGTCAATGGATTTATCAATTGATTTATAATTAAATCCTCTCCACCACTCTTTGTTTTTTATTTAAATGATCCTATTGATTTTTTTCATGCTGATTCAGTGCAGTGATCAGCCGCAAGCGCTGAGTGGTACCGATTACCCCCCGAGAGGCGCTTGTGTGCGTGTTTATGATGTGTATGCACTTGATTAGATCAGTGATTCTCGACTGCTTTTGCTTCAGGATCCAGATTTTATATTGGAGAAGCCAACGCAGTACCAAAAGTGTTTATCAAGAAGCAAATGTATTCAACCAGAAGTGAAATTTATTACTGCATAGACCTAATAATATACAGTATAAGACAGTATTAATGTGACTTAAGGTACAATCATCATTTTCAGCGAAATTTTGCGGGGCAAAAAAGGTCAGTTGTCCATTGTCAATAAATTTCTACTTGCATTTATGCATTTAGCAGACTTTTAACCAATCCGACAGAGGAACAAAAGCAATTTGTCACAGAGCCAACAATATGCTGCACTGAAAAAAAAGTTTCATTCATCCAATTAAAAAAATTAGGGTAATGATTCACATCTATATTTTTTAACTGGAGCTGAATGAATTGGACAAATTTAATTGGACTTAATTTAAATGAAAATTGTTTAATTGGACGGATGAAAAAAAAAATTCAGTGTGAATTTAGGTGAATTGCACATTTAGGCTAAATAGCAAAATTAACCATTTTGTTAATACCTGAACAAAAGCAGAAGAGTGATTTACCAGCCAAACAGATAAATACTAAGATAAATATTGTATTTGTTTGATCACGTGACAGTGATTTTTATTGGGCATATTAAGCATATTTTTCCTGTTTTTAAGTTACAAGTTTTTGTAATTAGCAAGTTTTACTATCCAAACTATGCGTGCTTACATGTTTGCATTTTATGTTCATGTATCATAAACATGAGCCCCTCAAGTAAAGAAGGACTGCAGAGATAGACTTTTTGTGTGTGTTTTTGGCCTCTTTTTACTGAATAAAGTGAATGGTGTGGTAAAATGTTTTTGAAAGGACAGTGTTTATAGGTGAACAATGAATTTCTAAAAGTAAGTGCTTTTTTCTGTCACATTAAAGTCAAGTAATATAAATAAACTTGTTTCAGGTTTAATGGACTTGATGTCTATTTAGAGGTGCTTTGATACATAGTTTGATTATAGCGGTGTGAAGAATTTCAAATGCTGTTTTTGATTTTTAAATGCCAGTCTAAATAATTTCATCCCTTAATATCATCCTTTTTTTCTAATATGACATGTTTTCAGAATCTTCGAAGATTTCAAGACTTTTCAGATTAGTTTCTTTTGCATATTGCTTGACAGCCATAAGGTTTCATCGTTTTCTGAAGCAACATATTCAGTCCACATTATATGCTTGATATGTACTCAGTGAAGTGTATAATGGGAATTTTGAATGGACAATGCTTGTACACTCTTAAAAATAAAGGTGCTTCAAAAGGTTCTTCAAGCGATGCCATAGAAGAACCATTTTTGGTTCCACAAAGAACCATTCAGTCAAAGTTTCTTTAAAGAACCATCTCTTTCTTACCTTTTTATAATCTGAAGAACCTTCTTTCGCCACAAAGAACCTTTTGTGAAACAGAAAGGTTCTTCAGATGTTAAAGGTTCTTTATGGAACCATTTAGACAAAAAGGTTCTTCTATGGCATCGTGAAGCACCTTTATTTTTTAAGAGTGTAGGTTAACAATGATTTTCTAAAAGTAAGGAGCTTTTTTTCTGTCACAAATATAAACAGACACCCATTAAACTATCTTTGACATTGTTTTGATTTTCCTAATTTTGTAATGCTTATTTAAACAATTTCATGTATTAAAATCATAATTTAAGGTACAAATATCTTTATATGGAAAAATATACACACTTTTACCTGTAGAATATATGAGGTCTAAGCTTTTTACCATCTTGCTGCATGAATGTTGCACAGCTGCTGGCGTTGTTGTTTCTGTCACCAGCAAGGTGTTGTAATAATGCTGGACATGACCCTGCGTGACAGAGGTGACTGCTCTTCTGTGTTCCCTAATATGTCTTCACCTGTGTATGTGTATGTGTATGTGTTTTTGTATTTTGTATACGTGATCCACAATATTCTTGTCCATACGTGCAGTTGCATCAGGCAAATGCTGCAGTGCACTGACATATAGCAGATGAGGTTAGCGCAGGATTTCTGTCTTTCTCTCTCTCGCTCTCACACACAGCTCTGCTGGATATGAATAGAACAGACCGGGGTGCAGGGAGCAACCACAGGCAGAAACATGAGCGCTGTATGGGGAGAACAGCAGGGCCTCAGTTTTCCCATGCCAGACCTCAAAGACCTGCCCTTTCAACTCTCACGTAAAGAGGGCGCTGTTTCATATGAACCTTACCGTGCAAACATCCTCTGCATTCCCAGTATCTAGTTCCACTCCATCTTTCTTTCTCTCTGTCTGATTCTCTAATAATATCTCTGCAGTTACTGCAGAATTTATGGCTTGCAGCAACATGTGCACTAATGCTGGACACTTCCCAGTCGCTGCTGAAACCGAGCAGAAACAGACAACTGCTATGTGACCTGAGAGAGTGTACGGACCATTACACTCTGTGATTATATTCACACTTACATGCTATTTACTGTATGGTGCACAAGAAAACAGATTCTGTTTTAAGTCAAACAGATGTTTGGGATCATAAAAGCCTGTTTTACTCATCGAAAAAAAGACTAATTAAACTCCATGAAAATTCAACTAAATGATTTCTTTAAATGTAAAGTATCTGTATTGTTTGTGTTAAATGAGCTAACAGTGTATAAATAATTTCAAATGCTACAGTTTTAATGCATAAAGCTTCTCCATTTTCTTATATTACAATGTGTCCCATTCAGGTAACTTCAAATAAAACATTTATGGGGTTGAACGTTTCCTACAGAAGTTGATTCAGTCCGTTTTACTGTCTCTCTGTTCTCTTGAAAATACTACTCTTTGTTTACTGTGTGGTAAGGTACAGTATATGGTTGCAGTATATGGAAAATTGTTTTGGAATATGAATTGTCCCCTTTCCGTGTAAAAAATACACTTTGTTTTAAGGCTACTGCCATGAATGGAGTCTTGATTTCTTTAGGGGTGAAACATGAAGCAGTCACCCCAGCTAACAAAAAGAAAATTTTTATAATGTTTCCATTAAGTTATGAAAACATTATTTCTGAATGTTCAATGTCAGTTTTTTTTATATATAAAAACGTTTTTTGTTATGCAAACATTAAGGGAACATTCCATTTTATCATTTTGCAAACATTATGGGAACTTAAGTAGTAGAAATGTTGGACGAACTTTCAAATAAAATGTTTCCAAAAAAAGGTCTCATGAACAATGTATACATAACGTTTTTGTGCTAACGTTTAGAGAACAACGTGTTAGCTGGGACTGTACAGAATTGCTTATGTCTTAAAAATAACACAATGGGACTTGCATCCATGTGCAGTAAACCTAAAATAGCAATGTTGTCTGAAAATTTAGCAATGACTTTATTTTTATGGCTGCTACAGAATTCATTTGTATACACTGTAGGGAGCAGGTGAGCTGACTCAATAGTGTGTTGTACATTTGGGATTTGAATTCTGCTTTTCATTTTTCCCGTTGTGTACATGATAAAGGCCAGGGTTTTTTCTGCTTGTTCTCTTTTCTGAATTACCATTCCTATGTTGCCCTGTTCTGATCTATTCCTGATGAATTCTGATGTACTCACTCTCTCTTGCTGTCCTGCTTCTGCTAGTTTATTTTCCTGTCTTAGTATCACTCCCTCTGTGGCATAGTTAGGTCACGTATGCATCACCGGGTTCTGATTAGTATGAACCTGTCTGTAGGGCTTTATACATCCCAGTTAATTGATGCTAATAGTGTGTTGTAATCTTCTGTCGGAAATGCTGCTTCTTTTCTTCTTAATCCTACTGTATTTCTCTCACTGTTCCATGCTTGTACTTCCCTATTCAATTTTTTTGTTAATTCTCTTAAACCTTTGACCGGCAAATACTTTTTGCTCCTTTCTTTGTATTTTTCTCCATTTCATCTTATGTCACTTCTAGGACAATCTTACTATGTTACCATTTTTGATTATTGTATTTCTCCTGACATATATTGTACCATTTTAGAGGCAAAACACATGCTACTGAGTGTTTCTTTGGCTTTGTGGAAAATAAATTAGAATTTTGTTTTTAGTACTACCAAAAGCATTTTACTATACATTCTGTGGTGGAAATGGTGGTGGTGGGAAGGACATTTTAAACATTTTTAGAATAAAATTATAGATTCCTTTGTCTTACCAAGGTTTATTTCATACCTAGCATTTTATGTATCCAAATTCACATTATGAAACACTATTTTTACCCTTTTTGTCAGGATTCTGCCCTGACACTCCATTTGTCTTGTCTTTTTGTTTTTCGTGTCTATGTCTTGTGTTTCAGCACATGGCTTAGTTTTGTTAGCCATGTGTCCTTCTAGTCCCTCCTCGTTTCCCCTTTACCACACCCTCTTGTTAGCCCTGGTCTAGTCCTTATTGGTCTAATTGTGCTCACCTGTTCCTCGTGTGCTTTCCTCCCTAGTTCCTCTTGCCCTCTTGTCTTTGCCAGTTCGTAGTCATTCTCACCCTCACTGTCTCTGTCTGTGGATGTGAGTATTTGTTCCTTTTCCATTGCCTGGTTTGTCTTGTGCCTTAGCCGTGTCTAATGGCGCTTTTCCACTGCATGGTACGGCACGGTACGGTTCACTTTTGGGGGGTTTTCCACGGGGTACGGTACTTGGTACTTTTTTAGTACCACCTCAGTTGAGGTTCCAAGTGAACCGTACAGTTACCAAAACGTGACGTGTAAACTCTGCAGATCATGGATTGGCCGGAGAGAATCGTCACTACCTGCGTCACTGAATTTGCGACACGAGCACAACAGAACCGCTAGATTTAAATCAGCACAGCCAGCAAAGGATCTGTTTTGAACGAGCGCACCTTTTTTTAACAACCAAAAAGTGTCTGTTTCTTTGTCTGTTGAGGAAGTACAGATCTCGTTGATAGCAGAGGAGCGGATCCAGTGAGAGCTTGATGGGGCAACACGGAATGAAAAAGTTTTTCAGGAGTCGCGGCAGTAGAGGCGGCACAACTAACGACATGTGAATAATCCCGCCCACTCTAAAGCGATGTTTTGTCACATGTCATATATCATCTCAAGCTGCTATTCACTGACATTGTTGTCTGGGTGATTAAATAGGCTACACAACTTTTAAAGAAAACTTTATTGGATACAAATTTGTTGGTCGTAGAGTTGACACCACAAAAGGAGAATAGTAGTAATTTGTGTAAAAAAAAAATATTGAAATGGTTTATGCTTATTCCACTCTTTGTATAAATTATCATATTTTTGTGACAGATCTGCATATTTAAAATTGAAAATCTGCTTCTGGGACAAGCATAAAACAAAATCTTAATTTTTGGAAATTACGCTGAGTGATCTTTTGCCTGAGAGGTCAAGCATTTGATGCTAAGTGTGTTTGATCTTGATATTTGCAACTGTGTTCATTATTCATGATGCAAGAAGACAGGAACAGAGGAATGGACAGAGAAAAGAGATACAGAAAACGGAGAGTATGACAAACAACATGATTAAGTGAAAAATGGGAGTCCTGCAAACTGTGATGATTGTGTGTGAGACAGTGTGGTCTGTAATATGTATGGTGTACTGCACAGTGCTAATAAAAATTAGGTCATTCCATGTCTAATGAAAGATGTGAACTGAGAAAAAAACAGAAAGATTAAGAAGGCGGGTGAAGAGAATGAGGATACAGAAATGGCTGGAATATAAAGCAGGGATTTTCTCCTGAGAGATCAGAGAAGATCAGAACATTTTTGTAGATGCATATTAAAATGAGTGGTGGAGGGATGTGAAAGATGGTATAGAGTTCTGGATCTTTAAACTATGACATCTGCCACGTCTATTGCATCCACTTCACATCTCCTCTCTAGTCATCTGCTATTTAAATTTGTGCTACTGCGGCCAGATTGCTTCTTTTTCTAGAGACTGCCTTCTGTTTTCAATACTCCAGACAAATCTAGACCTCTATTTTTAGCCCACAGCCTATGTATATTCATAAACACCAACTGTAGATGATTTATTAATGATAGAAAAAGATTATTCAGCTTTGGTTTTAGCTTTGCATACTATGGAGTGGATCATTCCCTTTCATTTCAGTGGTTACTTTCTTTTCTGTGGTGCAGTATTAGTGCAGCAACATGCAGGCTGAGACAAGATGTGAAGTGCTGTGCGACAGTGTTTATGGTTGATGTACAGTGTGGTCAAAAAGACTGAGGCCACATTAAAAATCTGGGATTTAAAATTCAAACTGACCAAAAGCTTTGAATTTAGAAAATTTTAAAACAAAGAAATATATTGTAAAAATGAATGATTCTGCGCTATGAGCTACACTGGCACCTTTGTCACAAGCACACTTGAGCACCATTTTTTTGTATGGTATGTCAAGTTAAGTTTAAATTAAGCTTTTTTTACCCAAGAACATGTTCTGTGTACACTGAACATAAAACATGACTGGCAGCTTTGATTATGCTGCTGAAGCCCCCTATTACTACACTGTAAAAAATAAGTGTAATTTTAACTGTAAAATTTTGTAAAAACGCTACAGAAAAAAACTGTTAATAGGTTAACAGTAAGTTCTGTAAAATATCTAACCAGACATTTCATGTAATTTTACAGTAAAATGCTGTCAATTTGACAATTTTTAGAAGTAAAAATAACAAATCAATGTATAATTTGCAGTCAAAAACTGTAAACTGATATTCCCAGAATTCCCTGCATGACACTCCACATTTGAAAGTATTTTGTTTAAATAATCATGTTTTTTTAATAGTTTTTGTTATTAGTTATGTATATTTGGGCTTTGTTACATCTTCTGTTGTTTAATTAAAGTTGAATGCATTATTTAAGTATCATGTGTGTTACCATGATGGTGTTTTGTGTTTGCATGAATGACTCTGTGCACCTTCTATATATTAGTATATACTTCTGCTTGTGGCGAAGCTACTTGTGATGAGCTTTGATTCTTCATGTGGCTTTCTCTTTTACCACTTGCATTATTATGGTGGTTGTCAGTATGTTAAAGGTACAAAACAGATTTTAATAGCAGTGTGCATTGTTGAATTTACTGGTTTACATTCAAATTTTCTTGTTTGTAAATTACGTAAATGTTTACAGTTTTTCTGTATTTTTTACAAAATTATTCTGGCAACCACAGCTTCCAGAATTATTTTGTAAAAACGACAAAAAAATTTTACAGTGTAGGTTACTACTCAAATGTACAAATTTGTGACATTGCCCATATTCATATTCAAGGTCTCAGACCTTTGAACTCCACTGTAACAAGTGATGGTACAGTAACGTGTCGAGGGTTTTAACTTGTCAGTAAATTCGCTGTGGCCGCCAGTGAAAGCATGCTGTCCTCATTCAGAATCAAAATGTATATTACATAACTAGTAGGTTTTTAATATTTTTGGGGGGTACTGGAAGGAATTAATGTGTTGGCTCAGTGTGAAAAATGAAAAAAAAAACGCTGGTCTGAGAACAATGCTCAGAGGGATCTGAGACCAAAGCTTTGACCTTTCGCGCTTCAAAGAATGTGCAGTTCTGTGTTCTGTACAGTGTTCTGCACGATGCAACAAAATATTGTTGTTTTGTAAGACATGATGCATTGGTTTTTGATCTCATCAGGCCTTCTGATTTGCTAGAGTATGTTTTTTTTAGTATATGCTTTGCAGGCAATTCCTCCAGAAATCTAGCAGGCATGTCCCACAGAGCTGACACAGTGTCTCTGGGAAAAGCAACACTTAAATGCTCCTCTTGGAATAGCTCACTTTACTTACTTACTCGACCGTTCTCATGCCAAGTAATAGTGAAGGTTCTCTTGAGCGTTCTGGAACAGTTCCTGCGATTTTCTGGGGAAACATGATGATTGTGCTAATCCTAAATGGAGTGTGGGCTTTCACTTGGTCTTGTTGTGTTGAACATGCTCCTATGTAGTAAAAAATAAAAAATGCAATTAGTACTTGAAATGATTGGGAATCTTACAGTTGATGATTAATTTGCTATATATTTTATTTATTACAGTCTCATTATAATTACTGCACCATGAAAAAATATTAATATATTAATCATATATAATGTATTTATACATATGGTGACATCAATTGATTTATTTTTTAATGTAATACAGTAAACCAATATTAAAGTAATTATGATCATTACAAAATATTAAGAAATACAATATCAGATTATTATAATAATGAGATTTTGAGGGTAAAATGTGCTTAATTATCCTGAAAATAATATCACAATGAATAATAATTAAATAATATATATACAAAAATACATTAAAAACTCCTAATAGTTTTCTGTAATCTGTATGCAAAACTATTATATGTTTTTTTGGGGGGTGTATGAGAATCATATGAAAGAATGCACTCAGGTTATGAGCTTATAGTTCATAGTGGCTGCTTCTAGCACATTCGTTTTTTGACAGTCATCTGAAGTCTTTGCAGAACTCCAGCATGAGTCTGTTCCATCTATAAATTTCAATCTGAGAATGTGAACATTTACAGCCACAGTCATATGTAGGGCCCAGAAGAGTGTGAAATTCAATGTTAAACCTAGATGATTGTCTTGATTGGTGTGCTAGGGAAAGTCATGGTTATACTGTACACTCATTCCAATGTGTAAAATCCATTCTCATTATCCTGTGGTTCTGATATTGTGTCTTATGCACCATTAAGTCTCAGTAGGTTGATTTTAGGACACAACATTTAGATGCATGCACACACATTCAAGTATGTGCAAGTCATTTATCTTCCTTTTTTGTCTGGTATGTTTCAACATGTTCTTAGAAAGTTTGACAGCATCGAGTCAGCAGGCACCATCTCAAGAGGTCATATTTCACACAACCTTTCTTACAGAAAAAGCTGGCCATGATGGGTACAAGCGTGTCCATAGCATCAGAGTATCTTGTAATGGAATACAGGAACAAGAGCAGAGTTGCGGGCAGCAAACAGCCATTAGGAGCGTGTCCACACTCCCAGGAGTGGCATGAAGACATTATGGTGAAGAGTTACTTAATTCCAGGAGAGTCTTTCCTGCTAGAGTCCTTATTCATCCTCAAAATCTTTAAACAGTGATGTCCTTAGACTTTGTTCCACAACTGTGGAGCCAGACTGCAGTGATACAAGAAAAAGTTAATTCTGTTCTTGCATAAGCACTGAGGTTTTGTGTCCTTCAAGTATAAAGGAGCGTTCACTCATGAAGTGTTATGCAGTGTGAAAGCGATCTGAAAGGTATTCATTTACGAAGATTTGGCCAGTTTTAGCAGTAGCCCCTCACTGCAGAACAAAGATCCAGGGGGCGGGGTTGGATCCACATCTAGGGGGTGGAGATGATAGGTTTAGGGGTGGAGATGGGTGGGTTTAGGGATCAGGGGGTGGAGACAGGTTGGTTTAGGCATATGTAAGGTGGGAGGAGTTGGATCTGGATCCAACCTCGCCCCCTGGATCTTGTGTTCTGCAGTGAGGACCATCTCAGTTTTAGTCACTTGAGTGACAGTGAAGTCTGGTGATGTGAATGTGTTGAGTGTCTGCCAAAGTTGAGAGTAGTTTAACATTATGCAAATGAGTGGAGACTACCGGTTGGCTTGAAGACAGATAGGCCTACTATATTCAGGTGTAGGCAAAATGAAGATATATATATATATATAAATGGAACCATTTGTGTCAGAAATTGTTGCCATTCAAAAAGAGTTAAATTGATTCATTGATGATCTCGTCCATTTTATGTTGTACTATGCTCTGCTGCATTTAATATAGCAACATTTTCCTACTTTCCTCTCCAGAATAATAAAGAAAACTGATTTCTTGTCAAATTAGAATGATATCTTATTTTTACCATCAAAACATCCCAGTTGTGATCAGAGGTTGAGAGATTGGAGCTCGCTTGTATCTGGAGCAGAACGTGTGGAGTAGTGGTGACATTGTGCGTGGTAGCATGTCTGCTTGACACACAAACGGGTTCCTCATCAGCATTTTGAGGGCACGACAAGATGGGTTCGTTAAATTAGTTCATGCTAATCGGGTTGGGGAATTAGTTAATTCTCCCAGGATGCCTCAGTCCTTCATTTGACTGCTCCTCGTTCGTCATGGGAGGATTGACCTGACTGCAGCTATTTGAGAGATGTCCTTAAAACGGTTTTTTTTAGGTGTCTTATTTCAAATGCTTAAGTAACTGTGTTTGTCTGTATCTGTTTTCATCATGTGTTATTGTGTTTTTAAGGGTGCTGAAAGGTGGTATGAAAAGTGGTGTGTCTGTGCATCTAGACTGAAAAAACAACCTTTGAACATGAAATGAAATAATAGAGGATGAGATGTGGACAAATATATGTGCCAGCTGTCATAAGAATTTGACTGGAAGTTGAAAATTAGATTCTTCAGAGTTCCATTGGTGGTGGCCAAATTTGATAGCTCTTTACAATTATCACAATGCTGGAGAGATTGTGGGAAGGTGGGGGACTATGCTCATATATTTTGGGAATGTCCTAAAATACAAGTGTATTGGCAGGGGGTTAAAAGGGAAATAAGTAAAATTTTAGAATGTGACATACCAATGCACCCAGTATTTTTTCTGCTTGATGGTTTCCCCCCAGATCAGTTAAGTAAATCCCAACTATTTGTATTACGTATATTATTAATGGCAGCTAGGAAGATAATCACTGTGAACTGGATGAAGATGCACAAACCTACTCTGACAGAATGGACACAGAGACTAAATCAGATATATATATTTGAGAAAATTACAGCGGATTTACAGCTGAAATCTGACATTTTCCAACAGAACAGGGCACTAATAGAAACATATTTGCTTGACCTTTAAAATGTTGTCAGGGGCTTTTTGTAGTTATTTGTATTTAGTTTAAGTTATTAACGGTTCCTTCTTATTTTTATTTTATTGTTTTAATTTTTTTTCCCTTTGTATGGTTATTTATCTTTTTTTATTTATTTATTATATTTTATTTGTGTATTAATATATTTAAATGCTATGCTATGTGTAAATTGGTATGTTTATACAAAGTTTAATAAAAACACAGTTAAAAAAAGAAATGAAAATTCAACTGTTTTGTAAATGCACATTATAGATCTTATTGTGAACAAATCCATGTATTTTTCTTGTATTCGTCTTTTTTTTTTTGACTTTGTAATGTTTAATCAAAATCTAATATTTAATTAATTTGAGCACAACAGCCCCATCTCAAAATCCAATCAACAACTGATGAAACCAAGTACCCTCCCTAAATTAATTTTTCTAAAATAAATCTGTCCATACTTCTGTTTCATCGAAACTTTAACAAACAAAATGGGGATGAAGATAGTCTTCTTTTCAGATAATAAATATTTAGTTAATTTTTTTATTTTTATAACCCCTTTGGCAAGTTTTTTCCCCCGTATTATTTCCATATTATAAATTTAACAAAATGTTGTGATATTTACTCAAAATGTGGAGCAAGTTAAACTTTTTACTTCTCATGTAAATGCATTTAGTTTTTGCATTTAAAAACAAAGAATTTGAAAAATATTTTTGTTGTGTAAATGTCTGCCATGTCTTTATGAAATGTGTGGGACATCTGAGCAACTTGCAGAAAAGCCACATAGACTTAAAAAAAAAAATAATAATAATAATAATAATTATATATATATATATATATACAGTATAACAGGGTTGGTGGACTGCCAGAAGACTGGAGGCAGAAAAGGAGGTGGACAGCTATTCCTCTGCAAAAGGAATGGTTTACCCCAGTAATTGGAGGATGGGCAAGTGTGGACTGACAGAGAGGAGGGGGAGAAATGAGGAGCGGGGAGTGGGGAGAATAATGTGAGCACTGCAGAGGGGGAATGGCAGCAGCAGCAGTGTTTCACACACACACACACCTACATTTCCAAATAAATGGCTGTAATGACGGGCTACATAAATGGCACTGAGGTGGACTGAGATAAACAGATTATATTGATTGCAGGTGATAGCAGAAGAGGCTGTGGGCTTTAACAAGAGACGTGCACTAGCCAATCAATGTACATCTATCTGCAGGAGAGCTAACATGACATCTCTGTTTTCAGAATGGTGACCACGCACAGCGCACACTGCTATAATTCACTGGCCCCTCCCTCCCGCCCTCTTCCATTTCCTTCTGCTTTCAGATTTTTTTTCTTTCTATTTCTAAATATACATTTCTTTTTTCTCTCCCTTTCCCCCTTCCATTACAGGTCTTTGTATACATGCCATCTCTTCTAATTTTTCTGCCTCCATCATCCATTCTCTTTGTCTAACTCGCAAAGTTTGCTTTACACCATCTTCTCCCTCTGTGGTGTTTCCTCAGTGCAGTGTGTCAATGAGACTGCTGCATTCACACCATTCCCACTATTCTCAGAGCACTTTTGCTGTTTTTGTTGTAGTATTTGGCGCCCTCTATCTGTAGTACATCTCCTTCTGATTGTGAAGGACCTCTGCAGTGGGCCAAACTGCATCACAGCAGCAGTGCTTATTCTGTCATGTAGGCTATTTTATTTTCAAGGGTCTTTCCATGTGCTTGTGTACCTGATTCCAACAGCTTATAGCGTTAAGCACAGAATGGGAAGTCTGGCATGCCATTGGATTTAGAAAACTATATAGAAAAGGGTTATTCCGTCTTTTTCAGGCCAAAGACCCTTTGTTGTATTGAGAGACCAAGCAGGGACTCTCCGTTACATATAGTTTAAACTGAGTGTTGCATTTAAACCCTGGCCTATAATAACACATGTTGTATCATGTTGATACATTCACATAGATTATGGTACTTAAAGCCATTAAAATAATTATTATTGTTACATTTAAATTTTACATAGTCTATTTTAATGTGGGAGGAAGAATGAAATGTTTAGTCGGATTTCAGCTTCTCAAGGTTAGCTTTAGCTTGAAACATGTTTATTTGTTTTACAAAAACAAGTAAAAGTGTCACAATTTATGAACTTATGCACTATTCTATGCCATTTGATAGTAATGTGAGTAGTGTGTTCATGCTGAAAATTCAACAAGAAAAAGTGCACTTCAAATACTGGACAATGCATTTATTTAACTGAAAAAAACAGTGTGGAATGGTTTCATGCACTTTACTGTCGCAGCTTTCCTTAGCAGAAGGGGAAGGGTTATCACACTCTGACACTGGACGAGAAAATAACCTTCCAAAAATATGTAGTGTATAGTACATCATTTGGGACACAACTTTAGTTTGGTATAAAACAATAATTGGCAGAGCCCCTGTCGAAGACTCCTTATCTACAGTAGAACAGCAGTTTGCTAAGGATGAAAAAAGTCATGATGTTGATGATGTTTTAGATCAGACTGGGATCATTTTTCCAGTTCTGCCACAGAAATGACGCACTTCAGCTTTAAGCACTGTAACTGTTCTTTATTCCAATAGTGATCTCACTGATTTCACTGTATAATATTAATGTGTTCATCTTCTCATCTCTCTTTGTGTCTTTCTGTCTCTCTCTGTGTCTTCCTCTCTCTGTTTTCAGTATGTGGCGTTCGGCTCGCTCCTGTTCATCCTCATCTCCATCTCAACATTTTGCTTGGAGACACACGAGGCCTTCAACACCATCTACAATAAGACAGAGAACGTGACGGTGGGGAACGTCACGCGGGAGGAGATTGTGTTTGAGGTAGTGACTGACAACTGGCTGACCTACGTGGAGGGCGTATGCGTCATCTGGTTCACCATCGAGGTGTTCGCCCGTGTCATCTTCTGCCCGGACAAGGCCGAGTTCTTCAAGAGCTCGCTGAACATCATCGACTTTGTAGCCATCCTGCCCTTTTACCTGGAGATGGCGCTGAGCGGCCTCTCTTCTAAAGCGGCGAAAGACGTGCTGGGCTTTTTGCGTGTGGTTCGATTCGTCCGAATCCTGCGAATCTTCAAGCTCACGCGCCATTTCGTGGGGCTGAGAGTGCTGGGTCACACGCTCCGTGCCAGCACCAATGAATTCTTGCTCCTCATCATCTTCCTTGCTCTCGGAGTGCTCATCTTCGCCACCATGATCTACTACGCCGAGCGCATCGGTGCCGATCCCGCCGACCCCACGGCAAGCGCCCACACCACCTTCAAAAACATCCCCATCGGCTTCTGGTGGGCAGTGGTCACCATGACGACACTGGGCTATGGTGACATGTATCCAGAGACATGGTCTGGTATGTTAGTCGGTGCCCTGTGCGCCCTGGCGGGCGTGCTGACCATCGCCATGCCTGTGCCCGTCATTGTAAACAACTTCGGCATGTACTACTCTCTGGCAATGGCTAAGCAGAAGCTGCCCAAGAAGAAGAACAAGCACATCCCGCGGGCTCCGCAGCCTGGATCGCCCAACTACTGCAAGCCAGATGCCCTGGCCATGGCCACTGCCTCGCCACACAGGATCATGGGTAATGTGCTGGGCAGTATGGTGGTCTCTGGAAGCATGGCAGGAGACTGTCCTCTTGCACAGGAGGAAATCATAGAGATTAACAGAGCAGGTGTGTGTGTGTGAGTGAACCCATGTGTTTACATGTTTGTGTGTGTGACATATCTTTGCACTAATAGGTTACATTTCCAACAATAAAGGTGCGGTCACATTTACCATTGCTCTTTGAAATTTAGCGGGTGAAATCGAGTCATGATTGGGAGTTTTGCATGAGGGCAAAAAAGTTCCCCACGCAGATTTTGCTCATTTTCAAGTTGGTCACTTGAATTCACCATGAAGATTGAAAGTGACTGCCGTGCTTTCTACATTGCTACGCTATTGACAAGCGATAATTTTAACATTTTGGTTAAATTTCACTAATGTGACTACACCTTCAGGCAATTAATTGGTATATTATGAACAAAAAATGCTATTGACGCACAACACTTCAAATGAGTGTATTTTTGTGTGTGATGTCAAGCTCCATCAAAATTTTGTTCCAATGCCTGTGGTCACCACTTATAGCTTTTTATATTGAACTGTCATCGCCTAAACTGGGTCTTTTATATAATCTTGTGTAATATCTACACACATACACACAAGTATTTGAGAGTAGTAATATGTTAAACTATGCTGTCACAGAGAACAGGAACGTTATTAAAATTATAGCAGGATTATGCTTCATGCGTTCCAATCAGCTTCTTAGACTACCAGAAAACATCCCACCCAATCAGAAGAGCAGGAAGTATGATACTGAAACTTGCAAACAGCTTTTGATAGATGATTGACATGGAGCTTACAGTACTATTTGTGTGTGCAGTTTATTTCCGCACTCACTGCAGAAACACATTTTCCTAATCACTATATTATTATGTATATATCCAGAAAAAAAGAAAAAAAATATATATATATATGGATTTTTACAAATATTTTTTCTGGATATATATTGAATCTTAATCTTAATATATACTCATCTTAATTTTACTTCTCAAGTAAAGTTGTTCTTGTTGTAAGGATGATTTACAGTAAAACAAGATCAAAATACTGTTTAAGAACATCTTTTTTCACCGGTTTTGCATGTGAAGGTGTCAGTCAGGTTGAGCCAGTGAGTTCATGCAGCCGAGAGAGCTCCGTCTGTCATTACTGTGCAGAACACAGATATACACACCCCATGCAAAGATTAACATGAGGCAGATTAGTCACGGCCCCTCAGATTAGCATGTGCTATATTTGATCTATAATACAAGCAAAAGGTTTCAAATCAACAGCATCCTGCTTACAGCCACATCTCTGCCGATTTTTAGCTGATTTCAACACCAAAGATACAGATTATGACAGATGACATTGCATCCTTATAAATAGGATGACTTTGGATCGTTTTTCTTAAAAGTAAAATTTTTGGAACCAGCAGCCTTGAGTGGATGACAGCTGTATTTCTCTGCTCATCTTTGTTTTGCTCTCCCATGGAGTTCTCACAGCTGGAAGTTCCCAAGGAAATAAAAGGGAGCATAAACATACTGAGATGCTTGCTGTGAAGAAACGCTTTAGTACATGTGCCCTCCTGTAACTTCAAATCCCACATGCCCTTGACACCTACAATACTAGCATCATATCCATCATGTTCATCATACTGTTAACAAAGTTTTATTAAGTAGTGTAAAACTAAAAGTATGAAACCTCTAACAAAGTCATTTGTTTGTTCCCCGTCCCCATGTGTGAGTGTGTTGGGGGGTATTTTTGGCTTGTGTGAGAGGTGCTCTGATTCTGTAGCTTGATTTTATGCTGTAGGTTTTTAAATGGTTCACCCGAAATTACAAACCCGTATGATTATATTTAGTCAGTGGAAAACACAAGGAGATGTTTTGTCTGAGCTGCTCCATTTTATACAGTGAAATTGAATGGGGTCAAAAAATTGCAAAAAAAAACAACAACATTGCACCATAAAAATAATACGTCTATTCAAGAAATTCCCTGAAGCAATAGAATGGCTTTATGTGAGGAACAGATATGCCTATAATTTAACTCAAAATCCAGCCATGGTTTCAATTTACTTCTGTTGTATGAAAAGAGCAGCTTAACATTGTGCTAGATTTCTCCTTTAGTTTTCCACGGATAAAATAAATCCAAGTGGATTTTTAAGGAAACTAGGGTGAATAAATGTTTTTTTTTATTGTATTATTTTATTATCTCTTAAGTGATTGTCATTTAATGGCTGTCAGGAAAGTGAGTTATATCTGGTGTAGTCAACCATATGTCATGACCTTTGCTATAGACTTTTGTGTCATCCATTCATCACCCTTTGTCCCTATTCCACTGTGAAGGTGATCATCATCATCTTCCCAGATTTCATGGTCATATGGACTACAGTCTTCACAGATAAATATTTTTTATTTCTTCCAATGAGGTCCAATTGCATAATGGGTCTCTATGTCATCTTCTCCTTCGCCTCGCCATCCTCCTTTTTCTTTCTGTCTCTCTTCATGTCTGTAGCAGGCTTTGCCCCTGGCTTATTTCTGTAAATTGTTGAACGGTAACTCACGTCAGATTAGATTTGACAGCTGTGTCGGAAGCTATAAGAACAAGTGCCCCTGCAGCTTCTTTGTTTGAGTGTGTGCACATCTCACTCTTTCAGGCATACTCATTCATGTTGTGCATGTTGTGTGTGTTTGTGTGTGTGTGATGTTCTGAGTTCCCCTGCACCATTTTAATCAAGTGATGCTGCTCTTTTTGTAGCGCATCTCTATTTTTGCTCCTTTTTATTCATCCCTTTTCATCCCAGACTTTTTTCTTCCCTCTTCCCTGGCTTTTCATGTTACTGTGACTGTCTCTATTATCACATGCACACAGTACCACTAATAGTAATTTTCTTTTTCTTTTTTTCTTCCTGTCAGACTCAAAACAGAATGGAGATGCTGCAAACGCAGCTCTGGCTAATGAGGACTGTCCCACCATAGATCAGGTGCTAGGGCCAGATGACAGGAGTCCGGCCACCAGTGGGTTGGGGACATGCACAGGGCGTGAACGTTACCCCCACGATAGGGCCTGCTTCCTTCTCAGTACCGGAGAGTTCCGCACCACAGACAGCAATGTCAGGAAAGGTATGCAGCACCCACAAATGGACACATTATTAAACTCATACTTTCAGTGTGCATCACAAAGAACAGGCTCAGGAAAGGTAAGTTGTATGTTCAAATGCTTATTATTGTGTATTAGGACAAAAACACATTCATTGTAGCAATATATATTTTTATACACAAATATACATGCACTGACTTGCACTTCACAAAGTACATCAGAGGTATACGCTTTAAAACAGACTCTCCCACATCCATACTAACAGCATAGCTCCCTGCCTTCTCCTCTTGCATCTCTCCTCATAATTCACCACATCGATCATTCTGAAGGCCGCTCATCATTAGAAAAGCTCTTACCACACACGCAGTAATAATTCCATTCATATCTTTGTTAAATGTGATTAATCTTTGATAACATCAGGACTTTTCAGTGAAAATAATCCTAGCACAAGTTAAATTATTAACAGATATATCAAACAAATTCACTGCGTCTGGCCAACAAGCTCTTCAAATGCTCTATCGTTCTGTCTATCTGTCTGGGTTGTGCAAAATTCTGAATTAAAGAAATGGCGCTTTCAATTCAAGAGTTTGAATTTAATTGGCCACATCCCAGAGGAAGTTAAATTGGAATTTGAATCAGAAAGACACAGATCGTGCATTCAAGTGTTCTTCCAGCTTGGCTAATTTATTAAATATTTTTATAAAATGTCAAGGCTTTTATTTAATTCTACTTTCTTACATTTAAATGCAATACTGCAATTCTGATTCCTGTTTCTACCTAAATTCAGATTCAGTAAAAATTCAGGAGTTTAACTGAAATTCCTGACTCAATTATGAATAACACGTTTTTGTGTTATTCCTGTTTGTCTCTCTGTCTAGTTGTATCTCTCTCTCTTTATGTCTATCTATCTATCTATCTATCTGGCTTGCCTTTGCTCTTTCTTGCGGTCATTCATTGATTTATTACTTCATTCTCTTTCTCTTCCTGGCCTTCCACTCTGGCTTGTCTCTGCCCATGTCCCTTTCCCTCCATCCCTCCCCTCATCTTGGCCTTTTTTCTCCTTATTTTCCACCCCTCACACACTTCGCGTCACATCCTCTTGTATCATTTCTTTTTTTTTGCAACGGCTTGATTGACATCTACTGCCTTTCCTTCTATACTATACCTTCCTGCACCTGCACCTTTCCACCAACCTCCACGTATTCCAAATACACCCCTCTACACAACCAAATCCTACAACCCCCCCACCCACAAAAACACTAGAAGCTGCAGGCGCCAACCCAGTCTCTCCCCCAGCAGATGAGTGGTTCAAGCCGGAAGGGCCACTGCTACAGCAGGACCTCAATGCCAATTCTGCCCCTTCTTGGATCAAACCATAATGAATCAGAGGTAACACTCAAAAAAGCAACCAGTGATGCAGCGTAGAAATTAGTTGAATGCATAGAGGTCAATATTTAATTAATTCCATACGGCACACTGCTATTTCACAGGGAAATATTTTATATGCACATATTTCAACAGGACACAAAGAATTTGGACAAAGAATATATTTAGCACATTCACGCTTTAGAGCAACCATAGATATGAAACACAAACATAAGTAGCCACACTCAGTACTAAAGTACATGACTTGCAGTATGTCTTTTCATTAACAGGAACAATATGCCTTTGAATCAGGGGGGATACTGTCTTCTATGTGTTCTGTCTCTGTGTTTGACAATTTACACACTGATCTAACTTAAGTATTTAATATCTGCATAGACTAAATTCACACAGTAAGTTCAGTCATGACAGTGTCAGAAACTTTTAAATAAATGGGCAATATCATTTTTTTCCCAATTTGCCCCTGGAATTTATTTATTTATTTATTTTAGACTTTAATAAGGGCATTTTATTTCTAACCTAATAAAAACACTCAGCATCAAGTTCCATAATTCTAATTCATGTCAAATATAAAATAAATTACGGAATGAGTAGTCCATAGGGCATCTTAACCCAATAAATGCTAGAATACACTTTAAATAATTGATTTATGTATTTTTTAAATACTAAACCCAGGATGTACATAGGATGAAATATTATATAATACTGTATATATTACATTTTAGAAAATGGAGTAATTCACCATGGGGCATTTCTGTAACTTTTGGTGGAATTTTTGCCCTGAGCCTTAATTTCTGATCCTGATATCACAGCAGACTAGAATCAGTATCTCGTCTTTCTCTCTGACTCAAATGTGAGTGTTTGCTTAGACTAGCTTTGAAACCTCTACTATATATCTACATTTTTACCACGGTCTGTCTGAATACTCAATTCTGATTGGCTGGCAGGTATGCATTAAAACCGTTTAATGCACAGTTAGTTCCAAGTCAGTTATATTAATGCGCTGCTGTAATTGACGCACAGAGAGAGAGAGCGAGAGCAGATCATGCTGCACACACACAGAAACTTGTCAGTGCTGCCCCGTGACTTTTATTAAAGTACACATGAAATCAAAATTGACTATATTTATTTTGTTAGCACACACTGCTATTTTTGTGGTGATCAATTCGTCCGTGTAAGTCAACCCACAAAAACAATTGTTTGCCTTTATCATTTTTAATCCAAATCTGAAAATGCACCTCACCTCTGAAATGACGTCATGTTTGGTGGCTTGGGCTTGAGCATAACATCCTTAACCTATGCTGCATCCCAATGTGCCTACTTATACTACGCCCTTAAAGTATGTACTTTTTTGGTGAAGAAAAATTACACACTTTTGAGTGTGTAGTAGAAGAGTAGGCAAGCTTTGGGACATACTATAACGACATACAGTTGCGTCTTTAACGGACTGCTCTATCGCATAATTACACGCACTCTGTCACTGTAAATTGGCCTGTCAATCATCTTGTCACATTTAACGTCCTCCACATTTCCTTTCATTTAACTTCCTACCGTATCAGAGAGAAAAGAATTAGCACGTTGATCTGCTAGCCTCCGGTCTTCATGCAGAGAACTCTGCTCATATTTTCTGTATAATGATGCATTTAAAACTTAACGAACAAATGGATGTTTATAAAAGTTCACACTGCTGTTGCAGATGAAATATAACACCGAAAACAAATAAATATTTTTTACCAGGTTAAATGTTGATTATTAGTAACTCAAACCCCTTTATCTAAACCTCTCTACTTAACCTTGTGGTGCACATCTGCCATGTTTGTAGTTTTTTAATGCTTTTTATTCGTGTTTGTAGTTCACAACCGAATCATTCGTCAAAGCGCAATGGATTGCGGGTAATATTAGCCATTAGAGTGTGCACGGATCCATATGGAAAGCCATATGGGTCATAATTTGCGTGCTTTTCACCGCCGTATCAATATTAAAACGCCGTTTTCATAACGCCGCCAGGCGTTAAATAAGCGCCGTTAGGCGATAAGTTAACGGCAGACGCCACCACGCGTTAAAATAACGCCACACGCCGACCGACGTTAAGTTAACGCCACAGGCCACTTAAGATGCAGATTTATTTGCTCATCTACATGGACACACCTCTCATGGCTACAAGGACTCCACCACCTGATTACAAGCTAGGGTCCCCCAGTGAATTTTGTCCATTTTCACGACTGATTATAAATATATTTTGCAATATATTGCAAGAGTTACCATAACATTTCTTATTTATTTAACTGTTATATAAAATAATTTCCAAATTTGCACTCATTCATGGCTCGTGTGATAACTTTATGAGACAAAAGCTCATTCAGGGGCATTTTTCCCCCTACATCTAGAATTGTAAGGGCTGTACTTGCCATCTTCGCGCTCTTGCAAACTGGATGCTCCGACTTGCCGTAGAGTCCTTGTAGCCATGAGAGGTGTGTCCATGTAGATGAGCAAATAAATCTGCATCTTAAGTGGCCTGTGGCGTTAACTTAACGTCGGTCGGCGTGTGGCGTTATTTTAACGCGTGGTGGCGTCTGCCGTTAACTTATCGCCTAACGGCGCTTATTTAACGCCTGGCGGCGTTATGAAAACGGCGTTTTAATATTGATACGGCGGTGAAAAGCACGCAAATTATGACCCATATGGCTTTCCATAGATCCACACTTCAAAAATCCACCTGAAATAGTAGACCATCCGGGGACTTTTGGCATACCCTTTTCAACATACTATGCTTTGGGTCACACTTATTCTAATTTCACATACTATTCAGGATGGATAGTATGAACATTGGGACGCAGGGCTAGACTGTATAAAAACATGGACGTAGTGTCCGTGACGTCACCCGTAGGTTCCTGAAGAGCATTTTTGAAGCTCAAAACTGGGCGGAGCCGGCCGTCGCCATCTTGGCAGCGTGTCACCGCACGTCATTCCGGGATAATCGAAAATGGGCAAAAAGGCAGGAGCTGGGTGCTGAAGCCACGCCCACCTAGCTCGACGGTGGTGACAGCAGCAGCAATCCACCTGTCACTCAAGTGGCCACGCCCTTAATTATGCAGCACTTTAAGGCTTAATATAATTTAAACGGATTACTTATAAAAAAATTCACCCCCTCACAGTTGTCATGAAGGGCAAAATTAGCTATATAGACCAAAATAATGTTTTTGAACCAGGCTGTAAACATGTTTTTTTTCTGCTGTAAAGTTGGGCATTTTAACATGGGGAGTCTATGGGATTGACTCCCTGTTGCAGCCAGCCTCTAGCGGACAGTTGACGAATTACAGTTTAAGTCACTTCCGTGTTGGCTTCACGAGAGAGAGCGGGAGGTTGCCGCTTGATCCTTAAAGGGTTTCAGCACTGGTTAGTGCTCAACACAGTTTTAAAAAATGCTAAAAAAGTGGGCGTGGTGCGCAGTGGAGCAGAGGAGGGGAAAAGAGGGGAGACAGACAACACACACAGCTTCGCGTTCAGACAGTTTCATTTCGCTCCCATCGAGTTAAAAACACAAATAAATGTGCAGCCATTTGCACTCAGCATCGAAAACATATATATGAACGCGCTGTTGCACCTCTGAGAACTTTTATGACTTATTCTGTGGCGTTTATATAAGCCTTTTGACGGGTGTCACAGAGCTGTAAAAACGGTTATGCTCACCAAGTGAATGAATCGTCTGAAGTCTGAAACGTCTGTCATAGCAAATCAACATATGCTGTTGTGAATAATTAAGCGAAGCGTCTTCTCATAGGATAAGAACACGCAGTCTCATGAATAATTTAATAGACACCGATGCCATTGCCACGTCACAAATTGTGACGTCAACACGATGTAGATTTTAAACCCGGAAGATGAAAATAGCTCAAAAAAGCTTAAAATTAACCAGTTTTCTCCAACAGTTAAAATGATCAGATGCTAACATTGTCTTCTATGATGTGCAACACAAACACCTCTGCTAAAATCTCAGAAAAAGTAGTCTGGGGTTTCATCATGACCCTTTAAACATGCCCATCCAACTGTCATGAAATGCCTACTTTACTACATCCAATCAGTTCGCAGTAGAAAAAACAAGCCACGCCCTCTGTTTTTCTCATTCAGTATTCCGTTTCTCTCTGAAGTACGTCACAATACTGAAGTAAAGTCGGTCGCAACTTCCGGTTCACGCGGACTTTAATAAAATAGCCTGGATACTAGATCGCTACATTATATTCCTCAGCAACGAGGTGGTAAAATCACTGTTTTTGAAGTAACTAAACAGTTTCATTGTTTGTAGAGAGAGAGACGCAGACTCAGGTAATTCACACACACGCACAACTGTCATCTCTCTCTCTCTATCGATAATTAATTCAAATAAATGTGGTGGTCTTACCGCACTATTTCATCTCTGTGTCTGATTTAAAGCGGGCAGAATGCTAGAGCCATAACTGACAAAAATATCCGTCGTTTTTACCCTTTAAATATTGCGCTACAAACATCATTAATAGCTTTAAGTTGTCGATGCTGGCTTCCGCTTCGCGTCGGATGGTTCTTGGCCTCCACGTCGTGCATCATTTAATGCACAGCTAGCCGTGCATTATCCCTTACATATCTCAAAGACTAACGGTGCGTCCGAAATCGTACTATCTGAGTACGTACTACATTTAAATGTGAATTTAGGCTACTTCATGACCGTCTATATAGTTTGAATATGGAATGAAATTCGGAGGTACTACATCCGCCATGTTGTTACTGTCACATGACCTACCACTTCACTGCCAATCATAAATTCTTTATTTTATTTTGTTGTCATAGTCTATCATTTTTATTTGTTGATGGTTGTATTACTGTTTGTGTACTTTTTTTGAGCATTAATAAAAATAAATAAATCAATACAATAAAATAAATCAATAAATCCTCTCCCGTGGCCTCATGGGATAGTAAAGTGTCCATCGAATGCTCACTTCAGAATCCGGGAGAAGAAGTAGGTCATCCAGGTACTTTTCACCTACTGTTTTTTGAATACTATGAATTCGGACATACTACTCACCTCACGTACTGTTTTTCGCCTACTAGTAGGGAAGTATGCGATTTCGGATGCAGCATAAGCGTTACAGTATATGAGTGATGTCATTATAGCACTAGCTCCCTCACCTCTGTCTTTCTCTCTCACTCTTTCTCTCATTTTACCCTCAAAAGTAAACTTTTGTCATTCTAATTGTATTTGCCTCTGATGGTTTCCTCAATTTCTTTTCCTTTCCCCCCTCCTATTTGTGCATCTTTCACACTCTTTTCTCTTGACTGAACTGAGCACCACACATTAAGGATTGTACACAAGTTAACGCTGCACTTTTAACCCTCAGGCCAGTATAGTTCAACACATATGTTTTATTTACGTTCACACACCCACACATATGATGAAATGAAAATGTGTTGAATATCTTAATTCATGTGTGACAGAAGGTTAATTTGTGTGATTCCTGCTTAATTTGTGTTTGTGTGTTTGGGGATGTTGTATTTTCTGATGTGTTTTTGAGGTACGCTTGTCTGATGAGCTGTTGTTGTGTTATCTCCTTCCTCAGGTTGTGTCGTGTCATGCGTTTGTATGTCAGCTCTTGTTGCTACACTGTTACACTGTCTTCCCTTGTTCATGTGTTGTCGTGTGTGTGCACTGTAATCCATTCGGTGTTGCTGTGACTTCTTCCTCCTCCTTCTCCTCCCTAGCGGTGACCTTTCACCTCAGTAGAGTGCCCCTCAGGTCTTTGTAAAGAGTTTCAGTGCTCACTATACTGCCGTTCAAAGGCAAAGCACAGCAACTACACATACATTGCATTATGACTAAAGTCTCTTAGACTTTGAGTTCTCTTGTAACAAACAGGTTTGGCTCAACTATGTTTAAATTCAGTAAAAATTGAGTATCAAATCAGTTAAGCTTACTTCCCCAGTTCCATCGTTGGCGTAGTTATTTTTGTTTTGCCTTTGTAGGGCTGTATAATTGCCATCCCACACTATATTTACTACTAGAAAGAGGAATGCCTTTTATGCTTTAGGGGTTTTGGTGAACGGTCACTGAAAAGGGTTGTGTTTTATTTGCATTTTCTGTTTATTTTTTGAATAAAGCTGGTTTCTTCTCTCTCCTGGAACTGCCCTCCACTCTGGGGTCCACTGACCAGTGTTTCATCACAGCCAGCAGATGAAAACCCTTCATTATATGGACCAGAAACAGTGAACTCTAATATTCTAGCCATGAGTAGATAACAAATGCTCGATAGGGCTGTGCTGAAACACTGCTCTCTGACGCTGTTAGGATGTGTGCTACAGTCCTGTAGTCTAACTGATCAGGGACACAATTCTGCCTCACATATACACTAAACATCAGGTGAGAAGAGACAAACGTGTCTGATAGACTTGAAAGAGATACATGGACATGTAAAGAGTGAATTTAAGGTGAGGTGAAACACAACACAGACACTAAAAATCTCAGAAAACACATATACTGATACCGACAGACACAGGTAAGTTCTTGTAGGGCTGTAATGACGTACCTGGGCTGTTGCCATGGTAACTGGACACTTTAAGGACTGTGGTGCAATTGTTACAAATCAACACTGCAAAGTTTTCATGCAGTAGGTTAAGACCCAAATCAGGGGTAAATGGACTTTTTTTTCTTAATGTGGAACTTTTTTTTTTTTTTTTTGCTTTCTCCTTTCTCTCTTTTACCTTTTTTCTTTCTCACTCTCTGGCTTCCTTTGTGCCCACAGAGTGTGTTTTACTGTGGTCACAGTGCCTCTTCAAGTACACTTTCAATTATGTTGACGAATGCAAAAGAGCACGGGTCAGGAAAGGTCAAAAGTTTTTCTTTATAGATTCCATAATATTGACCTGTATGTGTGTATATTTTTATGTTCTGTACGCATATCTGAGGTTTTTGTTTCAGTTTATATTTGTGCTATGGCTTTTCAGTCTGTTGGTATAGATGTTTTAAAATAGTTCACCCCAAAATGACAATTCATTTACTCACTCACTTACAATCCAAACCCGGCTACAGTAGAACACAAAAGAAGATGTTTATCAGAATGTCTAAGCCGCTGTCTTCCATACAGTTTGTGAATGGTTTGTCAAGATTAAAATAAGGACAAAAAGACAATATAAAAATATAAAAGTGATCCATATTACTAAAGGCTGGAATACACTATACTACATGTTCGTTTGGTTTTGTCAGATCAGTGTGTTAACTGTCGGCATTTGTTGCTATTGGTCGGCGTTTGTTTTTGCTGATTGAACATGTTCAATCGTTGTTTGTTGGATCTTTTAATGTCTGAGAAGTGACGTACTGTAATCGTTTGTCTGTCTGAATTGGTCTGCATCTGTCGGTTGCTAGGAGACGCATGACAAATATAAACAATATGTGTTCTAAAATTGGCTCTAAATATCAAACACGTTTAATATCCTCCATCTGGACAGAATAGTGTGAAGCTAAAACAAATTGTGCCCATCATACACCAAATTATTTTCTGTGAAATCTGTCACAAAACTCTGCATACTGATTCTAATTTTCGGCAACTAGCGTTGACTTGTCCAAACTGTAAAATGTACAGAAGTCGTGTAGTTTATTACAACCTTAATGCTCTATATTTCAAGTCTTCTGAAGTCATGTAGTATAGCTTTATGTCAGGAAAAATCTTGCCTTGACAGCTATACACATTCACTTTCATTATATGGAAAAGAGCAGCTTGGACATTCTGCTAAAATATTTTGGTGATTGGAAGAAAAATATCATAGGAGTGTGAGTAAATGATGACAGAACTTTAATTTATGGGTGAACTATCCCTTTATCTTCCACTCCCTCGCTCTCCTCCTCAATCACCACAGCATGTATTATTCTTTCTTCTCCCCACTCGAACTTCCGCCTCTTTCTGTTTCTACCTTCTGCCCTCTCACTCCTTCCTGCCTACTGTTGCCAAGGAAACAGTGGAAGAGAGCATTCTGGGACTAAGCAAAACATGATGAAAGAGAAAACGAAGGGGTTAAAGATGGTTCAAGCTAAAAAATAATAATAATAATTTGGTCTTCTAAAACCTGGCAAATTGGTTAACATTGCAACCTTAATGTTCAGATGCCCACTTATTCCCAAGATGCACTTAGGTGACCATTATGATTATTTTATTGCTGTTGTGCCCCTGTTCTTTTTTTGTTTCTTCTTTTGCCCCCTTTTATCAATCATTTATTCAGTCTAAAGTGCTCTTTTGATGTGCTGGTGTTTTTGTATTTTATATTTTGAGTACACTGAGATCTTTGACACATACCCTTGGGCCCTGCCATTGACTGACTCTGGTGGTGAGGCTAAATGTGTAAGAGCTGCAGTCTTGATGCTGGCCACAGCACACTGACTGAGGGCATTGTGGTCATCTTCCTCTCTAGCCATTGTTTTAAAGCATTGAAATAGTACTGCACTGCAGAGCTGCAGTCACACCCCTCTTTCTCTCTCTCTCGCTCTCTCTCTTTCTTTCCCTCTCATTTCTCTCCCTCTGCAGACTGATTGATTTTCCCCTGTACTCCCATTTAACCTCACTTCTGAATCTTTGCTGTAACCAGAGAACCCGAGAGTTCTCTCTCTTGGGCTCTCGATGAGCTAGACCAATTCATTATCAATATCATGTATCACTATGTGTATAAACAGTGCCTTATGTCCTTTTCAGATTATTACATTTAATTTATTAATTTAAAGTTGCCACAAAACCTTAACTGCATTATCTATCTCTCTCTCTCTCTCTATAGGAATACATACACATATATAT
>NW_015505525.1:235356-275572 GCF_001515645.1 Sinocyclocheilus grahami
TATATATATATATATATATATATATATATATATACTCAGTAATATTTATAGTTATTATATATTTGCTGCATTCTATACTGCTAAAATTAGTTGTATTATATTATAAATTAGTTAATATGTCCACAGAATGACAGTCCAAAATGATTCCCAACAACCAAATTGGCACAACTGCTGATTGCAACTGCTCTTTCATTGCAACTGTCAGAGTTCCAGGTTGCATCGGTGTGAGAATTTGACTGCAGTGCAGTAAAAATTGAGTGGCGAGATATGGCTGAGAGGTTGCTGGCCTGGATGATAATGCTTACAAAGGGGTCAATGCTTTCATTCTGTTCAGGTCACTACCCCTCGGGGGACGGAGAGCGAGGGGGAGGGGCCTGTCATGAGTTTTTTATTTATTTATTTTATTTTTTTTATTTTTTTTACAAATCTCTAATGTAGACTCTAAATAAAATATTTTTTAATACTTCTTCTTATATAGTGAAGTTCTGCATTATTTAGGTTTTGGTGGACCAGACTGCTGGATTCAATAGTTGTCTCAGCAATATTTATTATTAATTGTATTAAAAATAATTAATTTTTCAAGTAATAGTAAATTATCCATCAAGTAATGCACATAAATGCAGAGATCTGCAGATCCACTGCATTTAACTTCAGTATGATTGAAACATGAACCTGACTGATTCATGTAAAGAATTAAGAAAAATGGAAAAGAAAAATAGTTTAAAAGATATTTGGTAATTCATGTTCCATTTTCTGGTGAATCGAGACCAGTTTATACTCAGTGCAAGGTTATTATCCAAGGTTAGTGAATGGTTGAAGTATATGTTTGAGAAATTATTTTTTTTTTTGTCTCAAATCAAGCTGTTCAAATTGGATGAGTAGGTGTGACGGTGTACTGCATGTATGACACTATCATACATGATGTTCTGTGAATATTATTTCAACGTTTGTTGTTTCATTGTGTCCTCTAATGTCAACATCTGCAGACTTATATTTCTTTCTGTTGTTTCTAGCTGCATAAACTACTTTATTTTCTTTTTTTATTAAATATTTTATTATTTATTATTAATGTAACACCTACTGGTTTGCAATCAACAGTGACGTACAACAACCTTACTGCGAACTTTTCTATGTGCACATTGGAATTAATTGTTTATCTTTGACCATGTTAAATGTCATAAGTTTATATTTCTGTCCATCCTTGTTCTATATATGCAGGTGCTAATTTCTGAATGTAAACTATCCCCTGTCCTCTCACTGCAGCCATTACTTACATCCTGCTCTCCCTTAATTATTCTTTTTGTGATCATCTTTCTTAGAGTTTGTGTCTTTGTTGTGTAAAGTTTGTGTACTGTCATTTCGTGTTGTTCTGTGTACTGTTGTGTCGTGTTGTGCTGTGTTTACGTGTTATTCTGTGTCTAAATCATACATACAGATGTGATGTAAATTGTATGTATGTGACTACCAGTGTTTTTGTTTAAAGGATGAACAAATATCCACTTGTGGATATTGCAAATATTAACCCGGACAGATTCACACTGATCAAATATACTGTGTATGAACTCAGACACACTATTGAAACTTAGCTGCATTATAGACTATAATGCTATAATGCAATAATTCACATAATGTTAAATATTAATTTCCCACTAGTAAAAAACATCAACGTCCTCTTTGAAAGCTCAGATTTTCCACACTTGTTCTTTGTGATGTAATTCGTTATCATGCTGGTTACTGCAAACAGATTAAAGTTTGAGTAAATTGTTCAACACAGTATATTCAACTTTTTTTATTGCTGCACAATTTCTAAGCCATTCTGAGGTTAATATTTGTGCCACTAACACTCACCTTCCATCCCACCCCCAGGCCACTCATACAGTCCTCGTAGTGTCACTAAAGTTTGACATGAGGTACGTAAACACAGCAGAGAGGGACTTTCATCCATGTCAGGTCAAGGGCTTGCCCATACGGATATAATCTCTATGGGCTTGTTAGCATGATTGTTAGACACCATAAGCTGTGCTAGGCTGTGAAGCTACAATGTTAAGACTCTGCATTTCATGCTTTCAGAGAACTTGATTCTCACTCTTTGACCATTTTAACAAAGCCTAACTAACTACACTTACAGTGACAGTCAACGTGAATTTAGCCACATCTCTATCGCAGATGCTAAAGAATTGCAGAAGCACAGAGTCTGTCAAGCTGAAGGTCTGAATTACACCAGTCCACAACACTGTTGTAATTCTTCATACATAACCTCTCACCAAAGCCCTTCAGTGTTGCATGCGTGAGGCTGGTGAGTGTGATCTATGGGCTTGTTAGCATGATTGTTAGACACCATAAGCTGTGCTAGGCTGTGAAGCTACAATGTTAAGACTCTGCATTTCATGCTTTCAGAGAACTTGATTCTCACTCTTTGACCATTTTAACAAAGCCTAACTAACTACACTTACAGTGACAGTCAATGTGAATTTAGCCACATCTCTATCGCAGATGCTAAAGAATTGCAGAAGCACAGAGTCTGTCAAGCTGAAGGTCTGAATTACACCAGTCCACAACACTGTTGTAATTCTTCATACATAACCTCTCACCAAAGCCCTTCAGTGTTGCATGCGTGAGGCTGGTGAGTGTGGGTTGTGTTATTGTGTGTGATGACGATCATGAGATTAATCGACAGGTCAATGAGTATGCTGGAATCATTGTACTGTTAGTAAATACAGAAAATTGCAAAATGTAGGTATTATTAGACTTTTGTTCTTCCATGACCATGAAAGCTCAATTCTTAAATATATCTTAAATATTTTGTTTTGATTACAGTTCTTTTTCCTCCCCTGCCCTCTCCCTTTTATCTGTTTTAGTTTGTCTGTTTTTTTGCTTTTTTCCTGCTTTGCTCTATTATTATTTTTTTTGGTCTTGTTATACTGCCATTCTAGGTATCTAGATCTGTTGTTCTTGGTATCTTTGAACTGGAATCCAAAAGCATAGTTATATCCAAACACAATTATTTTCATGTATGCATTGTCATAAAGCAGCTATTTGTGCTAAGAATGGGCTACTAATGCTTTTTTAATCATCACATTTACGTTGTAATTGTTCAGAGAAAAAAGGAAGAAAGATAGCAAGTGCCAAAGGTGTACTTATACTGCCTAGCCATATTGATCCTAATTAATCCCATTAAGGGAAGACAAATGCTTATAGGGAATTAAAGACAGTCCAGAAACAGGAAGTGTGATCTTATCTGTACAGTGTTTGCATCACGGGTGCAGGCACAGAACATGACGTTCATGCACACATTATTTTCTCTCTGTAAATGAGTGACTCTTATGTGTTTTTATTAGTTACAAACAACAAATAATTTGGTTAAATATGTATATTTCCTCAAATTCATGATGAAAAACGGTCACTTTCTGAAACATGATGACCCAGATCTCCCATTAAGGGAAGACAAATGCTTATAGGGAATTAAAGACAGTCCAGAAACAGGAAGTGTGATCTTATCTGTACAGTGTTTGCATCACGGGTGCAGGCACAGAACATGACGTTCATGCACACATTATTTTCTCTCTGTAAATGAGTGACTCTTATGTGTTTTTATTAGTTACAAACAACAAATAATTTGGTTAAATATGTATATTTCCTCAAATTCATGATGAAAAACGGTCACTTTCTGACTTGCACAAGTGGTCTGGTGTGAGGAACATGATGACCCATGCCAAAGGTGTACTTATACTGCCTAGCCATATTGATCCTAATTAATCCCATTAAGGGAAGACAAATGCTTATAGGGAATTAAAGACAGTCCAGAAACAGGAAGTGTGATCTTATCTGTACAGTGTTTGCATCACGGGTGCAGGCACAGAACATGACGTTCATGCACACATTATTTTCTCTCTGTAAATGAGTGACTCTTATGTGTTTTTATTAGTTACAAACAACAAATAATTTGGTTAAATATGTATATTTCCTCAAATTCATGATGAAAAACCCCTGGTGTGAGGAACATGATGACCCAGATCTATCTTCCACTGCCTTCCTTTGCAGCTTCTATAGGCGATGATCTGGTGTATATTTTGAATGACAAGTGGCTGTGCAGCACCCAGAGTGTCCCAGCAGCCCTCTGAGTCAGTCGCTCGCACGCACACACACACACACACACGCACACACACACTTCGGAACTACATCACGCAAGGGACTGGAGATAGGATTGCCGACTATATGACAGTAGGACCTTCTTACCACCCCGTGTTTTTCCTTCCTTGTGAGCTTTTGTCTCTTGTTTTGTTCTGTTAAGACTTATAACTCACTGTGTTTGTGTCTGTGTGGGAAGTTCTCCTGTGTCAGGAGGGGGTTGTCAACTATGTAATGTGCCAGCTCTTCCTTCCATATCCATTCGTGTTGGCTTTTTCAACAAAAACAAAAAAAACAGCAATATCTGAGTCCAGTTCCCCTTTTTACACAATCAAACAGACTATACAGAGGTAAGCTGTGTTTAGCTTTTATTATAACCAGTATTCAGCTATATGAAAAATTTTGTCGAAACTAAGTTTTTATTTCACCCCCAACATTGGAAAATTCTGTCGTGATTTATTCTCCTCATGCCGTGCCAGACCTGAATGACTTTATTTCTTCTGTGGAATGTAAAAGAACATATTTTGAATATGATTTAAACTGTTTTTGCCCATACAGTGGAAGTCATTGGAGTCTAAAAACACTGGTCTCTAGTGACATTCATTGTATAGACAATAAACACAGAGACATTTTTCAAAATATCTTCTTTTGTGTTCCACAGAAAAATAAAATTCACGCAGGTTTGGAATGACATTTACTAAACTTTCAGGATTTAAAAGTGCTGGTTTAAGTAGCCGGATCGCAGTGGTTGAATGTGTTACAGTCCTGGTAAAGAATGACAGATGGTAGTCTGCATACTGAATCGTCCACAAGCTAATACTCAGATTGCCCTGCCAGATCGTGATGTGCAATTACATACAACACATATTTTTGTGGGCATGTTTGCCATTATCTTTTTCGTGAATTAAGGATGAAAACACAAATAAACGCAAAGCATTTTTAGTAAATTCCCCCTGAAGTCATTTGAAATCTGACACAATTTATTAATAGAACCTACAAAGATGACTGAGACCTGAAAAGGGAATTTGTAATCAAATTAAACGACACTGGACTTAGTGGGTGAGAGCAGAAGACAGCCCAAACTCTTTACGAAAGTTTGGCCACACTTACGAAATCAGAAGTTTAACAAAGCCAGAAATGGTTGTGGAAGGAAAGCTTTCAGGCACTTTCGGGTCACGTGAAGCTGTTTTAAGTCCCTAATAATCTACTGAAACACACTTGTGTGTAAAAGGAAGACGGATTTGCTGCTAATAATGGAAAGACATTTAGTCTGAAACGCACAAGCTTCACCTGGCCCACAGTGCTGAGTGAGGCTGCTTTGACTAGACGGAGCTCCTCTGCTACTCCTCTGTTGGACTCCAGTGCTAGTATCAGAACGCAGAGTGTTCCGTCTGAGACTGGGTCAAACACCTGGATGCTAAACTCTTTACCTCACTATTGGTCTGAGTCAGCCATCAGGTGCTTCATCCACCTGCTCTTTTACACATCTGCTCTTATCTCTCCCTGAAAACTGTATGTGGCTGCGACTAAAGGGAGTTTTTTTTAATACTGCTGTGCCATAACAACAACAACAAAAAAAGAATTTGACAAGAAAACTTGATGACATTTCATAACTCTCATTTTCCTGTTTTGTCCTTGTCTCTGTCTCTGTCTGTCCCTGTCTGTCTTTCTGTCTGTCTGCTTCTGTGTCATTTACATCCATTTCATTGTCATTCTTTGCTTTTCATTTTGTTTTTTCCCCCTTCCCTTCCTTTCCCCTGATTTTTGAACTTGAAAAAATACCATTTTGTCATGAATTCAATGGTTTTTGCTCATAAAATGCTTCCATAATAATTCCATTTATTCATCTTTCTCTAATGTCCGTCATCTATCCATTAACCATCCGCCGGATTCTTGGGTTTGTAGCTGCTGGTTACGAGAAGTCCCGCAGCCTCAATAACATCTCGGGGATGACAGGGGCCCCCCTGCGCTTGACCCCCATCACCCCCATCAACAACCCACCCTATGAGCCCTACGAAACCCCTGGCCCCCTGCGCCGCTGCCGATCCCCCATACCCTCCATTCTGTAGCACATCTTAGGGAACGACGACAAAATATGCACCATCATACCGCAATAGTATTAATAATCACAATAACGATGCTAAGTATTCACACCTCTGCTCCTCCATTGACTGGACAGGGTGGGGGTACACAGCACTCTTTTTAATATGTCATGCCTCAAAGGGTGGGATGAATTTGTTTAGGGATTTAGAGCTTTAAGTACTAAAATTACTTCATCGCATATACTTCAGGCAATATTTCAGACAGGCAACTAAAAATTATATGCTGTAACGTAAGCGGATTATGCCTTATCAAAGATGAAAAAAAAGAAGCACTGAATATTATTAGGATAAAACTCCTCACTGGTCCATAGACAGCGACGAGCACCTTGTAGGAAATCTACCCCTGTAGTTGAATGACAGTAGTTGGCTTTTCCTCATGTTCCTGCCTGATTGCTGGTTGTATAAAAAAAAACACGAGACTGTGATCCAGCAGGCTTATTCATTGAGTACTAGTCACTGAGATCAGCTTTGATACACCATAATAGGCCTTGAAAAATCCACTTCATATCAAAGCTTGGAATGATAAAGGTCATAGGTCACAGACAACATGCAAGTAGTTCAAGTGCATGCTAGAAAAGACGTCAGTTAGGCAAGTAGAATATAACTAAACTCCCAATCACCTTTAACTGCTATGAAGATATGAAAATAAACGCACCATATGCTGGACTGATTTGAACTTCTAATTAAGCCCTGATTTGACTGTGATGAAGGAGTTTTTGGTGATTCAGGCCATAGAACATGATGAGTATTATGATTATGATAAATACAAGGACCATCTTTAATCACACACTAAGTATTTCCTACAGCAACATTTGTTGTCACTTGATATTTTAAACTATTAAGTCACACCGTTATTATAATTATGCTCTATTTAGGACAAAGACAAATGTTTAAACCATTGTAGTGCAATATCAACTATTATGATGACCTCTGACCCTGAGAAGCTGGAGATAAATCCTGCAAACTTTACTATGTGTAACTATTAACTGTTGTAAACTAACAGAGAGACCGAGAACTGATCATTATTTAAAAAATACGCTATTTTTGTACTAAGCATTTGGACATTGCAATTCGGATCGGGGTTTGGAGTTGTGCTGGCGGCTTTGAGTTGACATTTTGGGAGGACAGGATATCGTGCTGTTGCATGGAGATCTACAATTAACGTTTTGGTTTTTGTATTTTGATTCTCCTCATATTCAATACCAAGTACCACGAAATGAAAAGAGCAGTGGTCTGGACAAATGGCGGGAAAAAATAAATAAATAAGGAGGAGCCATTCCTATTAAGGGCCTATAACCTTCTGCACTTCTTCGGGACCCTTTTCAGTTTGTATACTAGTGCATGAAGGAACTGTCTTTAAAATATATCCTTTCCTTATTATGGTATTTCCTCATTAATATGAAGACATATCAAGCTGAACTGCACTCCTCACTGCATATCCACATATCCTGGGGCTGTGGTGAACCAGACAGTGGCCTCTAATGTTTCCCTACAAAGGGCAAGAATTAGCTGGACCTTTTCATCATCATCACTGGCATTGCCTTCCCTCATCATAATCATTTTCTGATTACTGTTATTCCTATCATTTGAATGCAGTAGAAAATCAGTTCAGTTTGTTTTCTCTTTGGTCCTCTTCTTTTCTTTCTCTGTTCCTTTTTTTTACCTGCTCTGTCTCTTGGATGCTGACCTTCGTTCCAATATAAAGGAGGGAACATTGAATGGATGCTGGATTGACAGCGGTCAGTAAGAGAAGAAAAAGAAAAGATGACAAAATGAACTCTCTGAAATGCAGATATATGAGCCATATGTTTCACTGTGGGGGATTTGTGTCGATCTGCTGCATATTTGAGTGCACAGATGCAATACACACCTCTGCTGAAGATATCTCTGCAATGGCAGCTCACAAAGCTTCTTGTCTTTTTCTCCATGTGAAACAACAGAAAACCTGGGGTATAAATGACAAAACTTTATCAGAAAGCAAAGTAGCACTATTTATTGTCTTGCAACTGAAATATTTTACATACACATTTAATATTTAATCATTTGTTAATTTACTGCAGTTCATCTGTAATCATTCTTCTGAATTAAGCAATATATTTATTTTACTATTTATTTGCATTTAGGTTTTTTATTTTCATGTTTTTGCTATTGCCACATTACTTGTTACACTCCTCTTTCCCTCCTCTCTTCTTTCCTGTTTAAAGAAGTTCACTGCTAGAGTGAAGAAAGTCATGGAGGTTGTTGATTACATGGAGCATCTGCATGGCAGCAGCAAACTAATGTGTGGCACTGTGCTTTAATGAGTAAAACACCAATCATCATTCGTCTGCATGTGCGCTGCACTGCTTTATGTACATGCTTCATATATACACGGAAGGCCTCAGGACAGTGAGCAGGGACCATCTGTTGGATTTGTGCTACGCCACATGTGTGTTCAGTGTTTTAGGGAGATTCTCAGATCATTGTTATGAGTGATAATTGAGCAGGCATCTTTTTTTTTTTTTTCTTTTTTTTTTAACCAGCAGGTTATTTAGGCATTCAAAGACTAAATGCAGTAACTACACCACACAATTGTTTTTTGAATCTGAGCATAGTTGAGTCAAACCCATCCAACACACAACAGATTATAGTTTAAGAGAGCTGATTTTGCTCATGACTTCATTATGAAAATATGCATTTACTATGTTTTGTCTTTGCACGGCAGAACTGTTTGAGGCAAATAATCTATCATAGATTTTTAATTGTTTTAAAAGGTGGATATTAAAAATGTATGTTACAAGGTACCTTGTAAAACAAACAAGTGCAAGTGTGCATTATTTATAATCTTAAATTCAGACAAAAGGCCTGATATATTTAGAAGGAGAGAAAGAGGAAGACTAAAATGCCTGTATGATTCAGGTCCAGCCAAAACACTGTTTTATTTCTCACCATGTCCTTCTCCTCTTCATCTCTCTTTTCTTTTCCTTTCTTTGATTTTAATGCTCTTTATGAGGGTGTATAGTTCAGGTCTTAATGATATGTGCAGTTTTGAAGGTTGACTTTGTAATTTCCACATGCATGGATTTCTATTGCGAGCAATAAGGAAATTATAAGTCTATGTGTTTTGATAAGAAAATGTATTTTAACAAAAAGTTTTTTTTTACCTGCTCTGTCTCTTGGATGCTGACCTTCGTTCCAATATAAAGGAGGGAACATTGAATGGATGCTGGATTGACAGCGGTCAGTAAGAGAAGAAAAAGAAAAGATGACAAAATGAACTCTCTGAAATGCAGATATATGAGCCATATGTTTCACTGTGGGGGATTTGTGTCGATCTGCTGCATATTTGAGTGCACAGATGCAATACACACCTCTGCTGAAGATATCTCTGCAATGGCAGCTCACAAAGCTTCTTGTCTTTTTCTCCATGTGAAACAACAGAAAACCTGGGGTATAAATGACAAAACTTTATCAGAAAGCAAAGTAGCACTATTTATTGTCTTGCAACTGAAATATTTTACATACACATTTAATATTTAATCATTTGTTAATTTACTGCAGTTCATCTGTAATCATTCTTCTGAATTAAGCAATATATTTATTTTACTATTTATTTGCATTTAGGTTTTTTATTTTCATGTTTTTGCTATTGCCACATTACTTGTTACACTCCTCTTTCCCTCCTCTCTTCTTTCCTGTTTAAAGAAGTTCACTGCTAGAGTGAAGAAAGTCATGGAGGTTGTTGATTACATGGAGCATCTGCATGGCAGCAGCAAACTAATGTGTGGCACTGTGCTTTAATGAGTAAAACACCAATCATCATTCGTCTGCATGTGCGCTGCACTGCTTTATGTACATGCTTCATATATACACGGAAGGCCTCAGGACAGTGAGCAGGGACCATCTGTTGGATTTGTGCTACGCCACATGTGTGTTCAGTGTTTTAGGGAGATTCTCAGATCATTGTTATGAGTGATAATTGAGCAGGCATCTTCTTTTTTTTTTCCTTTTTTTTTTAACCAGCAGGTTATTTAGGCATTCAAAGACTAAATGCAGTAACTACACCACACAATTGTTTTTTGAATCTGAGCATAGTTGAGTCAAACCCATCCAACACACAACAGATTCTAGTTTAAGAGAGCTGATTTTGCTCATGACTTCATTATGAAAATATGCATTTACTATGTTTTGTCTTTGCACGGCAGAACTGTTTGAGGCAAATAATCTATCATAGATTTTTAATTGTTTTAAAAGGTGGATATTAAAAATGTACAAGGTACCTTGTAAAACAAACAAGTGCAAGTGTGCATTATTTATAATCTTAAATTCAGACAAAAGGCCTGATATATTTAGAAGGAGAGAAAGAGGAAGACTAAAATGCCTGTATGATTCAGGTCCAGCCAAAACACTGTTTTATTTCTCACCATGTCCTTCTCCTCTTCATCTCTCTTTTCTTTTCCTTTCTTTGATTTTAATGCTCTTTATGAGGGTGTATAGTTCAGGTCTTAATGATATGTGCAGTTTTGAAGGTTGACTTTGTAATTTCCACATGCATGGATTTCTATTGCGAGCAATAAGGAAATTATAAGTCTATGTGTTTTGATAAGAAAATGTATTTTAACAAAAAGTTTTATGAACATGTTTGTTGATACGATTGTGTACATATGGATGTGTATATTCATATGCACATGCATATTGATGATTTGCATGAAACAAATGTACAAACTTTTTTCCATTGATGTTTTGTTACCAATCTGTCAGTTTTGACTTGATTGCTGTGGGGGGCGGGGCTTAGTTTTGCATGCTAAGTTGCTATTGGGTGGCAGAGACCATTACAACTGTTGTATTGAATGTGGGGTTTTGAATGTGCTTTAACTATGTACTTGTTTAAGTTTTCTTTTCTTTGTTAGACATCAAAAGCATTGCAGATTGTCATGATATGATTTATTCTTTTTCATCTTTTCACAGAGAACTATTCTGAAAGCCCAGTGCTTATCAGATATATGCAAAACGAAGCAGTAACTGTGAACTAAGACTAGAACAGAAAATCCACTTCTTCCTTCACAAATACATTCCCAAACGCACACCTGAGCCCCCGAACCTGTATCAGCTCTCATACAAGTCCATTTTAGTGTGTATTCTCATCTCATCAGTCTTGTTTAATCATCTTAGTTTTCCATTATTAATGAGCAGAATAGTTGTTCTCTCCCCCCTTGCTGTTGTGTTAACCTCAGCTCTAGCCCCCTCTGCTGGTCTTACGGGGGATGAACTAACGTAGCATTCGCTGTTGTAGATCATTAGCACTCTTTGGTCACTTTAGAGGCTAAGAATACAGATTTTTAGCCCTTAATGTTTACATGTTATATTTAAGATTAAAGAAAATATTCTATTTATTTTGAACATTTATTTGAACACACTCCGAAGGATTGATTTCCTGTTCTCTCTTGTGTGTCACTAAACACTGATCTGATCAGAGCAGAGAGAAAGAAGCTAATGCTAAGAAGTCTGCTCACTGCAGCAATGCATGTTTCCACACATTCAAGATAGCTAGCACTTAGCATCCTAGTGCATTTTGTGGTTTTGCTGTGTGTAGTCTATCTGTAAAGGCGTAGTCAGAGTGGATGGGATGACTCCACTTTTATCCCTTTATCTAATTTCTGAAGTTATGATGTGAAAGTGACAGGCCTGCCACTAGTTAGCTTAGTTAGCAAATGCCCTGGTAAGCAGAGGCTGCATGCGATCACGGAGGACAATGTAATTAATTCTCCTGTACACAGACTGCATGTGGAGTTAACAGCACAGAAACTATTGTTAGATTCAAATGTGGCATTTGAAACGGGGAGAGCAGGTCGAGTTCAAATGATTTAGCGACATTATCCAGAATCCTCTCTGTTTCTGACTTACTCCCCTGTCACTACTCAGGTAAATCTCTTTTTGTTCGTCTATACCAGTGCTTCCAAAATGATGTCATTCGAAACAAAGAGAGAGGCAGATGGGAACACCCCGTGTACACATGCATAATCATGTTTGATCCCAACACTCGTTCCAAGTCTTCCTTTTCCACAATGTCCTTCACATCCTTCATTTCATCATTTCATTTGTCACTTTCATTTATTCCCAACTCTTACTGCTTCCAAATAACAACCAAAAAGCCCGGATGACATTATGAGAAACTGAGGAAAAATAATGAGTGATTTGTTTGAAAAAAAAAAAAGAACTTTCGATTACAAAAAAAAAAAACCTGTATGTGGAATCAGGACACAACCAAATTCAGGAGATGAAAGCTTGAGGGTCAGATGGACAGATTGTGTGTTTGGGGAACAGAGGTTTGGGAGGATTGTCAACAAATGAAGAAAGGCGTCGTGAAATGGAGGACAGTTTGGGGAAGAAAGAAAAAAGCAAAGAGAGGAGGAAGGGAGCTGAACGCTTCTCAGTGTAAGAATGTGTATATGGTGTTCTGTGCGTCACACTGCGTGTTTTCATGTGATGTGCCTGACTGTGTGCTTAGTGTTTTGATTTTCTTTGTGTGACACTTTGTTTTCCCGCTCTTCTAGTGTTTGGCACTGTGCTTAAATGGCGCACTCGCTCTCTATTCCCTATGCCAGCTTCACTGTTTGGAAAAATATCAAAATAAGGGCACTTCATGGGGAATAGCGAGTCGTCTTGGGACGCACCCTTTGTGTGAAGGGGATTCACTGATGTACAATGAGCTTTTGCTTTGTTCTGGTCCATCCTAGAGGGCTGACAAAATCAGTGATTGTTAATTGATTCTGTTGATTTTATTGACATAGTTTTAGAACAAGATTTTGTGGCCCTCAACGACTGGAACTTTTATTCAGCTTTGTGCGTGTTTGTTTTTGTGAGTGTGATTCCAAGAGTCTTGCATTTGTGTGTTTTGTTTTTGAACGCATGTTACGATGGGCTTTGCTATGAGTACACTTGGGTTTTTGGTTTGTTTTGTTTCTTTTTACATTGGTATTTAGGAGACTTTATGAAAATAATGTTCCATGGACATCACTCCAAAACAAGCAAAAAGAAAAAAATGTGCGTTTGGCTTCTTTAGCTTCGGCTCTCTCAGTTGCGCGGTCTGAAACGGCTGGCATCTGCGAAAGCCTCTAGCAGTGTGTAGCTTTTAATGCGTTTGTGTTAAGGCGATGTGATGCGTGACGCGATACTGATTTATCTGTCCTCCATTTTCCTATTCCCCTCTCTTTCTGTCTTTCTCTTGTCTTCCCTACAGTGCTGAGCTTCTGAACTGCCCCTTTTCTAAAGCTCCCCAACTGCAAAACCTGTTCGGAGGAAGCCCCCAGGGTCACCACAGGATTAGAGATGGCGAAAGAGAGAAAATGAGAGATGAAAGAAGTGCTTCGCTAAACCAACTGGAAGAAAACATCGTAACACTCATCTCTCCATTGCTAACCCCCAACATAGGTGCAATAAATTGACAATATCACATCCTGGGAGGATGTGGAACACATTCTTCCTACAGGGATCGCTGGCCTTGGAAAACGGGTAGGATTCAGCATACAAACTGTAGTATGTCCTGGCTCAACCCTTCCTGATGGAAATGGATGCAATTTTAAAGTGATGAGAACTATTTTTGTGGGGCGTTCCACCATGATAAATGCACCTGAAAGTGGACAAAAACCCTCAATACAGTCTCAGATACACGCAATGTGTGGAAAAACACCCATCATGCCCTTCAACGCTATGCAATTCAACCACACGTTGACAGTCAAGTTCATGAAACGCTTCAATCAAATGGTTTATCACCCAAACTTTTTCCGCTTCTTTACCTTTTGGAGATCTTGCACGTGCTTTAAATGAAAATAGACAGTGGCGTCATTGACCCGCCATATTCCTATATCGTACCGTTTCCCCATTCATCCAGTTGGAAATCTTGTTCAGAGTGTCCTTCTCAGGGCTCACAGAAAGGCGACTTTGTCAACTATGAAGAAAAGAGCGTTAGCCTCTCTCTTTTCTCTCTCTCTTAGTTTAGTTCTCTGCATCTCAGCATTTCTGTTCCACTGTAGATGAACTGCATGGCATGAATGGAAAAAAACAAAAAACAGAGAGAAAAATGATAGAGATCATGCTGAGAGGAACCAGAGGAAACCGTAGACAGGACCACACTGTTTGCACAGTACAATATGGGTGACTCTGGATCAGTGGATGGGGTCACCTTTTTCACCTTCATGTGGGGAACAGAAAATACAACATAAGTGCATGATACCTGATGAAGGACAGAGGGTTTTTTAAGTGGACTGGGTGAACTTTAAACAAAAGCTGAAGAAAAGAGAAAATTAAAAATGCATTTTCTCACTTTGTTTACCAGCATGACTAAACTGCATGACTTCTGCAAGCCCTGAACCCCAAATTAGAGGGCTTGAAATCACTAAACACCGAAATCAAATGGAAACATTAAAAGTTTATGCTAAATGCTACTAAATTTAGAAAAAAAAGAATATATAAAAGAGAGGCTCTATATTTTGTTTTTAAAAAAAAAAAAAAGAATAATGTACAAATATATAGGATTGCAAGATTCACACAGTTTTGTTGGATAAAAGATTAACAAACCCCACTGAGTCTAGCTGAATGATGAGACAAACTCCTTCAACTACTACTGCTTCCTCAATGGCTTCAAGTGACATTTCTTCCCTTCTCTTTGTCCGCCGTTTCACCCTTTACTTGAACTTTCCTGGCTCTCTGCTCTGCCCTTCACAATCCCCCTCAGTCATGGCAGCCTCCAGCAGTGGCACGACAGCTCCTCTGGAGATCTCCGACACCTATAGGGCTCTTTTCTTTTGATGGTTATGGGTCTGAAGAGTAAGGTTGAAGGGGATTTTAAGGCTGTGGGTGAAGTTTTCTTTTTAAGTTGAGTCCTGATGGAAAGTTTTGGGTTGACTTGCGATGTTTGACTTTTTATTTCATCCACATTCTGTGGGTAAATCAAAGCTTTATCCATCGAAAGTGAGCCTGCGTCCACTTCATAGCAATCTAATGAATATTAGCGTTGTGTGAACTGCTGTGTCTTGAGACCAAGAGCACTTACATCGCAAAGCACTATTTTTCAAGCAGGAAGCCATAATGTGAGAGTAGCGCCACCGTATGAGCTCAAAGGTGCTCAGGAGACCGTGCTGATTCAGAAAGCTGAACATGGTTTTGTAGTTCTTAAGTTATGTTGAGTTTGTTTCAAATGTTGACATTAGCGTTAATTTTATTCTGTAGTTGATTTTGCTTACAGAGCATTACAAGGTTTTGACAAGATTTTGTTTCAGTCATTTAATATTTTTTTATTTTGAAAGTTTCAAGATTTGCATATGCTGAGCACCCACTAAAACCAGCCATGCCATACCAAAATGGACTTCCTTATGAACTTAGCAGCAGATTTCTGATATTAGCATCAGTATTAGCATTATCTTGTGTGAGAGGAGACCATGATTCCACCAATGTCGCTTAAAAATCATAGATTACACATGTGAGTAACTGTTTGTTTAAAACATTTGGTGTCTTCTTCAACAAGATACGAGGTTACTTTTCAAAAGTTGGTTAGTCTGGTTAGGTGTTTTAAGGTATTTAAAGTGTCATTTCCTGTCTTAAAACACCATGACTGTATTCTGTCAGCACTCATCGTTAAGAATCAGATGTTAGCTTAGTTTAGTAACTACCTATGCAACACCTAATCAAGACCTTAGCAGCTCACACAAACACACACACATACACACACACACACACACCATGTGCTCAGACCAGCAGGCTGGTGTCTGTTTACCGGTGCTGTGTGTCCAGGGAGGAAAACAACACAGATGCAGCTCCATCACCACAAGAGCCAGCATTATCTGCTGACCGTGTAGTTTTAATTCAAACGTTAGCAGCTGGTCCGAGTAGCTTGAAGGTGCGACAGATGTATGCAGCTGTAGTAGCCATTTCACTTTCCTTAGTGGTGCACTGAATTTCCTCTCCCTTCAATTAATACGTCAGGCCTGTTTTATGTTTTTTGCAACGTCTTTTCTGCGTGCTTCCTGGTGCAGGAAGACACTCATGCACTTTCAGAGTTAACATATACATTTATATGTAAGCATATACTCATCTCAGAGGGTCTGTAGGACATCTATGTTACAAGAACTTGTTTTATACGTGGTACTCAGTTCCAAATTGCAATGCATTTGCTGACTGGTTAAGATGACGTGTACCTCTCTGGTCGTTCATAAAGTCCGATTGGATGGTGTTTTGGAGCAATAATGACGTAGGGCCACCTTTTTCTCATTGTCGTCATTAGGAATTGGGGGACATGTTCATCTCATCCCTAATTAGAAATCCAGTGTGCCTGAAACTGTTCCCTGGATGTGTACACAAACCGGCCACATCAATTGAAGATGCTCTCTCTGCGAATGCTTGTCTTAGCGTGAATGAGACCGCAACCCCTCCAGATGGCTGACAGCTCAACACACCATTACTTGAAACCCAAATACAAAACATATCAGAGAGGAGCAGAACAAAGCCAGAATCAGTCTTCACGCTTTCTCAACTTCCTGTTTGCATCCCCTCCCCCCTCTCGTCTGTTCCCTCTCCTTCTATATTTTTGAGGAAGAAGCTTTTTTGCATCCCTTGTTCTTGTGTTTTTCTATCATATTGTTTGAAGTTGAATTATAATGCATGCATGGAATACAATGAGGACGTAACTTGTGAATAATTTGTGAATGGCCAGAATGAGGTGACCATCTCTTTCACCTGGGCTCTCTACTCTGCGACTTCTCTTTCTGAGACAATTAGAGAGGAAGAAAGAGCATATATTGTTTCTGGTTTCTCTCACATCCCTTTCTCTTCAAAATGTAGCCATGCCAAATATAAGTTGTGGCTATACGCTAGCCATTCTGAAAGACTCTGTTTAATTTACATATTTATATATTGTTTTTAAGATGATATTTATCTGTATATATCTGTAGTAAATATTCATTAGAGCTTCCACAGACTCAGAGCTGAACAGATGCAGCAGTTGTGAAGGCAGATGTCGACAAAACAGCCTGCAGGAACTCAGTTATCACCACATGTGTCTGTGCATTTATTATAGTATAGTTTGACCCAATATGCACTACCTGTACTTTTCTACTTTAGTTACTTTATGTAGCTTGTTTGAAGGGGGAATTCATTGCACTATCACAGCTAATGGAGCAGCTGTGTCTACTGCTGAGCGCAAGCCTAACCATACACCCCCCAAGTTAAGAAACAGGGACAGAGAGAAAGAGAGGCCAGTGAGAAAGAGAAGGTTCCTAAAAGAAATGGATGAGTTCTATGCTACTAAGATTGATGCTGGATACAATTATATTGTCATACAAAAAAGGGAAAAAAAAATATCAAGAACTGTATAAAATATATTTCAATGGAATGTTTATTATTTACCTTTTATATTTTTGAAATGTATAAAGAAAAAAATTAATAAACTGTAATAATTTAACAGTTTGTGAAAACTGAGGCTTAAAAATCATTATATTATTAAAAGTATGGAAGTTTGAACGTGAATGCTAACCTACCTGATCAAATCTTCTCCATTACAGATAGGAAAAAAATAATAACAATTAGAAAAATGAAATCCAATTTAAAAACAAAAAGTTATCAAAAAGTCAATAAAAATGTTAAAAGCTCATGCCAAAATTTTCAACACGTGTCCTGTGTGATTCTTCAAATGTTTGTTGTGATTTTTTCATGTTACTCTGGGATCCAATTACTTTTCTGTTTTTGCTCATTTTTTTGTTAGCATTCCATGATAAATGTAATTCTGTTACATGCTAATTAAACATCAAAATAATTTTTAATAATGATTTTCCTTTACATGTACCTTCATGGGTTTGTGGGAAGGACTTTATTTAATGCAGGCTTTTTGCATTGGTCTTTCATAATCTACATTATTGGAAAAGTTGTAACAATTACATTTCAAATGAAACAATGTAATTTTTTAACACATTTATAGTACATAGTTATTTAGTCTGTAGTTACAGGGTTATTTATACATTTCTAATATACATTTTATAGACGAGGTAGAGATTACAATAACAGTGGGCATAGACAAAGTCTTGGCACAGCACCTATAACATTTCAAGTCTTGTTAGTTATTGCTATACTTCCCATTTTGGATTAATTTTATCCCTCCTCACTCACATGGACTGAGACAGCCAAACAAACAAAAAAATAAATAAAATCACAGTCTGTAATTCCTATCAGATCTACACTATTCATTATAATATATTACACTTGATTACTGTGCATGATATTGCCAAGCAGCCTTCTCTTATACTTGGTCAGATCATCATTAATTTTGGTCCGTTGCATATGTAAATAATTCTGTTACATGCTAATTAAACATCAAAATAATTTTTAATAATGATTTTCCTTTACATGTACCTTCATGGGTTTGTGGGAAGGACTTTATTTAATGCAGGCTTTTTGCATTGGTCTTTCATAATCTACATTATTGGAAAAGTTGTAACAATTACATTTCAAATGAAACAATGTAATTTTTTAACACATTTATAGTACATAGTTATTTAGTCTGTAGTTACAGGGTTATTTATACATTTCTAATATACATTTTATAGACGAGGTAGAGATTACAATAACAGTGGGCATAGACAAAGTCTTGGCACAGCACCTATAACATTTCAAGTCTTGTTAGTTATTGCTATACTTCCCATTTTGGATTAATTTTATCCCTCCTCACTCACATGGACTGAGACAGCCAAACAAACAAAAAAATAAAATCACAGTCTGTAATTCCTATCAGATCTACACTATTCATTATAATATATTACACTTGATTACTGTGCATGATATTGCCAAGCAGCCTTCTCTTATACTTGGTCAGATCATCATTATTTTTGGTCCGTTGCATATGTAAATCCCAGCATTCCCCCTTTTCTCACTTCATCAGTCCTTCACTGACCCTCCTCAGGCACATCTGTTCAGTCTCCAGACAATGAGGCCACCCAGCAGTACTCCACTGATGAAGAGGACTCCAGAGGAGAGGGAGATCAGGCTGGATGAGGAACCAAAATCTCGCTCAAAGGAGTAATGAGCCAAGGAAGAGATACTGTTGATCTGCAGGTATTTAAAAGAGTGACTATTACTGATGTCTTTTCAATGCTATGCTGTGCTAGTACAAATATTCTCGTGTTTATCAAATCATACCCATCCTCCTCTATTGCAGATCCAGTTCAGAAGGTTATCCCTGAAATAGTCCAGTGTCCAAGACACAACGCCTGAGACTAAATCAGCAAGAATCTATCAATGCAAAACAAAAAACAAGCACAGATGCATTAAAGTCCAACCTCAGAGCATTAACACTTTGGTTTGGGCACTGAAACTCTACAAATGTATGTTGGCATTACAAATTAATTGTGAAATTTATAGGAAGTGAGCTGGATTGAATGTATCCATCATTTAAATGTGTACTGTATTTATGACTCCTATATAGAAACACACACAAACAAATGAGAGTAGGTAAAATAAAAAGAGCACTGCATACCTTTGCAATGGATTTCCCAACAACACAGATCAGAGTAACAATTTTCCCCCAGGTGATGTCATCAACAAAAACTTTGTCTACAAGCTTCTGGAAACTCTGTCTATCCGCCACACGTGCAAACCCATCAACCATGCTGAAATCAAACACATCTTTTAATAAAACAGATTTGCTCTTTCATTATACTGGAAGCTTGTATTGCAACTTTGTGTTGCGATTTCAATTTGATTTCATTTCTCATGATCAACATTTAGTTGTCTTTTTATCTCAAAATTGCCAACCTTTCTCATAACTGCAAATTAAACAGATAGTTCATCTAAAAATGAATCATTTGCTTACTCCACTTGTTCCAAAACTGTAGGCTATGTTTTTTTGTTTTTTTCTGTTGAGCACAAAATATGATATTTTGAAGAATGGTGGTAACTAAACAAAAATTGACGTTAGCAATTCTAGACTTCCATAGTATGGAGGAAAACAACGATCTAGTGGAGGGTGAGTAAATGATGACGGAATTTTCTTTTTCATGGACTAATTTTCATTTTTGGGTGAACTATCCCTTTAAACTGTCAAACATTAACTTTAACATTAATATAAAGTAATGTTTTTACTCAGAGGCAGAAACGGACTTCCATAATTATTACACAGTAATATTCTCGCATACCAAAAAAGACATTTCAACACTAACTCATTAAATTTTGGCTCTCGATCGAGACTGTCGCCGAAGTCTCTGATGAGGCTAGCCATCTGTTCCAGGAGCTGCTCCCGCTCATCACTCATTGGCTGCGGCTCAGGAAGAGACGGTGCGCATGTTCCCACCCTCTCTACCTGGTCCTTCACTGATCTGAGAACATTATTTGAATTATGAAAAAAAGAAACTATTGGTAATTATGTACTGACACTTTAGTGCTACCCAAAATGAATGCCAAATAAAATGCCTCAACGAGTAACCCGGAAAATATGACATCCAAGTAAATAGTCTCTGTTGGATTTTATGTTTGGTTACTTGGTTTTTAAAAAAAATATATTATACAAATTATTTATTAGTATTTATTAAGTTATAAGCATGGCTTAAATATGTAGTGTGTGAAACTTACCGAAGTACAAGATTCGTTGAAAACTGGTCATCTAAACGTTGCATACAAAAGTAAAATGTTAGTTACTATAGGCTACTGAGCTCACGTTAAGAAATATTAATAAAAAAGCCCGTTTCGTTAAATATGAATACCTGACATGGCAAGCATGATCTTCCTCTTTGGTCCTACGATAGGATTTGATGGCTTTTTGATGTCTTTACGTGTGACCTATACATTCACGTTAATGTATAAACATTTCGCAAACCTCTAACTGGTTTAGTAGGCTTTAGTAGTCTTGGTGTCTAAAGCTGATATATTGTTAAACAATTGTCAGTTCCGCATCTTCACTGCTAGCATTGCACTATAGGCTAAATGAAAATAAAAGCGAAACAAAAAAAGCGGTTTTACGTGACTGCATAATTTCGTTTCATGTCTCCATCCAAAACAAATCTATATTTAGCAGCCATCCTCAAACTATAATGTAGCTCAGAAGAAAATGTCTCTCTCTGTACATAGGCCTATATATTACTATTTTATATATATATATAAAACAAACAAAAACATACATTTTCAGAAATTATGGGGACTTTAATCACATTCAGTGCACAATACTTAAATGTACAAGGAAGAGGACAAGCCAGATTATACAAAAGTACTCATGTGTGTCATATGATAATTATCAATAAAAAGCTTAGGCTCAGTTTTATCCCTACAATCTGTCCTGATCCTGAATAAACATGTACCTTTCTTTAAATCAATTGGCATTACCATATTAAATGTTTTCTTACAAAACAGTATAAATACACACACACACATACATATATATATATATATATATATATATATGGCATATTACAATAAAAAATGGGCAAATTACAAAATACAGATATAAGCTACATGGTTTCTCACACGTTCAGTGTTATGGACACTTCTGTTGCAGCATCTTCATTTTCTTTCTCTTAGCTATTTCTTGGAAACTTCAAGACGATGAAGCCACCTAGCAGTAGGCCACCAGTGAAGGCCAATGTGGCTCCGAAATAGGAAGAATATTTACTAAGTGAAGAACCAGAAAATTGCTCAAAGGAGAAACAGGCCAGCGCAGGGATACTGTGCATCTGTATTAAGGGGTACAAACAAAGCAGATGTCCTAGATATGACATTGTGATCAATACTGCTCAACACATCTTCTAACAAGATTAGAACAAGATTAAAACAAAAGTCAAATGCTTTTTCATGTAAAAATGTGTCTTTGTTGTTTCTTACCCATCCTCCCATTTTGCGAATCCATTCCAACAGATTCCTCCTGAAGTAATCCAGACTTAAGATCAAAATATCTGAAACAATTGTGGGTAAGCGTGCAAGGACCATCTATTGAGAGGAAAGAGATATATATGTGCAGATATAAACAAAGATGCATGTCTACAAACAACAGATATATTAACATAAATTTGAAAAAGACAACAGACATGTAGGATCTAACTAATCCAATACCTTTGCAGACAGTTTTCCAACTGAATAAAACAGCACTATAATTCTCCCCCAGTTGATCTGGCCATCTGTGAAAACCTTTTCCACAAGTTCCCAGAAACTTCTTTTATCAGCCACTTTTACTAAGCCATCAATCATGCTGTGAGGTCAGAAAAACAGAAAGTGAAACCTGGTGTTTTAAATGCAGTACAGACAGCAGCACTGATGTTCAGCAAAGACAGACAAAGATTCAGATCTCAGACTGACTCATTGAATGACTTATCCTGATCGAGCCTATCACCGATCACTTTGATGGTCTTCGCCAACTGTTCAACAAGCTTTTGGTCCTGGCAGTTGCTTATTGGTCGAGCTTCAGGCAGGGCTGGTGGGGCTGCATGCACTTCGGCTGCTACGCTCGTCACCTCATGTTTTACCACCCTGAAAGACATTTTATTTGTTAACTGCATATGAATCAAATGTTTATGCCATCACAGAATCACAATTACCTCAAATAAACATGAAAAACATAATTTAACACTTATACCCCCGGTTTCACAGACAAGGCTTAAACTAGTCCCAGACTAAAATGCATGTTTGAGCTGTCTCAACTGAAAATATCTTGCTCTGACATATCTTAAAATATGTCAGTGTCATTGTTCTGTGTCGAGATGTACACCTGTAATGTTTTCTTCTAAGGCATTTTTGTAAAAGTTGCTTAAATATCTTAATTTAACTGAGGCCTAGTCCTGGCTTAAGCTAAGCCCCGTTTGTGAAACCGGGCCATAATTTCATTACAACTTTCCTCAAATGACATTCACAATGGTATGAAATGGCACTCGGATTCTGACTACAGCCATTATTACATTACAATCTAGTCAGTATGGCATTTAGATTTTCCAAAAAAAGATTTTATTGCTACCTAGTATAGCATAGGAGACATTCTATTACTTACAATACATTTCAAGTCCATTGATGATACAACTCCAAAAGTTGGGATTTCTTGTAAAATGCAATAAAATCAAGAATCTGTGATTTGTTAATTATCTTTAACATTTACTTAATTGACAAAAGTACAAAGAAAAGATTTCCAAAGTTTTCACTGACCAACTTAAATGTATTTTGTAAATATAAACACATTTTGATATGTATGGCTGCAACTAACTCCAAAAAAGTTAGGACAGAGGCAATATGAAAGTGAAAATGTTATAGAATATCCAAATTGAACCGTTTTGAAACGGTTCACAGTAAGTAGGTGAATTGGTAATCTGTGAGGGGATCATGTTTGGGTATAAAAGGAGCATCTCAGTCTTTGCAAGTAAAGCTGGATCATGGCTCATCGCTTTGTGCCAAATTTGCACCTGCCCACACTGCCAAAAGCACCAAAAGCTGGTTCAATGACCCTGGTGACCAATCAGTGTTACTGTGCTTGATTGGCCTGCAAACTCGCCTGACCTGAATCCCATAGAGAATCTATGGGGTATTGTCAAGAGGAAGATGAGAGACACCAGACCCAACAATGCAGATGACCTGAAGGCCGCTATCAAAGCAACCTGGGCTTCCATTACACCTGAGCAGTGCCACAGGCTGATTGTCTCCATGCCACGCCGCGCTGATGCAGTAATTCATGCAAAAGGAGGCCCAACCAAGTATTGAGTACATGTACAGTAAATGAACATACTTTCCAGAAGGCCAACAATTCACAAAAAAAAATGTTTTATTGGTCTTATGAAGTATTCTAACTTGTTGAGATGGTGAATTGGTGGGTTTTTGTGAAATGTGAGCCAAAATCATCACAATTAAAAGAACCAAAGACTTAAACTACTTCAGTCTGTGTGCATATCATTTATTTAATACACGAGTTTCACAATTTGAGTTGAATTACTGAAATAAATTAACTTTTCCACGACATTCTAATTTATTGAGATGCACCTGTAAGTGTCAAACAAATAAAAAAATGACAGTTCTCAATGCAAAATCGCAACGAATTAAGGTCTTTCACCAACTACCATACATAATATTGTGAAAAGATTCAGGGAATCCAGAGAAATTTCAGTCTGTGTAGGGCAGGGGTGTCCGAATTTAGTCCTGGAGTTTAGCTCCAACTTGCCTCAACACACCTGCCTGGAAGTTTCTAGTATCCCTGCCTCAGTTGAATGTGCATGACCTTTGAGCCCTCAGATGGCATTGCATAAGAAACCATCATGCTGTGGTGTTAAATATAGCCACATGTGCTCAGGAGTCCATCAGAAACCGCTGTCATTTACCACAGTCTGCCGCTGCATCAATAAATGCAACTTGAATTTCTGTTACTCTAGAAGAAAGCAATAAATAAATTCTAGGCAGTGATACTGCGAGGTTCTCTGGGCCAGAGCTCATCTCAGATAAAAAGACAGATAAAATGTGTGCTGTGGTCAGATGAGTCCACATTTCAACTTGTTTCTGGATAAAATGGACGTTGAGTTCTCAGTCCCAAAGACTAAAGAGACCATCCAGACTTTTACCAGCAACAGATGCTAAAGCAAACGTCTGTCATTGTATGGGGGTGCAGCAGAGCAAACGGCATGGGTGACTGGCATATGTGTGAAGGTACCATTGACATGGAGGCATATGTTGGGATTGTACAGAGACATATACTGCCATCAAGATAACGTCTTTCATGGGAAGTCCAGGGTTATTAGATCAAGACAATGCCAGGTCTCAATCTGCATGTGCTACAAATGTGTGGTTTTGTAGACACAGATTGAATGCGCTAGACTGGCCTGCCAGCAGTCCAGATCTGTCTCCTATTGAAAATGTACAACCAGTGTCATGGAGCAAGCAAAGGTCTCCTCAATGTAGTAAATGAAGTTCAAGAAGCAGAGTTCCAGATGTCAAAATAAGATTTTATTGAACAGAGCAACAAAGCAGAGATGACAGTCACAGAGTCTTTGTCTGACCGTGCACCCATACTTATACCCTGTTCTTATCAGTCATTTTTAACCAAAAATTGGTAATCTGTTTTTTTTATTGGTTTTGCTTGTCTGGTTTGCCACAATTAATTAATGCTCTTCCTGACATTTTCTCAGATCGGCCATTTTTTAAATAATTGTATTCCGCCGTCTCCTATTGGTTGGAATCGTCCCCATGTGACATACATCAAACTTGTTTGTGTTGTACCTGTCATACTGTGGAAATCACCCAAAGTTCACTTGCTCACTTAAGTTCACTGGTACTGTCCAGTGGAAAACACCTGTACCGCTCACTGGAGGGCACCCGAGACACACAGTCTGTATTGAGACATCCAATATTGGAACAATCATTGAAACAATCACCTTATTGATTAGTCTATTGATTATTGCCATAGTTATCATATTTTAAGTCAAATAAGTATATGACATCATATTTTAAGTCACAGTCATGAAAAGGAGAATCAGACGACAATCATGGACTGCTGAGCATCTGAAATCTTGTATCAAGCGTATATCACAGTAATAGTCATGTTACATCATTATGAATATATGTCTGTGCCCAAGGTTGGCGAGTGTCCTGCAAAGACACAGTCAGTGTGTATCTGAGCTGTGTGAGCTCTCTCAGTCTTCTACCTCTCCTGCTGTGCTCATTAGACTGGCCCAGTACTATGCCAGCTGGGCTCAACTACGAGACACGCTCATGCCTGAGTGGATCCCACAAGGTATGCCAGCGTTTGTTTGTGTATATGAGTGAGAGAAAGAAGTAAGTAGGAGGCATGGTTGCAAGTCTCATCTCATGTTTTGTCTCTCCACTAGGCGTTGTGGCAGTGGTTGTTTCAGATGACTGTTCCGTCTACTATCTTCTGCTTAAGGTTTTGCCAGCTCTAGCTATGGGTGAGTCTTTCTCTTAAAAAATTATATGATACATAATATATGAACAATAATATGATACTTTCTTTTCTGAGTTTCATATACTCTCCAGACATTCAAAGGATGAATGAAGTGACATAAAAAAAGATAACATTTTTATGTTTTTTTTTAATAACTTGCAGACAGCAGCAGTTAAGGCATTTGTTAACTTGTGTTGACAGTAATAAATCTGTGGTGCTTTCAAAAAATTGCTTTGTTGCTGATGCAGCCCTAATGGCACATAAACTACATGTTTCACATTTAAAGATAATACTGAAAGTTGTAAATTAATTTGAAAAATCAATTTTGTACTTGACCTTAGTATTGATTGACAGTGTTTTGAACATCTTCCCTATGAAATTGTGTGTGTGTGGGAGGTGTATTTTTTTTAAACCTTTTTCATTGGTTTACCTTTATTATATTTTCCATTGTAATTTTAGTTAGGTTTATTCATTTTGTGTTTTATCATTTGATTGGTTTTGTTTGTCAAATATATCTATATAGTTTTTTTTTTAATGTTTTAATACATGAAGTTAAACTAACTGAGAAATGTTTCCTTGGCACTAGCTGAAATAAAATGACTATTTCATTTTATTTTAGTTAATTTTTATTTAGCTGAAGTTAAGAATGACTGGGATGAAGTGTGTTCCACTTGCCACTGAGACTGACAGGAATCTTATAGATGCTGCAGTTCAGGAAGCCCAGCAGCAGGGGGCGACAGTGTGTGAACATTTAAGTTTAGATGTCACCAAATATTTTAGGATGGATTTTTTTGAAGCTTTTAATGGACGAATGCTTTCATCTTTGTGTTTTCTTGTTGTTTCATAACTTGTAGCTGATGCAGTCATGTCCACCTGCTTCTACTGGTGCTCTCTACCCCCCTACTGTACTGTGTGGACTGGCTCCTTCCTGCGAGTCTGTGATTTCACCTCCTCCAGGCCCTGTGCTGCCTCTCATATCCTTCAGGAGCTCTGCTGAGGGAGTTACACTCGGTGAGGCTGAAAAAAATAAGGACTGATTAATCAGACTTTATAACAGTCTGGAGAAGTTGACGCTAGTTGCCGAAAGTCAGAGCCAGTCAGTCTGCAGATTTGAGTTGACAGATTTAATAGAAAATCGTGTAGTATATGATGGTCACAGACTCCGATTTTTTTTTTAGCTTCAGATTATGATTCCATCCAGTCGGAGGATATCAAACATGTTTGACGTTTTCAGAGCACATTGAACACACCGATTTTAGAACACATTGTTTTCATTTGTCACGCGTCATGTTTCTGCATGAGTTTGTTGTGAGCTGAACAACTTGAAAGTCTGGTATTTCACAAAGTCATGTGAAATAAGGAAGATTACTTTTATTATTGTTCCCCATGACAGACAGTTGCATCTGACAAATAAAGAACTGTTATAACAAGTCTAACTTGTTTATTGCAATATAGTAATTAGGTTTTATTACAAATGTAAACATTATTATACATTACCTGTTGTCATATGGACATATGTGTTATGTTTGTTTAGAGTGCTTAAATGAAAACTGTGATTAAAAAATATTAAATTATCAGAAAACTGGCCCAAAATTAGTGGTACTCTGTTCCACTTAACCAAAAAAAAAAGAAAAACCCGCAGAGGCAACCCATCCTTGATAGCACACATACATCATGGAGACATCTATTTGATGTTTGCGTTTACATCTGCAAAATGTATTTTTAGTGCGTTTGCTCATCTCCAATACATCTCTCAGATGTTAAATAGACGTTTAGAAAATGTCTTGAAGATGTTTATGATTTAGAATGTATATAAAACTGCTCTAATACATTTATCAGATCTTTTTACACATCATGTTTCCCAGATCAAGCGCTTTTTAACAGACGTAGGGGAGAGTGGGGTAAGATGAGACACTTTTTACTTATGTGGTCCTCAAGATAAGGGAAAATGACGCAGAAGTGCAATCAAAATATCTAAAGTAACTTCAGGACGTTTCCTATCATTTAAAATGATCAGAATGTATCTATGACAAAGTGTTCTAAAAATATGGCTTCTTATAAAAAAGGGTTCCTGTGGCTCAGTTTGCCCCAGGGTGGTGGTAATTTGACCCGAGTCAATGAGTAAGATTAACCATCTGGTTGTAAACTGACCATCTGACTGAATCTGGTTCAGCATGTTAAATTTGAAAGATAATTTACCTCTTTTAAAAGCTAATAATCAAATTTCCTTTTTCAAACAGTGATTTCTTAAAGCTAATGTAAACACCATAAAACCAAGTACAATCAAAGTATCTAAAGCAACTTGGATGTAAGAACAGGATGTTTCCTATCATTTTAAATTATCAGAATGTATCTATGACAAAGGGTTCTAAAAATATGGCTTCTTATAAAAAAGTGTTCCTGTGGCTCAGTTTGCCCCAGGGTGGGGGTAATTTGACCTGAGTCAATGAGTAAGATTAACCATCTGGTTGTAAACTGACCATCTGACTGAATCTGGTTCAGCATGTTAAATTTGAAAGATACTTTACCTCTTTTAAAAACTAATTTAATAATCAAATTTCCTTTTTCAAACAGTGATTTCTTAAAGCTAATGTAAACACCATAAAACCAACCAAATGAAAATTTCAATCTTTAATTGTTTGCATTTCTGAAACAATATGTTTAACACCAAAGTTGTAATCTTCCCAAAAACAGACTAAACAGAGAGTTTGAGTTCAATTAAAATAAAAAACTGAATTAGAATGAAGGAATAAATGTCACTGAAACTAATGAACAATTTAGTCAAAAGATTCTTGGCATAGTTTTTACACATCATGTTTCCCAGATCAAGCGCTTTTTAACAGACGTAGGGGAGAGTGGGGTAAGATGAGACACTTTTTACTTATGTGGTCCTCAAGATAAGGGAAAATGACGCAGAAGTACAATCAAAGTATCTAAAGCAACTTGGATGTAAGAACAGGATGTTTCCTATCATTTTAAATTATCAGAATGTATCTATGACAAAGGGTTCTAAAAATATGGCTTCTTATAAAAAAGGGTTCCTGTGGCTCAGTTTGCCCCAGGGTGGTGGTAATTTGACCCGAGTCAATGAGTAAGATTAACCATCTGGTTGTAAACTGACCATCTGACTGAATCTGGTTCAGCATGTTAAATTTGAAAGATAATTTACCTCTTTTAAAAGCTAATAATCAAATTTCCTTTTTCAAACAGTGATTTCTTAAAGCTAATGTAAACACCATAAAACCAACCAAATGAAAATTTCAGTCTTTAATTGTTTGCATTTCTGAAACAATATGTTTAACACCAAAGTTGTAATCTTCCCAAAAACAGACTAAACAGAGAGTTTGAGTTCAATTAAAATAAAAAACTGAATTAGAATGAAGGAATAAATGTCACTGAAACTAATGAACAATTTAGTCAAAAGATTCTTGGCATAGTAGCCTTTCTGCAATGTCGAACAGGCCATTAGGGACTACAGGTGGAAAGATATATCTGATTATAATGTGACGAAAAGCATCTTCTGGTTCTTATCAGAATTATTATATAAATAATGTGTATATGATAAACTAAATCAGTTGTGTACTATATCACATTAAACTACCAGTTTATACTTCAGAGACCAGTTCATACTTCACTGCATCTAAACCAACAACATGCCTGTTAGATCCTGTACCCACTAAATTACTAAAAGAGTTGTTACCTGTAGCAGAAGAACCGCTTCTCAATATTATTAACTCGTCATTGTCTTTAGGTAACATCCCAAAACCATTCAAGCTGGCGGTTATTAAGCCTCTTATTAAGAAGCCACAACTAGATCCTAGTGAACTGGCAAATTACAGACCCATTTCAAATCTTCTTTTTGTCTAAAATTTTTTTATGCCAACCCCTCAGAGGACCTCAGATGATGCCAACCCTGAAACAACATACAGAACTACCAAATTCTCTTATAAGTTTGCATCATAATAATTGCTGTTAATAGTGTTCATCATCTGTTTGATTACGTCTTTAATAGATTTTTCCGTACATTTCTGCCATATGTACATTAACTGACAGTCACCACTGATAAGCTACCACTAAATATTGTAGAAACTTAATTTGCTGTAAAGTTGCTTTGCAACGATTTGTATCGTGAAAATCGCTATAGAAATAAACAAGAAAAAAAAGATTTAACTTAACTTCAGTGCCTTATGGTAGGGTAAGATAAAATGCTTGCTCAATTTACCCCACAGCATTTGACTCACTTTTCCCCATAGCTGCCATTTTGGGAAAAAAAACAAGCTTACTTACTAATTCAGGCTAATATTTAGCTAAATGATTTACATGGTTTTATACATTGCTAAATCACTTATATGCATCATAAATATTTTTAGACCTGGATAAATTTACTTTGATGTAACAGATTTTGAATAAAATATTACTTTGACAAGCCAAAAACAGTTTTTAAAGTAATTGGGTGCCTTCCACTCCCATGTGTTTCTTCTTTTCACACTCTGGTAGAAATTATGGGTGGTTTCAAAATATATGGTCACATGACAATAAAAGTGTACAGTTGGCAAGATACAGGGGGTGGGTCAACTTACCCACTGGCTCATCTTACCCCACTCCCAAGACTTAAGGTGCATCCCAAATCGCGTACTTATGCACTCTTCTATGACGTTTTGTAGTAAATAGTGCGAGTAGTGTGTTCAAACTGAAAATTCAAAAAAGAAAAAGTGCACTTTAAATACCCGGATGATGCACTTGAGGCAACCGAAAAAATGAAGTGTGTAATGTTGGACACTTCATGCACACAACTGTCACAGCTTTAATTAGGTAGGGGGAGCGGTTATGACTCCGATTATGAATGACAAAATAACCTTATATAATTCATACGCTACATGGTTGAGTAGGTAGATGTATAGCGCGTCATTTGGGACGCAGCTTTAAAAAGTAGCATATGACATTACGTGTCTCCTCATTCAGCAATAGATAGACATCTGTAACTACCCAAAAGTCTTATATATTGAAAAAAACGGATATACATAAAATGTGGCGTTCTGACACCGAAATCTGTTTAAAGCTGAAATGAAGGCACATGCAGAGTTCCTTCAAGTTTGAAACGCACTCACGTCGCGCTTAAGGAAGTGAAAAGGCGAAAAGCTGCTGAGTCACAGTGACACAAGTCTTGTGAGTGTACATGTTTTATTGCTGACAAAAGTGAGGTTTCGTGTGCAAATTATGACACCAAATGCTTAGTCACCTTTGCATCTGAAGGTAGTTACTAAGTAAAAGCTGCTGAGTCACAGTGACACAAGTCTTGTGAGTGTACATGTTTTATTGCTGACAAAAGTGAGGTTTCGTGTGCAAATTATGACACCAAATGCTTAGTTAGTCACCTTTGCATCTGAAGGTAGTTACTAAGAGAAAAACAGCTCCATATAGCTGTTAGACGCCCATGATATTTACAATAGTATATACACAGCACAGCAAATTCAACGTTATTATGATGTTTTTAGATTAGCATCATGTTGGTTAAAATTAATTATTTACGCCTTATTAAATTTCAACACACTCTGATCCTTTGACCCCTGCAAACAAAGTCAAGTGTGCCAAGGAAGGCAACGGGTCATTTAATCATTTCTGTAAATGGTTCAAGGTTCAACCTTAAATGTTTGCTGTGAAAATACAATGTGGCACAGGCGTCAGGTTGATTAAAAGCAAACAACATGCTGAATTATAATTTAAAAAAAAACCCTCGTTCTAATTTCTGTGCTTTGCCCAGTTAACGCGAATCTTAGAATAAAGTTTACTGTTCAATATTTTTTCTTTCTGTTTTATATATTTCATTGCATTACACCCCTGTAATTTAAATATATGCATGTTTAGTTACAAAACAACAAAACATCGAATTTACTGTTCTTAAATGTTTGATATTGTCTACATATTACTCACACAAACCTATAATGTCAAATCTTTTCCTGTTGGATTCAGCTTGCTATTAATTATGAAAATGGGGAAAAAATGTACATCTCCTTTGTCCACTGACTCTCAGCTGACTGTTTACCACTTCCTCATTCAGCTCGTTCTTTGATTGGCTGGTTTCAGTTTTACTGACGCGTCATGTTGTGAGCGTATATAAGATGAACGCACTCGCCTTGCGTTGCACAGCTTCTGGATGATCGGGAGAGGTTCTTGCTTCAACAGTGATTGAACGGAACTTCGATCTCGTTGGAATTTCCTTACGAAAACATCCCATTTCATATTTAGTTTTTTACCAAAATTGTTAATAAAACGACAAAAAAAATCCGCCGAAATGGATTCTCAGGTTCGCCAGAACTACGACCGCGATTGCGAGGCTATTATCAACAAGATGGTGAATTTGGAGCTTTACGCTGGGTACACCTACACTTCCATGGCAAGTATCTAGTTTTTTTTTAATCCATATGCTAAACCGTGTCTTTTGACTTTTTTTTTTCTTTTGGTTGCGACAGTGCATGCAAATCAGACTTCCAGCTTGTACTTCGTGTTTACTCTTGCGTTATTTTCACGACGCCACTAATCTGCGGTGAACGAGCTCTTAGTGTTTTCAATCTTTTCCTTATCGATTTTGTTACTTTCAGGCTCACTACTTCAAACGGGATGACGTCGCCCTTCCTGGGTTTGCCAAGTTCTTCAAGAAGAACAGTGAGGAGGAGCGCGAGCATGCTGAGAGATTCATGGAGTTCCAGAACAAGAGGGGTGGACGCATCGTCCTTCAGGACATCAAGGTGACTGCATTTGAAATGTGCCTTTTCTATGTTGAACGATTTGATAAGCAAAACTGGCTCTGGATCTATGCGTGTTTGTAAGGGCCTGTTGAATTGAAGGGAAGGGAGCATCACGTGCTCACTGACCTGTTTTTGTCTCTTTCTCTACAGAAACCTGAGCGAGATGAGTGGGACAATGGACTGACTGCTATGCAGTGCGCTCTTCAGTTGGAGAAGAAAGTCAACCAGGCTCTGCTGGACCTGCATAAGGTCGCTTCTGAGAAGGGAGACCCTCATGTGAGTTATGAAGTCCATGTTTTAATGTACATTAATGCCTATGTCCATCCTAATTTATTAAATTAAACGTCCTTGCATTTCTGATCTCTTGTCCAACAGCTGTGTGACTTCCTGGAGACTCACTACTTGGATGAGCAGGTTGAGGCCATCAAGAAGGTTGGTGACCACATCACCAACCTTACCAAGATGGATGCTGGCAACAACAGGATGGCAGAGTATCTGTTTGACAAGCACACCCTGGATGGTGACAGCAGCTAAATGCAGCCCTCTGATCATATGCATATTGCAAAACCTCCAGCTGTACTCTATGCTTAACTCGATGTTATCACGCAGCTGTGACTTTAAGAGGCTGAAAGGTTAACTTTTAGAGGCTACATTTTACAAGATGCTTGCTAATTTAGTCCGTCATCTTGTGGTTTAGTCATCAAGCTGATACTTGTTTAATGTACACTAATTGGTTTTAACCAAGTGAATTTGGTGAATAAACATTTTTGGCTGGATTTACTGGTCTCTTTATTTGTTTTCAACAAATGTGTATTAGAGGTTAGTGAATACGAAAGTGATGTTTGAGCCAGCACTTATATTTTAGCTGGTATGGTATTTTTATTTTTTTTTTCTCCCCCAGTCTGGCCTACAAAAAAAAGGTTATTAAATTGTTGCTTCTCAAAGTCTTTCCTGGATTAACTGATGCTATATGCTGCATATTGACTGACCTGCTAACTAATAACAGTTTATTGCAACCAGAGCATATATGCAGAAAATCAAATGATATCTGGTTATGATTTATATAAATCCACACATTAGGATTGATTACCAAGTGTGCAGTGATCTATAGTTGTTTTTAACAACTTTCCTTGTTGACTGAAAACGATGAACTGTAAATCACCCTCACCTAGCCTGTCTGGGCCCGTATTCTTACAGATTCTAAGAATCCTTTCAGAGAGCTCCTAATTTAGTTAAAAAATTTCTGCGTTGGCTTAAGAGCAATTCGGGACCAATCTGCGAGCAGCTCTGAGCAAAGAAAATAGTGTTGGGTCGTTCTTGAACGATTCGTTCATTTTGAACTAATCTTTAATGTAACTCGGGAAGAACGAGTCGTCTCAGGGAGTGATTTGTTCAGTCGCGCATGCGCAACATCATATAGGTTCTGTACTGGAATTAGTCAAGTAGTTCACCTGGTTCGAGTCATTCGTTCATCACGTGACAGCCCCATAAGCTTTAACCAATGCCGGAAAGAGAATTGATTAGTTCATCTCTCGAGCCTTCGGGTTTGAGTCGTTCGTTCATCATGTGACAGCCCCTTAAGCCCAAACCAAGACTTGTCAGATAAGAGGTGAGGTAAGCTAATCATAGACTGAAGACCCAGGTAAACAATGAATTAATCTTTTCTGTTTCTTATAGTAGTTTTGTATTGTTTGTAGTGTGATCAACGTTTGCGTAAGTAGTAGACGTGTTAGGGAAGTAACGCGTAACATTTTAATTATATTTTGCTAAAATGAGCGAAATGACTCGAAAAAAGATTCGTTCATTTTCCTGAACGAGACCCAAATGTCCGAGTCGGTATAAATGATCCGAACTTCCCATCACTAAAAGAAAAGACAAAAACTTTAGCTGCATCCGAAATCGCATATTTCCATACTATATAGTAGGCGAAAAACAGTACGTGAGGTGAGTAGTATGTCCGAATTCATAGTATTCAAAAAACAGTAGGCGAGAAGTACCCGGATGACCTACTACTTAAAAAAAAAAAAAATATATATATATATTAAATATAAAAATATATTATATATATATTTTTAGAATGTATATTATTTATTATGTTTATATTATTTATGTATATATTGTATCTATAATATTTATTAAGGCTATGTATATATTGTATGTATTCATTCTCTCCCTCTCTCTCTCTATTTATCTAATTGTGTATTATGTATTCATTCAAGTTTATTCATTGATTCATGTTTTTTATTTGTCCTGTGTATTTTTATGCATTTATATCAATAAATTACTTAATTTCGTTGCTCCAAATGAGCTTGACTTTTTATTCTGACGAAAAATTTGCTAGCTAAAAAGGTGATTGTTCTTACTTTATTTGATAAATGATTTACAAGCTGTCCACGAAGGCGTGATCTTTTATTTATTTAGTCATTTATTAGACGCTTTTATCCAAAGCTTACAAATGAGGACAACAGACGCAATCAATTGTAGTATTAAAACAACTAAAAACAGATCCAAAACTAAAAGCTAAAACTTTATAAATACTACCTATACACATTTTAAAAATAAAGAGATTAAATAAAAATGACAAATGCATACAACAAAATTATAATAACGATTCTAACAAATAAATAATACAAATCAAATGACAGTACCCAGCAAGCAATTTTGCGTTTAAAAGACGTCTATTAGACGTCTAAATAAAGCCTAGACGTCTAGGCTAATCGAGGCTAAATTTGGGCTGTTAGTGAAAATCTAATAGACGTCTAACCATAGCCCAAGAATAGACTAGTCATCAATTAGACGGCTAATAAACGACTACATATATACGTCTAATAGACGGTGAATATGGGTCTAGGCTAAAACAAGGCTAAATTTGGTCTGTCAGTGAAAATCTAATAGACGTCTAATCATAGCCCTGAACAAAGGAAATTATTAATTATTGGTTTTATTTCTTGTTTAAAATGCCTCCCAACTGCATTCCTCAAGTCCAACTCTGTTGCTGCCAGGAAGTTGGTCATCACAGCATCTGCCAAATAAGAAAAAAAAGCACAAGAAAAGCTTGACATAATTTTTTACTTTAATTACACTAATTGTGACAGGTAGTCATTCCCTTTTGCTTGGATGCCTACTAAAAACAAAAACGAGATATATTGTGTATCACCATTCAGTGTGTTAAAAAAGAGAAGCTCTCTGGTAAATGTTGTGTGTTTTATACACATACCTCTAATGACTGAGAACAGTGCAGTCTTTTCAAATGCTTCTTTCTGCAGCGGACCACCCCCCTTCAGGTTGAATTTGGACATGATTTTAAGTTTTTCCCTATTAGTGCCCCCCACAATCTGTCTCTGCCTCCAAAATTGTCTGGCTCAACTGACTTCATAACAACACAGTGATAGCTACTGTAATTAAAAAGTAGCCCAGTACACACATTAACCTCAAATGTACATGGAATAATAAATTCACCCCCTACCTTTTATTTCATTATGTTTTCTGTTTGTACTGTTTAGGTTTTTTAAGGGATTTTAATACTGCTGCAAACTTTTTATAATTGATCATTTTATATTGCCATTTTAAATTATTTGTATTCTTAAGCTTTACTATCAATTTGGAAGTTTCAAAATAAATATTATTGTACTTGTACAATGACAAAGATATTCTATTAAATTAGCTCATGCTCTTTCTGTATCTAACAAGCCATTGTTCAGTAAGAAATTCAATATAATAATTAAAATAAACGATGGACTTTGTCAAAGATGAGAGCTTTAGGAAAACACAGATACTTACAAGACCATGTAGGAATGTCCTTTATCATTTGTTGTTTGTCCGCTGCTCTCCGACAAGTAAACTTAGTGCTCTCTCCTGTAAAAACAAAATTCAAAACACAACAGTGATCTCTAACTCTCATGTTTCTCGTTGCCAGTAGTCATGTCTCAGCAGGGCTACAATTGCCATCTAGCGGTTGGGAATTGTAATTGCATTTTTATTTATAAAATGAAAGACAGCCGAATATCAATAATATCATATAATGTGTATGAGTGTAACATAACATTTAACAGCTTGTGGGATGCATGACATCATATTATCAAATGCAAGTAAACTTTTGAAACATTTAAATTAGCATTATTTTTGGCATAATAAATAATGCTATATTTAATAATGCTGTAACATAATCAAATAAAATATTAAATAATGCTAATTTAAATGATTCAAAAGTTTACTTGCATTTAATAAGAAGCTGCGTGGGCGAACATTACAAGTAAACAATTGTAAGGCTATTTTGGCTATGGTCATCGCTGGTCTGGTTACTGGTGTAGGGCTATAGCCAAGCCTTTAAAATTAGACCAGATTGCCTCGATTTCGCCAGGTGGGCTAAAAGCAGACTACACGTAGCCCGTCCAATTTAGAGCTAAATCGCGGCTACATATAGACCATGTCATGAAATGACACTTATATCTTTGTAGATATTATTGACACTGCGAACATGATGGGATATCAACCATCTCATGCGCTGCCTGGCCAAAAACTACAATGAATCAGGTTTGACTAGAAGTGGGCTACAGACAACTGCTCGGACTATGAGCTAAATCGTGGCTACGCACAGGCTACGTATTGAACATGTCAAAGAAATGAAACCAAACACCCTGTGAATGCTGTTGACTTTGCTTACATGATGGAATATCATACATCTCACAAGTTATTTTGCCAAAAAACGACATGAAACCAAATTCAAGGTTATTTGGGCTAGAAGTGGGTTACACATAGCCGGACTATATCCGGACTATACTTAACCGAGACGTTGAAATGACGACTATTGCTTGCTGGGGTGTGTCATCTGAAGGTTAGATCCAGTCACCAGGGGTGTGGACTCGAGTCACTTGACTGGAGACTTGACTCGGACTTGAGTCCCAAATTTAATGACTTACGACTCGACTCAAAATAATTAAAGAAGACTTGAGACTCGACTTAGACTTTGACAGCAATGACTCGAGACTTGACTTGGACTTGAGCCCTGTGACTCGGAAAGACTTTATGATCAGATCAAAGTCATTATAGACGGGTCCCTGCAGCGTTGCGCTTGACTGGCAATACACCAGAGACTGCGTTCAGGGAGCGCTGGATAGGCTAGTATAAATTACTGGAGTAATAGCATAATTTACGACAAAAGAGAACAGAGATAATAAAAATAACAAATGACATGATTCGTCTAGAAGCGATCTCCGCTCGTGAAAAGCGCTGCCCTTTCCGTTTGATCGCCGCCCAGCAGACACACGGAGCGGGCATGAGAAACTTCACTGGTGCTCGCCTCATCATCACTGTGACCGCTGCTGTTAAATATTCCTCACTTCTTCTGTTTGTCCGACACCGAGGTGCACCATGAGTGACGGATCCGCATCCCGCCACGACCCTCGCACTCTGCCAACTCCATGTGCTTTCATTTTTATTTTCATTTGTAATAAACACCTCTCTGAGACCTGTTTTTGTCAGATCTCCACTGTTTTTGTTCGATCAGTTATATTGTAATTGCATGTGCTTTTTTTTTTATTTATTTAAATCTCCATTAACCCTTAAATGGATGAATGTTTCGCCAATCATTATATTCGGGTGTTTAGCGAATCTGGATCTTTCTTTAACTGCTGCAATAGCAAAAACTCTCTTGATATTTTAAGAACAATTACAGAGGAATAAAATGAAGCATATTTCGTTACCTTTTGAAACTTAAAAGAGTTCAATTTGAGCAGGTGATTTTACCATCGCTGTCATCGTCAGAGCGCACTTCCAAAGTACATTCAGCATCTGCCTCATATTCATGAATCTCAGCTATATTCTCAAAACATTGAAAAATTCTCATTTTCAATGACTTCATATTCAATATTTTGATCACTGGCAGCTTATTCACCACATCCAGCATCAAATGACAGTGACATTTATATTACATTGCGTATAGTAATTGATCTGCAGTAAAGCCATTCAAACCACTTCAATTTTTGCTGATGCTCGTTTGTTTTATGCCTGCAGTAATTATGAGTGAAACGTCACGTTATTTTTTTCTTGTTATATTGTTTATAATTAATAGATTGAGGAATACTGAGAAAGTTGATGTCTAACTTAAAAAAAATGAAGGAGGGAGAGGGTAGAGAATGATGTCCCGGGTTGCTAAAGACCAGAGGTATGCATTTAAGGGTTAAGTTTAAAGTTAAATCCATAATTGAGATTTAAATCTGAGTTTAAAGTTATGGTGCAACAGGATTAAAGTTAATCTTAAATATAACTTAAATCCGATCAAAATTATGGGTTAAAAATGTAATCCTGCTTATTTTTAAAGGTTTGAAGTTTGGTGCAACATAATTATTAGATAAACCTTGATTTAATCTAGATTTAAAATTAATCATTGCAAACCATTCAGCTATAATTTGAAGAAGAAAAATGCACATTAGGCCTAATGTCTGAAGTGAGCAAGCAGCAATTGTCACAGATCGGCCAGACCCGGTCACCTCCCAATCACAGCAAACACCTTCACCTGAGCACTAATCACCGGAGTACTGAGCACCTGTCACCAATCAAGCACCTCATCAACCAGCGTGCATAAAAGCACACACCTCAGACTAGAGACCTGCACTCCCGCGAGACCCAACTCAACAGGGCGTGGCGCGGCGGGACGGGACGGGACAACTCTTGATGGGCGAGTGCGGGTGCGGGCAGGAAGACTCGTGTGTGTGCGGGATGCGGGAGAATAAAATGATTTGCGGGACTCCCGCAAAATAGAAATGATCTAAACATAAAGTGTTTAAAACATATAAATTGTTATTTATCTGTTGCACAAAAGCAAAAAGAACAACTAATATTAACATTAAAATGATTGACATGCGCAAGCTAGGCATAGTTTCTATTTATAACATGTTTAAAAAGTTGCGCAATGTAGCCAATCAGAGACTCAGCTGTTGATTTCTGGAACACAATGGCCAATCAGAAGTGATTAAGTTAGAATCTACTCACCGCAGTGCTGAAATTGCGTGTTCACGAATCCTCTCATTTTAACACACGAAGTGTAGACACTGTGAAAGATTCATTGTGCATTTATTTAATGTGATATAACAGAGCTTTATGAGATCGCGATTAACTGAGATGTCAGCTTTTAGTGATGATAACGGAAGCGCGCTGCTGACATTCTGCCATGCCAAACCATGCACGCAGCAGCACATGCTTGCTTTTCTGTTAAAAATAACAGTGGTTTGTGAATGTGAATGTTTATGCTTAGCCTAAATAACAAATATTTTATCTGGAGCGTTTATGCTGGTATGTTGTGGAGCTTAGGAGATGTTACAGAACCATTTTATGTAAATTTCTTCGATGTACTGAAAAAAAATCTATAT
>NW_015505525.1:276009-278276 GCF_001515645.1 Sinocyclocheilus grahami
CCGGTCTCGTACACACGTAGAGGACTCTCTGACTTTACTACTGCTTCCATTTGAATACTTCCTGCATTACTTACCTCCTGTGTTCCTCCTAGTGTCTCCTCGTCTCCAAGTGTCTCCTGTTCCTCCTAGTTCCTGGATCGCTGAGGTGTGTGCTCTTCCCGTGTGCATTCCAGCTCCTGCAAAGGAAAGGGCTCTGATCATTCCACTCGTCATATCCTTTAAACTGTTCTACGGACTATACACTCACCATGTCATCACCTGGATCCAACACCCGTACTCTCTGTGACCAAAATAATCTTGATTGTTATACTAACCTGTTGCGTCAGACCTCTTCCGTTACAGAAGACCAGACCAAACCTAAAGATGAAGTTAACCTCCATTAATGTGTGCCCCAGGAAGGAGGATGAGTTCTCTGGAGGAGGTACTGTTTTTATCTTCCAGGGTGGCAGGTGTCTAGAGGACTATGTGGAGGAGTTTATAGACACCTGCCACCAAGCCACCTGCAGTGACCTCACTTTGATGGAAGGATTCGGGGTTGGGCTGGATATGGGGATCCAATTTGTAATGCCACGAGGAGATCCCAGCTGGTCATACGCACAATACCTGAATTTAGCATTATGGATTTCAGGATCCACATATGAAGTTGGCAAAGTGGAGGCTGCACCAGCTCCTGAGTCCAACCCCAAATACCCCTGTATTCTCCAAAGCTCCACCCTCGTTCTTAGCCCAGGAACGCAGGCAGTTCTAGAGTCAAGTCAGCTGGCAGATAATGTGGCAAGCCCGCCGGACATTAGTGTGTTAAGCCCAGGAAGGGCTCCTGATCCCCAGTTTAGCCCAGGAAGGGCTCCAGCCCCAGTGCTCGCTCCAGTGTCGGCTCCAGCCCCAGAGCTTGCTCCAGCGTGTCAATCGGCGATAATGGACATGGCGCTGCCCCCGGGGTTCTCGGCACCCATGCTCACCCCAGAAGCCACTCTAACACGCTTCTCTGAGCCTCCTTCGTCTCCTTCGTCTCCTTCACCTCCGCTGGTCCCGTCCAGCTGTCCTTCGTCTCCTTCGCCTCCGCTGGTCCCGTCGCACCCTCAAGTGCCCACTCCTCCAGAGCGCCCTCAAGTGCCCGCTCCTCCAGAACACCCTCAAGTGCCCGCTCCTCCTGAGCGCCCACCAGAGCCCGCTCCTCCTGAGCGACCCCCAGGATTCCTAGATTTCCCCAAGAAAATTTTTTTGGGGGGCATATACCCGTGGCCGAGCCAGCCAATGCCACGGAGGATCCACCATGGCCTCCCGGGCCCCCTGCTCCGCCATGGGCTCCCAAGGCCCCTGATCCGCCATGGCCTCCCGAGTCCCCGGCTCTGCCATGGCAACCCGAGTCCCCTGTTCCGCCATGGCCTCCTGAGACCCCTGATCCGCCATGGCAACCCTGTTCTGCCATGGCAACCCGGACTACAGCAATAGGCCTAATGATAATTTAATATATAATTTGAAGAAGTGTTTCTTTCACAAAATGAGTATTGTATATGTATGTGTGTGTGTGTGTGTGTGTATATATATATATATATATATATATATAACTATAAAATATAGGCTACTCAATTTTTCTCTTGCAGGCACTCATGTCACTTCCATTTCTTTCAGGATAAATGAATGAATTCATGTGTTGTAAATCAGCCTGTAGGCCAATAGCGCACACAACCCCTAAATTTAGCGATCGACTATGCATATTATAAACTTAACATTTAATATAAATTTTTTTCTATTAAATGATTTTGTCTTTGCTACTCTTATAAAGGATGGTAGCACCGCATTTTTGAATGATTGTCTTTATGAGTTTGTCTGCATCCATATTGCATGTTTCCTCTCACTTGCAAAGTATGCTTGCAGTAATTTCTTCGAGTTCATTCAATGCAGTTCTTTCTGCGTTTCCGCTCACATGTTTTTAAATCTTTTTCATTGAGGTTCCAAATAATGTCTCATTGGCTTAGATATAATACCTAGAAGCATATAGCTATTCTTATGCACACATGCAGAGGCGGACAAAGTACTCAACTCTATTACTTGAGTGAAAGTACAGATACTGCTGGTCAAATATTACTCCATTACAAGTAAAAGTTGTAAAGACAGATTTTTACTTAAGTAAAAGTACAGAAGTACTTGCTTTTAGAAGTACTTAAGTACCAAAAGTACATTTCCTTTTTTATGTCAATGCACAAAAAATGTTTTATTGTTGTACGTAATACTTGCAATACTTCTGATGCAACTTAGAATACATT
>NW_015505525.1:278565-292118 GCF_001515645.1 Sinocyclocheilus grahami
ACACAATTTAGCAAAATCAGACAATATTGTGTCTAATATATACCACAATATTAACTTCTTATTATTGAATTGTTGTAAATAAACATCACATTTGCAACTGGGCAGTGTTCAAAAAATGTTGGGAAATCACTTCATGTAGCCTTACAAGAGTGATTACTGATAAACTGTCTGAAAAAAAAGTCACATTTTCGAGAAGAAAAAAATCACCCACTGACTTTCAAAGCTGCTACATAGTAACGACTTTCTACTTCGAGGACCTTGATAGAAATGTAGTGGAGTGAAAAGTATTTTGTTTTATTGTGTTATTACTGTGCTAATCCTGTGTTATGCCTGTTATTCCTGTGTTTATTACTGTGTTATTCCTGTGTTATTGCTGTGTTATTACTGTGTTATTAATGTGTTATTCCTGTGTTAATCCTGTGTTATTCCTGTGTTATTACTCTATTATTCCTGTGTTATTACTGTGTTATTCCTGTATTATGCCTGTGTTATTCCTGTGTATATTACTGTGTTATTACTGTGTTATAACTGTTATTGTTGTGTTATTACTGCGTTATTTCTGTTATTACTGTGTTATTAATGTGTTACTACTGAGTTAATCCTGTGTTATTATGGTCATTCCTGTGTTATTACTGTGTTATTTCTGTTTATGTTTGTGTTATTACTGTGTTATTCCTGTCTTATTACTGAATTATTCCTGTGTTATTAATGCCATTCCTGTGTTATTACTGTGTTATTCCTGTGTTTATTCCTGTGTTATTACTGCGTTATTACTGAGATATTCCTGTGTTATTACTGCGTTATTACTGTGTCATTCCTGTGTTATTCCTGTGTTATTAAAGTGTTATTCCTGTGTTATTACTGTGTTATTGCTGTGTTATTAATGTGTTATTCCTGTGTTATTCCTGTGTTATTACTGTGTTATTACTGAGTGATTCCTGTGTTATTACTGCATTATTACTCTGTTATTCCTGTGTTATTACTGTGTTATTCCTGTGTTATTACTGGTATTACTGAGTTATTCCTGTGTTATTAAAGTGTTATTCCTGTGTTATTACTGTTATGTCTGTGTTATTACTGTGTTTTTGCTGTGTTATTACTGTGTTATTAAAGTGTTATTACTGTGTTATTACTGAGTTATTACTGTGTTATTACTGAGATTATCCTGTGTTATTACTGTGTTATTCCTTTGTTATTACTGGTATTACTGAGTTATTCCTGTGTTATTACTGTGTTATTCCTGTGTTATGCCTGTGTTATTCCTGTGTCTATTACTGTGTTATTACTGTGTTATTGCTGTGTTATTACTGAGTTATTCATGTGTTATAACTGTTATGTCTGTGTTATTACTGTGTTTATTACTGTGTTATTCCTGTTTTATTACTGAACTATTCCTGTGTTCTTTCTGTTATTACTGTGTTATTAATGTGTTATTACTGAGTTAATCCTGTGTTATTCCTGTCTTATTACTGAATTATTCCTGTTTTATTACTGTCATTCCTGTGTTATTACTGTGTTATTTCTGTTTATTTTTGTGTTATTACTGTGTTATTCCTGTCTAATTACTGAATTATTCCTGTGTTATTAATGTCATTCCTGTGTTATTACTGTGTTATTCCTGTGTTTATTACTGTGTTATTGCTGTGTTATTAATGTGTAATTCCTGTGTTATTACTGCGTTATTACTGAGATATTCCTGTGTTATTACTGAGTTATTCCTGTGTTATTACTGCGTTATTACTGTGTCATTCCTGTGTTATTACTGTGTTATTAAAGTGTTATTCCTGTGTTATTCCTGTGTTATTGCTGTGTTATTAATGTGTTATTACTGAGTTAATCCTGTGTTATTCCTGTCTTATTACTGAATTATTCCTGTTTTATTACTGTCATTCCTGTGTTATTACTGTGTTATTAAAGTGTTATTCCTGTGTTATTCCTGTGTTATTGCTGTGTTATTAATGTGTTATTACTGAGTTAATCCTGTGTTATTCCTGTCTTATTACTGAATTATTCCTGTTTTATTACTGTCATTCCTGTGTTATTACTGTGTTATTAAAGTGTTATTCCTGTGTTATTCCTGTGTTATTGCTGTGTTATTAATGTGTTATTACTGAGTTAATCCTGTGTTATTCCTGTCTTATTACTGAATTATTCCTGTTTTATTACTGTCATTCCTGTGTTATTACTGTGTTATTAAAGTGTTATTCCTGTGTTATTACTGTGTTATTACTGAGTGATTCCTGTGTTATTACTGCATTATTACTCTGTTATTCCTGTGTTATTACTTTGTTATTCCTGTGTTATTACTGGTATTACTGAATTATTCCTGTGTTATTAAAGTGTTATTCCTGTGTTATTACTGAGTTGTTCCTGTGTTATAACTGTTATGTCTGTGTTATTACTGGGATTATTGCTGTGTTATTACTGTGTTATTAAAGTGTTATTACTGTGTTATTACTAAGTTATTACTGTGTTATTACTGAGATTATCCTGTGTTATTCCTGTGTTATTACTGTGTTATTCCTGTGTCTATTACTGTGTTATTCCTGTGTTATTGCTGTGTTATTACTGTGTTATTACTGAGTTATTCTTGTGTTATAACTGTTATTTCTGTGTTATTACTGTGTTTATTACTGTGTTATTCCTGGTTTGTTACTGAACTATTCCTGTGTTATTTCTGTTATTACTGTGTTATTAATGTGTTATTACTGAGTTAATCCTGTGTTATTCCTGTTTTATTCCTATGTTATTCCTGTCTTAATTAATGTCATTCCTGTGTTATTACTGTGTTATTTCTGTTTATTTTTGTGTTATTACTGTGTTATTCCTGTCTAATTACTGAATTATTCCTGTGTTATTAATGTCATTCCTGTGTTATTACTGTGTTATTTCTGTTTATTTTTGTGTTATTACTGTGTTATTCCTGTCTAATTACTGAATTATTCCTGTGTTATTAATGTCATTCCTGTGTTATTACTGTGTTATTTCTGTTTATTTTTGTGTTATTACTGTGTTATTCCTGTCTAATTACTGAATTATTCCTGTGTTATTAATGTCATTCCTGTGTTATTACTGTGTTATTTCTGTTTATTTTTGTGTTATTACTGTGTTATTCCTGTCTAATTACTGAATTATTCCTGTGTTATTAATGTCATTCCTGTGTTATTACTGTGTTATTTCTGTTTATTTTTGTGTTATTACTGTGTTATTCCTGTCTAATTACTGAATTATTCCTGTGTTATTAATGTCATTCCTGTGTTATTACTGTGTTATTTCTGTTTATTTTTGTGTTATTACTGTGTTATTCCTGTCTAATTACTGAATTATTCCTGTGTTATTAATGTCATTCCTGTGTTATTACTGTGTTATTTCTGTTTATTTTTGTGTTATTACTGTGTTATTCCTGTCTAATTACTGAATTATTCCTGTGTTATTAATGTCATTCCTGTGTTATTACTGTGTTATTTCTGTTTATTTTTGTGTTATTACTGTGTTATTCCTGTCTAATTACTGAATTATTCCTGTGTTATTAATGTCATTCCTGTGTTATTACTGTGTTATTTCTGTTTATTTTTGTGTTATTACTGTGTTATTCCTGTCTAATTACTGAATTATTCCTGTGTTATTAATGTCATTCCTGTGTTATTACTGTGTTATTTCTGTTTATTTTTGTGTTATTACTGTGTTATTCCTGTCTAATTACTGAATTATTCCTGTGTTATTAATGTCATTCCTGTGTTATTACTGTGTTATTTCTGTTTATTTTTGTGTTATTACTGTGTTATTCCTGTCTAATTACTGAATTATTCCTGTGTTATTAATGTCATTCCTGTGTTATTACTGTGTTATTTCTGTTTATTTTTGTGTTATTACTGTGTTATTCCTGTCTAATTACTGAATTATTCCTGTGTTATTAATGTCATTCCTGTGTTATTACTGTGTTATTTCTGTTTATTTTTGTGTTATTACTGTGTTATTCCTGTCTAATTACTGAATTATTCCTGTGTTATTAATGTCATTCCTGTGTTATTACTGTGTTATTTCTGTTTATTTTTGTGTTATTACTGTGTTATTCCTGTCTAATTACTGAATTATTCCTGTGTTATTAATGTCATTCCTGTGTTATTACTGTGTTATTTCTGTTTATTTTTGTGTTATTACTGTGTTATTCCTGTCTAATTACTGAATTATTCCTGTGTTATTAATGTCATTCCTGTGTTATTACTGTGTTATTTCTGTTTATTTTTGTGTTATTACTGTGTTATTCCTGTCTAATTACTGAATTATTCCTGTGTTATTAATGTCATTCCTGTGTTATTACTGTGTTATTTCTGTTTATTTTTGTGTTATTACTGTGTTATTCCTGTCTAATTACTGAATTATTCCTGTGTTATTAATGTCATTCCTGTGTTATTACTGTGTTATTTCTGTTTATTTTTGTGTTATTACTGTGTTATTCCTGTCTAATTACTGAATTATTCCTGTGTTATTAATGTCATTCCTGTGTTATTACTGTGTTATTTCTGTTTATTTTTGTGTTATTACTGTGTTATTCCTGTCTAATTACTGAATTATTCCTGTGTTATTAATGTCATTCCTGTGTTATTACTGTGTTATTTCTGTTTATTTTTGTGTTATTACTGTGTTATTCCTGTCTAATTACTGAATTATTCCTGTGTTATTAATGTCATTCCTGTGTTATTACTGTGTTATTTCTGTTTATTTTTGTGTTATTACTGTGTTATTCCTGTCTAATTACTGAATTATTCCTGTGTTATTAATGTCATTCCTGTGTTATTACTGTGTTATTTCTGTTTATTTTTGTGTTATTACTGTGTTATTCCTGTCTAATTACTGAATTATTCCTGTGTTATTAATGTCATTCCTGTGTTATTACTGTGTTATTTCTGTTTATTTTTGTGTTATTACTGTGTTATTCCTGTCTAATTACTGAATTATTCCTGTGTTATTAATGTCATTCCTGTGTTATTACTGTGTTATTTCTGTTTATTTTTGTGTTATTACTGTGTTATTCCTGTCTAATTACTGAATTATTCCTGTGTTATTAATGTCATTCCTGTGTTATTACTGTGTTATTTCTGTTTATTTTTGTGTTATTACTGTGTTATTCCTGTCTAATTACTGAATTATTCCTGTGTTATTAATGTCATTCCTGTGTTATTACTGTGTTATTTCTGTTTATTTTTGTGTTATTACTGTGTTATTCCTGTCTAATTACTGAATTATTCCTGTGTTATTAATGTCATTCCTGTGTTATTACTGTGTTATTTCTGTTTATTTTTGTGTTATTACTGTGTTATTCCTGTCTAATTACTGAATTATTCCTGTGTTATTAATGTCATTCCTGTGTTATTACTGTGTTATTTCTGTTTATTTTTGTGTTATTACTGTGTTATTCCTGTCTAATTACTGAATTATTCCTGTGTTATTAATGTCATTCCTGTGTTATTACTGTGTTATTTCTGTTTATTTTTGTGTTATTACTGTGTTATTCCTGTCTAATTACTGAATTATTCCTGTGTTATTAATGTCATTCCTGTGTTATTACTGTGTTATTTCTGTTTATTTTTGTGTTATTACTGTGTTATTCCTGTCTAATTACTGAATTATTCCTGTGTTATTAATGTCATTCCTGTGTTATTACTGTGTTATTTCTGTTTATTTTTGTGTTATTACTGTGTTATTCCTGTCTAATTACTGAATTATTCCTGTGTTATTAATGTCATTCCTGTGTTATTACTGTGTTATTTCTGTTTATTTTTGTGTTATTACTGTGTTATTCCTGTCTAATTACTGAATTATTCCTGTGTTATTAATGTCATTCCTGTGTTATTACTGTGTTATTTCTGTTTATTTTTGTGTTATTACTGTGTTATTCCTGTCTAATTACTGAATTATTCCTGTGTTATTAATGTCATTCCTGTGTTATTACTGTGTTATTTCTGTTTATTTTTGTGTTATTACTGTGTTATTCCTGTCTAATTACTGAATTATTCCTGTGTTATTAATGTCATTCCTGTGTTATTACTGTGTTATTTCTGTTTATTTTTGTGTTATTACTGTGTTATTCCTGTCTAATTACTGAATTATTCCTGTGTTATTAATGTCATTCCTGTGTTATTACTGTGTTATTTCTGTTTATTTTTGTGTTATTACTGTGTTATTCCTGTCTAATTACTGAATTATTCCTGTGTTATTAATGTCATTCCTGTGTTATTACTGTGTTATTTCTGTTTATTTTTGTGTTATTACTGTGTTATTCCTGTCTAATTACTGAATTATTCCTGTGTTATTAATGTCATTCCTGTGTTATTACTGTGTTATTTCTGTTTATTTTTGTGTTATTACTGTGTTATTCCTGTCTAATTACTGAATTATTCCTGTGTTATTAATGTCATTCCTGTGTTATTACTGTGTTATTTCTGTTTATTTTTGTGTTATTACTGTGTTATTCCTGTCTAATTACTGAATTATTCCTGTGTTATTAATGTCATTCCTGTGTTATTACTGTGTTATTTCTGTTTATTTTTGTGTTATTACTGTGTTATTCCTGTCTAATTACTGAATTATTCCTGTGTTATTAATGTCATTCCTGTGTTATTACTGTGTTATTTCTGTTTATTTTTGTGTTATTACTGTGTTATTCCTGTCTAATTACTGAATTATTCCTGTGTTATTAATGTCATTCCTGTGTTATTACTGTGTTATTTCTGTTTATTTTTGTGTTATTACTGTGTTATTCCTGTCTAATTACTGAATTATTCCTGTGTTATTAATGTCATTCCTGTGTTATTACTGTGTTATTTCTGTTTATTTTTGTGTTATTACTGTGTTATTCCTGTCTAATTACTGAATTATTCCTGTGTTATTAATGTCATTCCTGTGTTATTACTGTGTTATTTCTGTTTATTTTTGTGTTATTACTGTGTTATTCCTGTCTAATTACTGAATTATTCCTGTGTTATTAATGTCATTCCTGTGTTATTACTGTGTTATTTCTGTTTATTTTTGTGTTATTACTGTGTTATTCCTGTCTAATTACTGAATTATTCCTGTGTTATTAATGTCATTCCTGTGTTATTACTGTGTTATTTCTGTTTATTTTTGTGTTATTACTGTGTTATTCCTGTCTAATTACTGAATTATTCCTGTGTTATTAATGTCATTCCTGCTGTGTTATTGTGTTATTCCTGTGTTTATTACTGTGTTATTGCTGTGTTATTAATGTGTAATTCCTGTGTTATTACTGCTGAGATATTCTTCCTGTGTTATTCCTGAGTTATTACTGTGTTATTAATGTGTTATTACTTTGTTATTCCTGTTATTTCTGCAATTACTGCGTTATTCCTGTGTTATTCCTGTTATTATTGTTTTATTCCTGTGTTATTCCTGAGTTATTACTGTGTTATTAATGTGTTATTACTTTGTTATTCCTGTTATTTCTGCAATTACTGCGTTATTCCTGTGTTATTCCTGTTATTATTGTTTTATTCCTGTGTTATTCCTGAGTTATTACTATGTTATTACTGAGATAATCTGTGTTATTACTGTGTTATTCCTGAATTATTACTGGTATTACTGAGTTATTCCTGTGTTATTACTGTGTTATTCCTGTGTTATGCCTGTGTTATTCCTGTGTCTATTACTGTGTTATTACTGTGTTATTGCTGTGTTATTACTGTGTTATTGAAGTGTTATTCCTGTGTTATTACTGAGTTATTCCTGTGTTATAACTGTTATGTCTGTGTTATTACTGTGTTTATTACTGTGTTATTCCTGGTTTGTTACTGAACTATTCCTGTGTTATTTCTGTTATTACTGTGTTATTAATGTGTTATTACTGAGTTAATCCTGTGTTATTCCTGTTTTATTCCTATGTTATTCCTGTCTTATTACTGAATTATTCCTGTTTTATTACTGTCATTCTTGTGTTATTACTGTGTTATTCCTTTGTTTATTACTGTGTTATTGCTGTGTTATTCCTGTGTTATTACTGCGTTATTACTGAGATATTCCTGTGTTATTCCTGTGTTATTACTGAGTTATTCCTGTGTTATTACTGCGTTATTACTGTGTCATTCCTGTGATATTACTGTGTTATTAAAGTGTTATTCCTGTGTTATGCCTGTGTTATTCCTTTGTTATTGCTGTGTTATTACTGTGTTATTAAAGTGTTTTTTCCTGTGTTATTCCTGAGTTATTACTATGTTATTACTGTGTTAATCCTGTGTTATTGCTATGTTATTACTGTGTTATTAACGTGTTATTCCTGTGTTATTACTGAGATAATCCTGTGTTATTAAAGTGTTATTCCTGTGTTATTCCTGAGTTATTACTATGTTATTACTGAGATAATCCTGTGTTATTACTGTGTTATTCCTGAATTATTACTGGTATTACTGAGTTATTCCTGTGTTATTACTGTGTTATTCCTGTGTTATGCCTGTGTTATTCCTGTGTCTATTACTGTGTTATTACTGTGTTATTGCTGTGTTATTACTGAGTTATTCATGTGTTATAACTGTTATGTCTGTGTTATTACTGTGTTTATTACTGTGTTATTCCTTTTTTATTACTGAACTATTCCTGTGCTATTTCTTTTATTACTGTGTTATTAATGTGTTATTACTGAGTTAATCCTGTGTTATTCCTGTTTTATTCCTGTGTTATTACTGTCGTATTACTGAATTATTCCTGTGTTATTACTGTCATTCCTGTTTTATTACGGTGTTATTCCCGTGTTTATTACTGTGTTATTACTTTGTTTTTTTGCTGTGTTATTAATGTGTTATTCCTGTGTTATTTCTGTGTTATTACTGAGTTATTCCTGTGTTATTCCTTTGTTTATTACTGTGTTATTACTGTGTTATTGCTGTGTTATTACTGTATTATTAAAGTGTTATTCCTGTGTTATTACTGAGTTATTCCTGTGTTATTGCTGTGTTATTACTGGTATTACTGAGTTATTCCTGTGTTATTACTGCGTTATTACTGTGTCATTCCTGTGATATTACTGTGTTATTAAAGTGTTATTCCTGTGTTATGCCTGTGTTATTCCTTTGTTATTGCTGTGTTATTACTGTGTTATTAAAGTGTTTTTTCCTGTGTTATTCCTGAGTTATTACTATGTTATTACTGTGTTAATCCTGTGTTATTGCTATGTTATTACTGTGTTATTAACGTGTTATTCCTGTGTTATTACTGAGATAATCCTGTGTTATTAAAGTGTTATTCCTGTGTTATTCCTGAGTTATTACTATGTTATTACTGAGATAATCTGTGTTATTACTGTGTTATTCCTGAATTATTACTGGTATTACTGAGTTATTCCTGTGTTATTACTGTGTTATTCCTGTGTTATGCCTGTGTTATTCCTGTGTCTATTACTGTGTTATTACTGTGTTATTGCTGTGTTATTACTGAGTTATTCATGTGTTATAACTGTTATGTCTGTGTTATTACTGTGTTTATTACTGTGTTATTCCTTTTTTATTACTGAACTATTCCTGTGCTATTTCTTTTATTACTGTGTTATTAATGTGTTATTACTGAGTTAATCCTGTGTTATTCCTGTTTTATTCCTGTGTTATTACTGTCTTATTACTGAATTATTCCTGTGTTATTACTGTCATTCCTGTTTTATTACGGTGTTATTCCCGTGTTTATTACTGTGTTATTACTTTGTTTTTTTGCTGTGTTATTAATGTGTTATTTCTGTGTTATTACTGAGTTATTCCTGTGTTATTCCTTTGTTTATTACTGTGTTATTACTGTGTTATTGCTGTGTTATTACTGTATTATTAAAGTGTTATTCCTGTGTTATTACTGAGTTATTCCTGTGTTATTGCTGTGTTATTACTGGTATTACTGAGTTATTCCTGTGTTATTCCTGCGTTATGCCTGTGTTATTCCTGTGTCTATTACTGTGTTATTACTGTGTTATTGCTGTGTTATTACTGTGTTATTGAAGTGTTATTCCTGTGTTATTACTGAGTTATTCCTGTGTTATTCCTGCGTTATGCCTGTGTTATTCCTGTGTCTATTACTGTGTTATTACTGTGTTATTGCTGTGTTATTACTGTGTTATTGAAGTGTTATTCCTGTGTTATTACTGAGTTATTCCTGTGTTATAACTGTTATGTCTGTGTTATTACTGTGTTTATTACTGTGTTATTCCTGTGTTATTTCTGTTATTACAGTGTTATTAATGTGTTATTCCTGTGCTATGCCTGTGTTATTCCTGTGTTATTACTCTACTCCTGTGGGATTTCTGTGTTATTACTGAGTTATTTCTGTTAGTCCTGTGTTATTCCGGCGTAATTTCTGTTATTCCTGAGTTATTACTGTGTTAATCCTGTATTATTCCTGTTTTTTCTGTTATTACTGATTTATTCCTGTGTCATTACTGCGTTATTACTGTGTTATTCCTGTGTTATTACTGTGTTATTACTTTGTTATTTCTGAGTTAATCCTCTGTTATTACTGTGTTATTCCTGTCTTATTACTGAATTATTACTGTGTTATTAATGTGTTATTCTTGTGTCATGCCTGTGTTATTCATGTGTTATTACTCTGTTATTCCTGTGTAGTGTTGCTTTCTTCAACGAAAATTATGACTAAATATAGTCGTCAACGAACCTTTATTACGTGATGAAAACGAGACGAGACGAGACGAAAATGCTGGCCATGTGACGATGACGATACTTAAATGTACAATGAGAACAGCAAAGTCCACTCAATAATTAAGCTGACAGGAAACCGATTAGTGTTGGGTCGTTCTTGAACGATTCGTTCATTTTGAACGAATCTTTAATGTGACTCGGGAAGAACGAGTCGTCTCGGGGAGTGATTCGTTCAGTCGCGCATGCTCAACATCCTATAGGTTCTGTACTGGAATTAGTCAAGTAGTTCTCCTGGTTTGAGTCTTCGGGTTTTTCTGAGTAATTCGTTCATCACGTGACAGCCCCATAAGCTTTAACCAATGCAGTCTGAGCCGGAAAGAGAATTTATTAGTTCATCTCTCGAGTCTTCGGGTTTTTCGAGTCGTTCGTTCATCACGTGACAGCCCATAAGCCCAAACCCAAAGACTTGTCAGATAAGAGGTGAGGTGAGCTAATCTCTCCTCATTGTTTACCTGAAGACCCAGGTAAACAATGAATTAATCTTTTCTGTTTCTTATTGCAGTTTTGTATTGTTTGAAGTGTGATCAACGTTTGCGTAAGTAGTAGACGTGTTAGGGAAGTAACACGTAACATTTTAATTATATTTAGCTAAAATGAATGAAATTACTCGAAAAAAGATTTGTTCATTTTGCTGAACGAGACTCAAAGGTCCGAGTCGGTAAAATGTATTACTGAGTTATTCCTGTGTTATTCCTGCGTTATGCCTGTGTTATTCCTGTGTCTATTACTGTGTTATTACTGTGTTATTGCTGTGTTATTACTGTGTTATTGAAGTGTTATTCCTGTGTTATTACTGAGTTATTCCTGTGTTATAACTGTTATGTCTGTGTTATTACTGTGTTTATTACTGTGTTATTCCTGTGTTATTTCTGTTATTACAGTGTTATTAATGTGTTATTCCTGTGCTATGCTTGTGTTATTCCTGTGTTATTACTCTACTCCTGTGTGATTTCTGTGTTATTACTGAGTTATTTCTGTTAGTCCTGTGTTATTCCGGCGTAATTTCTGTTATTCCTGAGTTATTACTGTGTTAATCCTGTATTATTCCTGTTTTTTCTGTTATTACTGATTTATTCCTGTGTCATTACTGCGTTATTACTGTGTTATTCCTGTGTTATTACTGTGTTATTACTTTGTTATTTCTGAGTTAATCCTCTGTTATTACTGTGTTATTCCTGTCTTATTACTGAATTATTACTGTGTTATTAATGTGTTATTCTTGTGTCATGCCTGTGTTATTCATGTGTTATTACTCTGTTATTCCTGTGTAGTGTTGCTTTCTTCAACGAAAATTATGACTAAATATAGTCGTCAACGAACCTTTATTACGTGATGAAAACGAGACGAGACGAGACGAAAATGCTGGCCATGTGACGATGACGATACTTAAATGTACAATGAGAACAGCAAAGTCCACTCAATAATTAAGCTGACAGGAAACCGATTAGTGTTGGGTCGTTCTTGAACGATTCGTTCATTTTGAACGAATCTTTAATGTGACTCGGGAAGAACGAGTCGTCTCGGGGAGTGATTCGTTCAGTCGCGCATGCTCAACATCCTATAGGTTCTGTACTGGAATTAGTCAAGTAGTTCTCCTGGTTTGAGTCTTCGGGTTTTTCTGAGTAATTCGTTCATCACGTGACAGCCCCATAAGCTTTAACCAATGCAGTCTGAGCCGGAAAGAGAATTTATTAGTTCATCTCTCGAGTCTTCGGGTTTTTCGAGTCGTTCGTTCATCACGTGACAGCCCATAAGCCCAAACCCAAAGACTTGTCAGATAAGAGGTGAGGTGAGCTAATCTCTCCTCATTGTTTACTTTTAGTCCTGTGTTTATTCCTGTGTTATTACTGTGTTATTACTGTGTTATTCCTGTGTTAGTACTGAGTTATTCCTGTTTTATTACTGAATTATTCCTGTTATTACTGAGTTATTCCTGTGTTATTTCTGTTATTAATGTTATTACTGAGTTATTCCTGTGTGATTTCTGTGTTATTACTGAATTATTGCTGTTATTCCTGTTTTATTTCTTTGTTATTACTGTGTTATTCCTGTTTTATTACTGTGTTATTAATGTGCTATTACTGTGTCATTACTGGTTTATTTCTGTTGTCACTGTGTCATTCCTGTGTGATTTCTGAGTTAAAAATTAACACCCCTACCCACCCCTACAAAAGCAGGATGGTAGTGATCTCACACAGCTCTGACAGTGTGTGTGCACACATCTATGTGTAACCATTTGTCCACATTTGAACAGAGTGGACAGTGAAATCCAGTAAATACAGAGTGATAAGGGAAAAAAAAATCAAACCTGCTTTAAAACCCAGCAACACAACTGTAGCTGTACAACTTTACAACAGCAACACTGCTTTAACAAAAAATCAAAACAGCAAGACCTATTTGACATAAAAAAAAAATGTCACACATTTGATGTCACACACAGAACAGTCTATGCAGTGCTGCTTCAAGTCCAACACCTATTGTGTTTTATTAGGAGATACACAACAGTTCTTCTGTGGTTTTATAGGTAATATTTTCACGTACACAATTTAGCAAAATCAGACAATATTGTTTCTAATATATACCACAATATTAACTTATTCTGATTGAATTGTTGTAAATAAATATCACGTTTGCAATTGGGCAGTGTTCAAAAAATGCTGGGAAATCACTTCATGTAGCCCCAAGAGTGATTACTGGTAAACTCTCTGAAAAAAAAGAGAGTCACGTTTTAGAGAAGAAAAAAATCACCCACTGACTTTCAAAGCTGCTACATAGTAACAACTTTCTACTTAGAGGACCTTGATAGAAATGTAGTGGCGTGAAAAGTACAATATTTGTCTTTCAAATGTA
>NW_015505525.1:292394-292642 GCF_001515645.1 Sinocyclocheilus grahami
TGTTGTAAATACAACTTAACCACTGATTTCTAGTCGTGTCCTCTTTTGGAAGGCCAAACAAAGTAGTTTCGCTTTCACAATGAAACACACAGCGTCACACACGGCGGCCTAGAGTGAGGAACGGCTGGCGGGTTAGAGTGAGCGGCGGCAGGGCTTGAGTGTGCGGAGGCTGGTGGATTAGACGAAGGAGCGGCCGGCGGGTTTGCGGTAACCACATGTGACGACCCCGGGCTGGACTCCGCTTCGTC
>NW_015505525.1:293240-309033 GCF_001515645.1 Sinocyclocheilus grahami
ATCCGGCGATCCACAGCGCAAAGTTGATGTATTTCCTCAGCGACCAGCACGGATCAGCTTTAGGCATGACGAAGCGGATATCGTCTTTTTTGGAAGGCCAAACAAAGTAGTTTCATTTTCACAACAAAACACACAGCGTCTTCACGACATGGTGGCAGCAACAATACTACAGCGAGAATAAAAGTTACGCCTTCTTTCTTTGCGTGAACATTTGGGCGGCGTTATGCAAATCTTCCCACATCTTGACGTAGATATGTGGGGGCGTGTTAGAACGAGCCATTTTAAGTAGGCGTGGTTGACTCTTAACTTTTATAAAGAATATCTCTTTGGATTTGAGACTTTAGTCTTTGCAACTTTACAGATCTTCTTTATGCACCAAGAGCTTGTAACACTTCAAAGAGAAAGGAAAATTTGAAATCGCATCATATGACCCCTTTAACACGTATTTCACGGCGAAATACGAGTTAAATACGCGTGAAATACACGTTAAAAATCGTTTGAAGGGGTCAGTGTCATTGGCTGCTGAAAACTTAGGTCAAACCATTTCTGTGAGTTTAAGGGGTGTACCATTCAAAGACTAGGATACCACCATTTAACATGCTATAGATCAGCTTATTCAGCCTTTTTATTTTGTCCTTTTTTGACTTTTTTTGTATAGCCTATAGAAATAATATATTTAAATTGCAGTTTTATGAAAAACTAGATATTATATTTGAAATAAAATTGCCTCGTTTTTCTCCACGTATGCCTTTTTTTTTGTAAATAAACACATTAGTGGACATTATAGCTTTAACAGTGATCAAACTTAAGTTAGCATCAAAACGTTAACATTTGTGTGGGGAAATCGGTTACAGTGGAGGTAATGCAGGTTTAAGACAGACCATTGTAATCAATATCTGTCTTTGGAAAACAACATGAGCTTTTCTTGTGCTTACATTTACAGCTATCGCCAGCAGGCAGCGCTTATTATGCACTCATCGGACAAACATGCTGGTGATATTATCCATTTAAATTAATTTAAAGACGTAAAGTATTTAAATATGGCATTTTAGAATGTCTATAAGTATTTAAGACTTTCAAGTCAGGTATAAGAACCTGATTTGGCTTTCCTGACAGCAGAAGTATTCTACCGCTACCATAATTTAAGATCCTCCTATTACTTTTTTTTGTTGTTGTTATTTTCTTCCTTTTCTTGTGTAGTCCAAAGAAAATACCTAGATTGCAGTTTTATGAAAAAATATTTTTATCAAGATAAGATTGCCCCTTTTTGTACATTAGTAGGCATTCTAGCTGTAACACCATTCACCACACCTCAAGTTTTCTAACATTAAAAACTAACATTTGATTGGGGAAAAGGGTACAGATGTGGTTCTTGATCAGTGCGATTGTAATGAATATCTGTTTTTGATCAACAACATAACTTTGTTTTTTTTAGATTTAATTCACAAACTTGGATATCAACTGGCCTGGCTCAGTCAGAGTCTGTGTTCTGTCAGTGCTTGTGGAAGGTAAAGTAAGCGGGGAACTGAAAAAATGAGTTAGCTTTAATAGCTTTAATACTCATTTGAGAAAACTGCTGGTTAGGTTTGAAATCCGCCACAGGGTGTCCGGTAAGAGACTTGATGAAAATATGTTGGAAATTTGTGAGTAACCTGTTTATTTGTCACCACAACAACTCAGTTATTAGTTATTAACAAAGTTTGAATATAGTCCTTAGTTGTGGGTGTATTTAGTGTGTGGTTTTCTATAGAAACAGAAAATATAAATATAAACATACACAATAATAACATTAAATTCTAAACAGATATACACATGATGAATATAAAATACACAACTGAACAGATAAACAGAAGAAAACAAACTTGCTGTGTCATATACATTAAGTTAAACAGTAAACAGGTTAATTTGTTCTATATTGTATATCAAGAATATCTCAAAAACAAGCACTTAGCCAATGAACTATGGCCTTAGCAGGGTCACTGTATACAGTAGTGTAACATAGAACATGCAGGTGACTTCCCCAAAAATGAATAAAAAAAGGCTATGACATACTTACAACTTTGAATTATAATGTATCTCGATCTGCTGCCAATAACACTGAGTTGTTGCAGCGGTTTGGTTCATATAGCTTTAAGATCAAAGTTGACAGAGAAAGTTCATGAGCTGCTTCATGGCATCAACAAAGCCTGATTTGCATTGGTTTGGTTTTGTCAACTCAAAACGAATCCTGTAACCCTGAGTTTGTTCAACTACCTTCATGTTACAGGTCCTTGAGCAGTTTGCAGTACAATAGGTCTTCTGTCCTAGCCTTTTAATACTTTCAGTAAGCCAATCAAGTCTGTCACATTGCTAAACCAGCATATAAACTGTCACAAAAAAAGCAGCCATAAAATTAATTCTAACTGTTATGAAGTGTACAATAGGCATCTCAGTAACAATCCAGATTACTTGCAGATATAAACTTTATGTGTGTGGTTCTTAAAAATCAGAAGAGCTACTTAGTATTTTTATGTTTAAATGTTTACTTAAATGTTATGAAGTGCTTTAACAAATCACATCATTTCACGGATAAATTGCTTTAATACCAATTTTCAGGGTGGCCTAGGACTTTAGTACAGTAGAATACTTCTGTTGTCAGGAAAGCCAAATCAAGTTCTTATACCTGACCTGAAAGTCTTAAATATTATAAACATTCTAAAATGCCATATTTAAATACTTTACGTCTTTAAATTCATTTAAATGGATAATATCACCTGCATGTTTGTCTGATGAGTGCATAATAAGCACAAATGTAAGCATAAATGTAAGCACAAGAAAAGCTCACGTTGTTTTCTAAAGACAGATATTGATTACAATGGTCTGTCTTAAACCTGCATTGATTGCTTACCTCCACTGTAACTGGTTTCCCCACACAAATGTTAAAGCTTTGATGCTAACTTAAGTTTGATCACTGTTAAAGCTGTAATGTCCACTAATATGTTTATTTACTAAAAAAGGCATGCGTGGAGAAAAATTTGGCACTTTTATTTCTAATATAATATCAAATTTTTCATAAAACTGCAATTTAAATATATTATTTCTATAGGCTATACAAAAAAAGACAAAAAATAACAAAATAAAAAGGCTGAATCAGCTGATCTATAGCATGTTAAATAGTGGTATCCTAGTCTTTGAATGGTACATCCCCTTAAACTCACAGAAATGTTTTGACCCAAGTTTTCAGCAGCCAATGACACTGACCCATTCAAATGGATTTTTAACGCATATTTCACGCGTATTTAAAGGGGTCATATGATGCAATTTCGCAAAGAAAGAAGGCGTAACTTTTATTCTCGCTGTAGTATTGTTGCCGCCGCCGCTATGCAGTGGAGACGCTGTGCTTCGTTGTGAAAGCGAAACTACTTTGTTTGGCCTTCCAAAAGAGGACGATATCCGCTTCGTCATGCCTAGAGCTGATCTTCGCTGGTCGCTGAGGAAATACATCAACTTCACACTGGATCGCCGGATCAGCTTTCACGGGGTCGTCACATGTGGTTGCCACACCTTCGTGGAATCCGCTGGCTGCGCCGTTCTCAAGCCCACTGGCCTCCGCTCACTCAGCCTGCTGGCCGTTCCTCACTCTAGCCCGCCGTGTGTGATGCTGTGTTTCGTTGTGAAAGCTAAACTACTTTGTTTGGCCTTCCAAAAGAGGACACGACTAGAAATCAGTGGTTAAGTTGTATTTACAACACTGTTCCAGAACACTTCAACCCAAATATTCAGATGTGTGCAGCACATTTTATGGAGGACTGTTTCCTGATCCTGCAAGAGTAGACTACAATGCCGGCTGTTCTGACTCACAGACTGTAAGTACGTTTTTTATATTTAAAGAATTTGCCTCGTTTATAATGGGTTTTAATGTTTTTGTCTCGTCGCTCCGGCATGACAAGGCATCACAGTATGGTAGGGGCGTAACATTTCCGTCACACGCTTGAGGTATTCGGCCAATCACAACGCACTGGACAGTTGGCCAATCAGAGCACACCTCGCTTTTCAGCGTTTCAGAAAAGCGGGGCATAGAGGAGAAACAATAATGTACAGTATGTGGAAAATAATGTGTTTTTTTAACCTTAAACCGCATAAACATATTTCATTACACCAAATACACAAAATAATGTTCTTTTTAGCAACATCATAAGACCCCTTTAACACGTATAAAATACACGTGAAATACACGCTGATTTTTTCACACGCAAACAACACGTATCTAACGCATAAAATATTTGATGCATTGTTGATGTGTAACAATGCACGTGTTTTTGACCCTTTTGGCCTACATATGGCATACATATACGGGCTTGACTCTCGTTGCACGTTCATACAGACAGTATTCGAGACGCTACTGTAAGCTGCTGTTTGAACGGGACATTTCGAGACTGTAAGGAAATGTGGTTGTCAATCCCTAAAAAAACTGACAGTGTGAACGTGATTTTCTCCACTGCTAAAGAAACTCTTAAGCCTCTTAAAAGTCCTTGTCAGTAGGCCTACTCCTAACAATTTTGGACCTTAAGAGTTCTTTTAAGGGTTAAGATGCTTTCTGAAATACTTTCTTCTTTACTATGATCTTTTCTTTAATTTTAAGAAGAGATGACCACATTTCTAAGATTTTTCTTAGAATTGTGTCACTAGGAGCAACTCTTTGCCCTAAGAATTTTCATGAATATGGGCCCTGATCTTTTGAATACATACCTGTATAGTTTCCAACTATGTTAGATTTACTTGAAGAGGGTTATTATTAAATACATTATGTAAACCTGGGGTGCAGCTCCAGCGTTTACAATGAATTAAATGGATAATGAGTTTTAATGTTTATTGCTATCTTGTTGAGTATTAGGTATTATACCCCAACTCTTTCTGAGGGAGACACTACAGTTTACACTGAACACAGAAAGTCATAACTCCACAAGGACAGTGCATGCTTTTACTGTTATTATTAAAGGCATTAGGATCTGCACTGAAAACAAGTTGAGCTCAAGTTGAGCTCACTAACACTTCTTCCAACAGCAACCTCAGTTTCCCTCAGGATTTCAATTACACAGATACTGACCAGACTCAACCCTGCTTAGCGTCAGTCAGTGGGCAGCTGACAGCTGTTGTTGCTAAAGCTTCCCTTAAGTATGCATACACTTCTGGTATTTCTTAAACATATACATTTAAAACTATATTATCAAATAAAATAAATATATTATATCATATAGATAGATATAATACCATTTAGATTGTTGGCCTTCAGTTACTCATCTCAGCGGTGGTGTCGGCTATTCCTGAGTGCACACTTGGATTGGAATTCTATGTCTATGGGAAGTCAAACAGCTGAAATTTCTGGTCACTAAAATAAAATCATGTTGAAGAGCCTTAGTATTCTAAGCAGCACTCATAAGTTCGTAAATACTACATTAAAATGGGAAAACCTTTTTCCACACAATTAAAGTTCATACAAAAATACTAGGGCTTAAATAACAACATTTCACCAATTTCAACATTTACCCTCCCGATTCCACACAAAGCACACTGGGAACTAGAAATCCAATGTCCAGTTTCTGTTGTCAACAAAAATTAATCATATTTATTTTTTTAGGTAGATTGTAGGTGTTGTGCTCTTTTTTCTTTTCTTTTTTTGACTGCTGGAATGGATTGGTGCAATACTTACTCATTCCTGTTAAATTGCCTGTGGTTTTGTGTTTCTCTAAAATTGACGTGTTTTAGTGCCCTAAATGCTTCAGTCCTATGACGCTCTCACAGAATGACAATTACCTTTGACTGGTTCTGCAGCATCCACATTCTTGATGCCTTTCCTTCCATCTGGCCTCATGTCATACGAATGTGTCTGACTTGTTTTTATTATTTGTGAGTAAATAATGACAGAAGTTTCATTTTTGGGTGAACTGTCCCTTTAAGACAAAACTGCACTTATTACACTGTGAATTTGTGTTCTGTTTTTGTAAAGCATTTCAGTATTCTTTATTCCAGTGTTTAAAATAATTACAATCTTTAGTGTTTGTTGGTGATACGTTTGATATGATGTTTTTTTAATAATAATAATAAAAATAAAATGTAACGAAAGACATTGTGGATATTCTGAGAACAATAAAATGGAATTAGATGGAATTTTGGTTACCTCTCTCTTCCTTCGGCTTGCTCCCTTTTTATCAGGGGTTGCCACAGAGGAGTGATCCGCACAACCGATTTGGAATTTTGGTTACCTGGTGTTACTAAACTAAAAAAGGTTATGGCAGGTGTAAAAGTGAGGGCTACACACCTGGACTCTGGAGAGTTGATCGAATAACAAACATGTTCCATAATATGACATAAATGAGAAATTGCTGAGTCACAGCAACACAGCTCAGTGTCATGTCTTCATTTGTTTACATTTGCTGCTGACAGACAGAGTTCACTAGAAACATGCTTTGTCATTGTCACTGTCACATGATTGTCACATGATTTTTTCTTTAATCCAAATGCAGTTACCAGGTGGAACACAGTGATGACATCACTGTTACATGATATTGCAGAACGGTCTCATTATATTTGCCACATCACTGTTGCTGTAGTGTGCACTATGCAGGGTCACATGCATCCTTGAAATCCTGATATTTTGTAATGCTTAATTGTCCTGTAAAATGTTTGAAACTATAAAATTATAATAAATGACTGTGCTGACAAGGTTTATATATATATATAGTAAAATTCTTAGGAAGACATTGTTATTTTTTTTTTTTTTTTTTTTTTTTTTTTTTACAGGAAGCATTGGGACTGGTGACATCCAGACATATTGCGCAAAGATATTTCACCTCAATTTGCAAATATTAAATGCACAGTTTTATTGATTTGTTTACTCTAAACTGACTCAAACTCTTATATTAGCTAATGTATGTAACATTTCCAAAGACATTCTAGTAATGCTAGTAGAAGCAAATAAATTATTAGCTAGATCAATTGTTCAATATTTAATTTCTCTATATTTTTGATTGCTCCAGCATCCCCATGACCCTACATAGGACAAGAGATATTTTATTATTGTCATATTTATTTATCTCTCATATGATCTTGATAAAATAATGTAGCTAAATGCACATTTGGTTAATTTTAGATTAGATAACACATTGCTTAAAATGTCTTTCTTTTAGGGCTTGCGCCTTGATATTAAGAACCCTGGAGTAGGTACCACCAGTTCAGTGTTTAGACCATATCAGAAAATGTGGTCCTTATTCCGTTTGCCAATAATTGTGAACAAAAAAATATATAATTCCTGAACATTGATCTTGTCCTTGTTATCTTACAGAATGACACAGCAGAGTGTCTCGTCACTTCATTATTCAGCTCGTTCTTTGACTGGCTGGTTTCAGTTCCACTGACTCAGCATTATTATGCGCCGATCGTATATAAGATACAAGATGATGATCATTTCACTCACAGCTTCGGGAAGATCTAAGAGGTTCTTGCTTCAACAGTGATTGAACGGAACTTCGATCTCATCGAAATAAAAAAAAATTTTTTTACGTTTTTTATAATAAAACTCTAAAATCCGCCGAAATGGAGACTTCTCAGGTTCGCCAGAACTACGACCGCGACTGCGAGGCTTTGATCAACAAGATGATCAGTTTGGAGCTTTACGCTGGATACACATACACGTCCATGGCAAGTGTTTCTTTCTTTTGTTCATCTCTCTTCCAAATCACATCTTTTCATTAATAATCTTATTCTCGGTCATTTCTCAGTGCTGCATTATATCTTGACTCACTATGTGTAAATATTGTATAGCCTGCTTATTTACGTTCAACCCTATGTTCTAAACTTGATTTTGTTCTTCTTCTTCTTCTTCCGTTTTTTTGGCGTGTTACATCTTGTGTGCATATCGCCACCTACTTTTGCTGTTATGCAGTCATGGTTTATTTATTATCAATTTCTTCCTCGTTTTTGCTTTTCCTGTTCTTACACACCTGTATATACACAAATATTCAATTATTCGATGCTCCATCCCATTCCTTCTCCCCAGGCTCCACCTGGCGCTACGTGTTCAGCTCCTCCAGACTAAATCCGTGGTCTCCTAAAGATCCAGAATAGAATAGAGCATCCGCATTGTATATTTAAATCCTTTCACTTAATCCAGTAGTATATATGTATTTTATTAATATCCTGTATCCTTCTCTATCGCTGTTAAAATCATATCCTAATAAGTATTCCAAATCCTTATTTACCTTACCTTTTTTTTGTTTAAATATGATACTTGATTTTGTTACTTTCAGGCTCACTACTTCAAACGGGATGACGTCACCCTTCCTGGATTTGCCAAGTTCTTCAAGAAGAACAGTGAGGAGGAGCGCGAGCATGCTGAGAGATTCATGGAGTTCCAGAACAAGAGGGGTGGACGCATCGTCCTTCAGAATGTCAAGGTGTGTTGACAGTGTTTTGAACAAAGTCTTTTGTTATGGAAAGACCTTAGGCATATGTGTATTTTGCTCACTGTTCTGATTGTATCTCTCTTCAGAAACCAGAGCGTGATGCATGGGACAATGGACTGACTGCTATGCAGTGCGCTCTTCAGTTGGAGAAGAACGTCAACCAGGCTCTGCTGGACCTGCATAAGGTTGCCTCTCAAAAGGGAGACCCTCATGTGAGTTCTGAAGATTTACCTTCAGACATGAAAAAGACACCTCTCTGAAAAAGCAATAAGAAAAGTGCAAGTCATAGTGGTATAATAAGTAACTTGGGTTAGTTGGTGTTGAAGCTTAATTTATTCTAAGCCTTCATATACATGGCTCTGTCAAGTATTGCCATCCATTTTGGGTTGTTGCATGTTATTTTCCTAAATTCTGTTCTGATCTCTTGTCCAACAGCTGTGTGACTTCCTGGAGACTCACTACTTGGATGAGCAGGTTGAGGCCATCAAGAAGCTTGGTGACCACATCACCAACCTTACCAAGATGGATGCTGGCAACAACAGGATGGCAGAGTATCTGTTTGACAAGCACACCCTGGATGGCGACAGCAGCTAAATGCAGCCCTCTGATCATTTGCATGCTTCAAAGTGCTTTTAAATCAGGTTTTAAGAGCACATAATTTTTTCATGACACAGCTCATATACAGAATTGTACATTTTAAACAACTGAAAGGTTTAACAAGTAAAGGTTGATGCAATCTTGTTATAGCCAAACCATTGCTTTCCTGTTAAATGTTCACTAATTGGTCTTAACCTGGTGTATTTGAGGAATAAACATTTTGGACTGGATTGACTTGTATTTTCATTCAAAATTGTGGGACTTGGCTGTAGGCTATATGTAACCATTTATTAACTTATATCTAAAGTTTACATATATAATTTATGAGTACTGAATCATAAATCATATTTTGATGATCACTGCGGGTGTTGCAGTGCATCAGTCCAAAAGAAGTGAAATAAAGCACATCCATTCATAATAAAAAGTGTCTCACACGGCTCCGGGAGGTGAACAAAGGCCTCCTGTAGTGAATCAATGCATTTTTTGTAAGAAAAATAACCATATTTAAAATGTAATAATCAATTTAATCTAGCTTGCGCTCACTGTTGAACGGAAGCAGTTCCGGGGGAATGACGTATGAGGTCAGTTTTGCACATGCGCCGCTCAGAAGTGACACATGCGGAAGCACAGGGGAGAGAGCAAAACAAAACAACGGTCACGAATTAGAAGTACAAATCGAGGATTTGTAAAGAAGAATGTCAGAGGATTTCCAGGAGACTGGTTTTCCTTTGCTAAAGTAAGGAAACTTTGCTTAATTTGCTCCTGTTAACAAACGTTGGTTTTCAGGAGACTCACCGGCGCATGCGCAACGCTGAACATATACATCATGCTCCTGGAGCTGCTTCTGTGTACATATGTTGGCGCAAGCTAGATTAAAGTGATTATTACGTTTTGAATATAGATATTTTTCTTAGAAAAATGCATTGATTCGCTACAGGAGGCCTTTGTTCACCCCCCGGAACCGTGTGAGACACTTTTTATTATGAATGGATTTTCACTTTTTTTGGACTGATGCACTGCAACACCCGCTGAAAGATCAAAGAAAATGTTTAATATAACTCCGATTGGATTCATCTGAAAAGAAGAAAGTCATATACAACTAGAATGCCTTGAGGGTGAGTAATTCATGCGCTATTTTTCATTTTTGGGTGAACTAACCCTTTAACATGGTGCTGAAAAGTAGTGCTCATAGTTAAATTGTGGGTGACTAACACATTGACTCCATGATCCACGACTGCGCTAATGCTAGTGAAAAGTATCTTACTTGTTTATTAAATTTACATGATAAGTTATATTTACTAAATACTAAATGTTTATTTAAAGGAGCCCTATCATGCTTTTTCACTTTTTCAACTTTAGTTAGTCTGTAATGTTGCTGTTTGAGCATAAAAAAGATCTGCAAAGTTACAAAGCTCAAAGTCCACTTCAAAAGGAGATATTTTATTTAACAGAAATCACTTTTCAAAAACTACAAGAACGCCTCGTTTGGACTACAACCCATATTTTCCGGGATTTGTGATATCACAAATATCAACGAATGGGACGAGACCTGGTTGAGCTGCATACCATACCAGTTGCTCAAAAAAAACTTTCGTTCTATATTAAAATGAACATATAACGTTACATATACATAAATACAAATCTAAAGATGAACATATATATATATAGTTATAAAAAAATGCATTTTACGGTGAAGGCTATAAGCACATGCGCCATTCCCGCATCTGCCCGCTCGCACCTCATTTAAAAAAAAAATTTTTTTTTAAAACCCTGCTCGCACCTCATGTTTGTGGCTGAATGCAAATGATCATAATTGCTGTGAAAAGACATCAGCAATCCGGCGCCGAGAAAAGAAAGAAAAAAAGATGAAGCCCGTGCATCACTTTCAGGTAGCCTACATTCATAATCCCGTGAAACTTTTTTGGATGTTGAAGTTAATAACGTGTTTTAATGTCGGTGATAATTTAACCACCAACAACCCATCTAATACTCTCTCTGACTTTTCATGTTCCCTTACAAAAATTGACCATGGTTTTACGAATAAAACCAAAAATCATGGTTCTTGTAGCCATGGATGGTAACCACAAATGAACCATGGTTTTGTTACTTCAATAGTTTACAAAGAAGTATTAAGATAATATTTTTTGTGGTTATAAAATCAGACCTAAGCCAACAACAGCCTTTAAAATTACTTAAAATGTCAAGTTACTCTGTCAAGTATTGTCATCCATTTTGGGTTGTTGCATGTTATTTTCCTAAATTCTGTTCTGATCGTTTGTCCAACAGCTGTGTGACTTCCTGGAGATTCACTACTTGGATGAGCAGGTTGAGGCCATCAAGAAGCTTGGTGACCACATCACCAACCTTACCAAGATGGATGCTGGCAACAACAGGATGGCAGAGTCTCTGTTTGACAAGCACACCCTGGATGGTGACAGCAGCTAAATGCAGCCCTGAGATCCTATCAATACATGAATGAATAGAAACACTATTCTCTTGTTCTTATCACACAGCTCTTGTGCAAAATTTTGAAGTCTGAGAGGTTGAAAGGTTAACATCAACTAAAGTTTCTTGTTATGATAAAATGATGCAGTGTTACTGTTTTAAATAGTCATCCTGTGATTGCCATCAAGCAATGCTTTCTTGCTGAGTGTGCAGTGACTGACCTGGTGAATTTAAATAAAACTTCTGAGCTGAATAACCTTGTCTTTTTTATTTAAAATTGCAGGATGCATTTAGTGGGCTGTAATTATTATATCGGACTGTATCTGAATTTTTCTGCCCGCAGAAAAAGCTGTGAATAAAGATGGTCACAATACTGTAATTGATTAATGTACAAATCTACTGTAACGGCGACAACAAACCCCATAAACTGAAAATAGACAAGACACTTCACTCATCTCCATCCTGTAAGGAGGATGTCACTGACACAACTGCACATCATACAATTTAATGTACAACTTAATATTTTATAAAGAGAGAAAATACAAAATACTAACTTGCAACCTTTTCGTAGTCTTCTAAATGAATAATCTAAATATTCACATGAATTTGCACGGCACTACAGTTGTAGCATTTCATTTTACCACATGAGGGTGCTGTTTCCTCCGTAGGCCTATGTTTTATAATCGCACATTGATCATGAGCACTGAAAGACCAAGCAAGGCCCGTTGTGGTTCAACTGAATATTTATTTTTTCAATATCTCAATAATCGTCAGCTATTGGTGAAGCCTTGTCCTTATTTCATAACCAATTAACAAAGTTTACAGCCTCCTTATGCCATACCACTCATGCCTATTAGCAGCAGTGAACCACCGACTAATCGGATTCAGAAGGGTCACTGAACGAAAATTATACTGGAAATTAGAATCGGATAAACAGCATGCAGGAGATTATATGGGCAAACTGATAAACGAGTGTAAGAAGTGGATGAAATAATATTGTCACATGAGAAAACCCAGGGCACAGAACTGCGAACAGAAGGGAGAGCACGATTAATCCAAGTGAAAGAGGGTTTGGCGATTCAAATGCGCTTTGAGAGAGGAGAGAGAGGGACAGATGATAAGAGTAAGAGCAGTGTGTGAGAGGGCTACTGCGACACTGTCCTCAACAAAGCACAGATTTCTATCTATATAAGAGAGTTGGATCAGAAGCACATCATCAGGTAAGTTTGATTATTGTTTGCTTATCAGCTCCGCTTATTCATGTAAACATTATACTATCTTAGAATTGATTCGATGTAGTGTCATTTAAAAAAATAAAAAATAAAAACATTTCTAGTTATTTTATGATTATTATGTAGCCTGTGCAATTTATAGCATCATATTAATTAAGATACTACATGGAAATAGTTGTAACTACTTGAAAATGTGTCACGATGTAGTTTGAGTGAACAGCAAAAGGATATATGCATTTAAAATATTAAAAGAATAAATTGTCACCACCAGTTAAATTCATGGAGACTATATAAACTACAACACAGTCCACAGACAAGCTAAATGAAAAAGACCATTCACATTAAATTTCATGTATAAGTGAAAACTATTAAGAAATATATAGTAATTTTTTTGTTCTCCACATAACAGTAACCTAAATCTTTTCTTTAAGACTATTTAAGGCTCAGACGACTAAATTGATGCTTAGCCTATGTGTGTAAATGCTCTTCAGTCTTGGACAACTGTGTGTAGTACTAAGAAGGTTTTTATTCATTTTTAATTTTTTAACGGAAAAGTGACTGGATGAGATTTAGGTAATCTGAAAATACAGCAGTTCTGCCCGCTGGTAGACAAAGTATAGATGAAGGAAAGAAAAACAAGGCCGTATGACAGCCGGTTGATGGCCTGTGACGCACCTCTTTAGCCAGATTATTGCAGACGTGTCAGCAAATGACACAAATGATGCTTTCTGAACTCTCAGATTACACACTTTCATGGTATCTGCTTTTTATGGAAAAGATGAGAAAAGAGAAAAAAAAATCACTTAGATGTTACAAACGTTTAATTCCCCTTTCTCATTCAAAAACTAATGTAGAACAACTTTTAAATGTTGGAGGCTGTGTATAGGAACTACTGTGTATAGATTTAGCAGATGTCAGAATACTAAATATGGAAAACAGCTAAAAACTGCTACATGAATCAAATAGACTTGTGCCCTAGCTAACATTTTACCTAAATTTAAATAAATAAATAAGCATATATTATATATCTAAATGAAAAAACGTTAGCTTTTTTTATTAAAAAATAAAATAAATATATTCTATTTATATAAATATTATATTTACAATATTCTCCTGAGTGGTTGATGCACAGGTGAGCTACATTAATTCAGCTGTAGCAATGATGCTTCTAAACAGCGAACACATTTAAGCAATTCTTTATATACCCCTAATAATTATATATGCACATAATGTATATGACTTTACATGTTTTAAAAAAGTTCACACACTAACAAATTTAAATCATATTTTTTATGGGTGAAAAATCCATTAAAAATGACAGAAAAATATATAAGAAAATTATATTAAAGTGACCACCGGGATGTAAAAATAATCTTAATATATCGATCTTATGTCTTTCTCAAAGTCATTTTATTAACCATTTTATTGGTGAGGTATATATTAAATATATATGTATAGATATCACGTGCATATAAAGTGAAGAAAATTGATCAGTCATAAGTTAATCATGATAACTCAGCAAGGTCAATAGAGAAAATGAAGAATTTCATTTTTTTTACTGTGACTAACAAAAAGGTTTATGTTCATCATCTTTCATCATTGTGGTCAGTCCATGTGGCTGACGGGGAAACAAGGTACAGGAAGAGAATCATAATAAAGTCCTGCCCTCATAAATCCAGCTGTGACTTTGCTGCTCAACATGTTCTTATATACAATAAAGAGCAGTGGCCTCCTGAAGTCTTTAGTCTTACATAGCGGTCTGGTGACAAGATACTGTTGGCTGTGTAGGCTCAAGTGTGAAAGTGGAGTGGGAGAGCCCTGTTCCTAATTTACTTAAACCCAAGGATTTTTGGATTAGCTTTGGTAATTAATCTAGTTATGCATCTGCTGAGAGTGACAAGAGTTCAGTTCAACAGAGTAGAGCAGGTGGAAACATAACCATTGTGTGTTAATGTGTATGACAAATATTTCTTGAACACATGGGCATAACATGTGCATGGTTGTGTTTTGATATGTTACAATTCCAGGATTAATAATGGACATGCTGAGCTCTAGCATCAAGAGCTTACGCCATCAAAAGTCATGGCAGACACAAACAGGACAGAGGTCAGGAGGGAAAGAGAACATTTCCCTCCCGTCGGCTTTACAGAAGGAGGGGCGGTGGATGGGAGGAAAAGGAGCACATTATAAAAAAAAAAAAGAGGCACATTAAATGAATTCTTCAGAGGATGTGAGACTGATCTACACAATATGTGTGATTTGGGGCATTTAGTTTATGTAGGTTATGTCAGGACAGTAACAGTCTTGTTTTATGTCTCTAGCTGATCAGCCATGCGTTTGGTCAGCATGCAGCATCGTGTGCGGAGGGCAGCAGAATCAGAGGAGGAGCCCAAACCTGCTCCACCCCCTCTGCCCCCTCCCTCTCACCACTCCCACAACTTCATAAACATGAAGAACAAGTTTTTCAATGAGCTTGGCCATCTACCTAGTAAGTAATAATTGTATGTCAATACACTACACATGACTATTCCAGCAGGCCACCATCGTTGTAAGACATGAATATTCAGTTGAATGTAGGTTCTGACATTGGTGATGATGTCAGGACAACATCTAATCCCAATGTCAGTGTGACCCATAATACTGACATTGATATTTTGATGCTTTTAAGTCATGGTATCGTCTTATGCCAACATCATATTGACGTCCAACACCAACCTTTAGTTGTGAAGTATGGTACCCAAACCCAACATTTGTTAAATGTGATAATCTTAAAGGTATAGTTCACCCAAAAATTACAATGCTGTCATCATCTACTCATGCACCCTCATGTTGTTACAAACCTGTATGACTTCCTTTCTTCTGTTGAGAGGATATCATATTTTCCTATTTTGAAGAATGTGGGTAACCAAACACTTTCTAGTCCACTTTGACTTCCATAGTATGGACAAAAAAAAAAAAAAAAAAAAATATTTTATATATATGGAGATCAATGGGGACCAGAAACTATATACAGTGGGTACGGAAAGTATTCAGACCCCCTTAAATGTTTCACTCTTTGTTATATTGCAGCCATTTGCT
>NW_015505525.1:309138-369911 GCF_001515645.1 Sinocyclocheilus grahami
CCCTTTGCTTTCCAAATAATGAAAAAAAAAAAAAAAAAAAAAAATTTTTTATATATATATATGGAGATCAATGGGGACCAGAAACAGTTTGGTTACCAACATTCTTCAAAATATCTTCTTTTGTGTTTAACAGAAGAAAGAATTCCAAAACACAGGTTTGGAACGATGACTGAATTTTCATGTTTGGGTGAACTGTCCCTTTAACATCCACACAATGTAAAATGTACAATGTCATTAGACAATGATATTTTATTGGTTTAGTCATGGTATTAAGTAAAAAAATTTATAAATAATGGCTCTCAAATGTTGGCTTTTCATATCAACCTGATTTTCATCTTCAGGCAAAATTTACGTCGGTCCAATGTCGTACTGACATTAAATTGTTGTCTGGTGTCAGCTGGGATCATTCATATTTCATCATATTATCATTACAAAACACACATTCCCATCAAACTGCATATATTTGTATTTGTATATATATATACATATATAAAAGTGTGTGCGTGATCAATTAATTCCTCCATTTTGTCCACTTCCATGTGCATCCTTCATGTTTTTATCTATTCCATCAACAGACCCCAAGATCAAAAGTAAGTTCCAATTTTCCTAAGTCTTTTTCTGTCAGTCCTCCATCCACCTATCCATCTACTTATTCATTTAGCAGAAAATGTGTAATTGGTTGAAGTCATGTCTTTTTTACTAACAGAAATGAAATGATGATCATTGTTTTTTTCTCTCTCTCTAATTTTCTTTCTTGCTCCATTGCATAGTGCCCATGTGGGCTATTGGTGCCATAGTTGTGGTCGTGCTTGCCCTGGTTGGCTGCTTTGCTTTCTGTATCTATAAGAAGTGCTTGGGAGGGAAGAAAAAAACTAAAAAAGTCAGAGAGAGGAAGGGAGGACGAAGAAGGATGAAAAAGGAAGGAGAGGAAGAAGCAGGCGAGGTATGTTAAGGCCATAGTGTTCAGAGAGAATGAAGCTCTTTCAGATCTTGATGTGTCAAATTATTCATTTTAATCTAAATGTTAAAAAGAAATGGGAATGTTTGGCTTAAAGTTTTGCTCAAGTATTTTAAATGTATACTGCCCATACTTAGGTACAACCTAAAGATGGAGAGGGCGAGGGAGAGAAAGAATATTATGGCAAGCTGGAGTACACTCTGGACTATAACTTCACTGACAATCAGGTTGGTTGAAAGTAGATGTTCTTAATATGCATTGTGATTGTGAGTTCATATGATTAACTAATATTTTTTACACAAATTAACAATATAAAAATAAATAATAATGCTATAATTACTATTCTAAAAAATGTGTGACTAGCTACTTGATTTTGAAAACCTGACCCACAACCTTTTCTTCAACTACCTTCAGCTCATTGTCGGTGTCTTGCAAGCCCAAGACCTTGCTGCCATGGATATGGGTGGAACATCTGACCCATATGTCAAAGTTTATATGCTACCAGACAAGAAGAAAAAGTTTGAAACCAAGGTCCAGCGCAAGAATCTGTGTCCTGTTTTCAACGAGACATTCATATTTAAGGTACATTTTTTGAGATTAGTTTAGACAGTTTGTCATAAACTTTATCTTAATTTCACAGTAGACTAAGTGCAACATACCTTTTTTTCTAAACAAAGCAAATACATTTTCTTTGCATAAATGGTACTAGGTCAGTGTTCATGCAACATGATTTTTTATTTCTGTTTCTAGATCCCCTTTAATGATCTAGCAGGACAGACTCTGGTCCTGCAGGTGTTTGACTTTGACCGCTTTGGTAAACATGATGTAATTGGAGAGATCAAAATCCCTATGAACAGCATTGACCTGGCCCAGCCCATACACGAATGGAAAGACCTGGTCGGAGGACAGAAAGAGGAAGTAAGGCTTTCCTTGGCTGTTTTAAAAAAATAAATTATCAGCTGCCATAGTCTGTTTTTTGATGCTTTTAAACTAATCACTCTCCTCTTCTTCTCCAACAGCAAGAAAAGTTGGGAGACGTCTGTATCTCCCTGCGCTATGTGCCCACCTCTGGTAAGCTGACTGTCTGTATCATGGAGGCCAAGAACCTGAAGAAGATGGACGTGGGTGGTTTATCAGGTTAGTGTGGTAGCGTTATTATGTTAAAGTTACATTTCCTTTCTGTGTTGCAATTCGTTATTAAAATGAAATGATTCTCTACACATCAAATGTGACTTTATTTTAAAGTAATAAGACTTTTTTACTTTGAAATATCCTGGCGTTGCTGCATTTCTTGGCTTTATCCATTTTCTTTCCTTTTTTGTCAAAGATCCTTTTGTGAAAGTGGTTTTGCAACACAATGGAAAGCGTATCAAGAAGAAGAAGACAACAGTTAAGCAGAACACACTGAACCCCTACTTTAATGAAAGCTTCAGCTTTGAAGTCCCCTTCGCTCAGATTCAGGTAAACATGGTTGAAACACATTTCTTTGACTACTTGCATATCTAATACATTTACAGATTTATATTTGTGGTCCTTTAATTCCGCAAAATGCGACCTTTTCACTATATATAGTATGTTTAAAGTGATAATGTTACTACACTAAAAAAAATTTTTTTTTGAAGTAAATAAAACAGATTATTTCAGTATACTTCAGAATTTCACATTTAATTCAATGTTACTTGCCATTTCTTTTTTAATTATTTGTGAATTTTACTTGCAAAATCTTGAATTTTAAATGCTTCTGGTATCTGACTGTTTCAAAGTAAATACTACAGCAAAACATTTTCAGTCTACTAAACTCATCTGTTTACAAGTGAAAGGTTTGATAAGAAACAACAAAGTGGATTAAATGCGTATTGACCTATTTTTCTGTTCCTCTGACTTCCTGTAGAAGATCCAGGTGTTGCTCACTGTCTACGACTATGATAAACTGGGAAGCAATGATCCAATTGGGAAGTGCTGGATTGGGTTTGGTGCTAGCGGAGTGGGTCTGCGCCACTGGTCAGACATGCTGGCCAATCCCAGACGACCTGTGGCCCAGTGGCACACCCTTCAGCCTGAAGAGGAAATAGATGCTGCCCTTAAAGCACCTATCCGCTAAATATCTTATCCACCCTCAACATAAAGTTTTCAGCACACATCAGGCAAAATCATTTAAATTTCATCCGTCCTTTCACGGAGGAGTTTCTGTCTGTTACGTTATTAACATCATTTCCTGTACCCTTCTTTACTGTGAAACAAAGGAGAAGTAACTTTTATAAATGTTATGTTCATCTGGATTGTGTTTCTTATTTAAATGTGTCTGTATGTGGATGATAACTGTGTGTGTTTGTTTGAAAGTGTTGTGTGTTTGTATCTGTCCAAAACCCTGATAGCACACGTACAGCATGGAGACATCTATTTGACGTCTGCATTTACATCTGCAAGATGTATTTTTTTAGTGTTTGCTTATCTGCAATAACTTAGGACGTTTCCTGTCAGATGTCAAATAGACGTTTAGAAAATGACTGTTTATGATTTAGGATGAATGTAACACTGCCATCTTAAAGACGTCTATCAGATGTTTGTACACAGCAGATGCTTTCTAGATGAAGCGATCCTTAACAGACATCTTGCAGACGTACATGTGCTATCTGGGAACTGTCCTGATTTGCCTCGTCTTTTTTTTTCTTTGAACCAAGATGACTATAAACACAACAATTGGATACAAGACGTGTTTTCATTTCATGTACAAATAGACACACAATAGTTGTATAATTCTGGGGGGTAAAAACTAGTCATTAACTGTTGGTAAATATTCCATCATAATATAAAATGATTTATTAATATGGCAGCCATTATTATACGTAAACATGTTAACCAAAAGCAATTGTCTGGTTGGTTTCAGTAGTATTTAGAGTTGTCCAGTTGTAGGTGGAAGCCTGGATTAATCTTGTGGTGCAGTGCTGGACTAAGCCATACATGTGAGCAGGGATTTACAGCCAGTGAAGGGCGGGAGTGCAGAGAGGATGAAGGAGACTAGAAAGGACACAGACAAAGTCATACAGAGTGATTAGGGATAGAGAGACAGCATTTTAAATAAAAAGTAAGTTAACTGGTTAAAAATATGAATTGGTTAAGGACAACAAAACATGAAGAGTTCAGATGCAAAAGCCTCTAAGTGCCATTTGAAATTTTCTTCTAAAATGAGCATTTTTGTCAGGCTCCTATGTTTATTTTCAGTTATTTCACTTTAATGGCAATGAAAAGACTATTCATTGCCATTAAAGTGAAAATACTGAATAGGAGCGTGAGAAAAATGCTCATTTTAGAAGAAAATTTCAAATGGCACTTAGAGGCTTTTGCATCTGAACTCTTCATGTTTTGTTGTTACAGATGAACACAAACCAAGATGCAAATCGGTGCATTGCAAGCTAGCCAAAATGATATACTGACCGTGATTGAGAGAGTTTATGCACCCAATGTATATCTTGAGAATATTGTAGTAAGTTTTGGTTTTAGATTAATAATCTTCTTACATTAATAATCTTCTTAACGATGCTAATCCATATTAGCATGACATCTACAAGAAAGCGAATTTGCGACTGTCATGCTACAACACTGCTGCTTTGAGACTAGCCTTGCATTAAGTATAAGAATGATTTTTAAATTGGTTTCTCAAAGGCTCTTCGGGAAGCTTGTATACATTAGCATGCTTGTTCACACAGCAAGAACGTTGTATTAAGATCTACTTACCAGCAGGAGGCGTGGTGTTAACATGAAGTTTTGCTAGTCTACTAAGTTAACTTGTTATGAACAAGCGCTCACGACCACCAGATGGTGATTGCAGATCAACAATTGGTTAAATCAGGTTAAAAATGTCAGAAATTCTAATACATATGTAGGGCAGTGTATTGTGTTGTCCACAAGATGTCGCTATGACACTGTTGTGTTAGGGCAGATTCAAGTATTTTGAGCACTGTTTGAGCCTTTTGATGTAAGTTACCGTAGTGTTGATAGGCGTGTAGTGCGCCATCTTTTCTTCAGTTCATGTTATCAACACTATAGATGCCGTGCTGTGGAATAAATCAAGCCACGATCCCGAACCCCTCTGTGTCCGTGTCTCCTCTCGACCACCACCCACGAACACAACACAGCAGCGGCGGTGCTAGAGGCCAGTTAGCACGCAGAGAGAGAGAGGGCTACACATATATGTGCGGTACATTTCATATAATGCCTGCATGTAAATACATCTTTAAATAATTTCTGTATGATACATCTATAATTTCACAGGTGACCCTGCCCCTTTCCCTAACCCACCCGCCACGAAACCTTTCACTGACCAACCTTTACCTTCACCCATAACACTTTTTGTATAGCAGCAAACGTGTTTTACAACAATACAACATGAACACAATATACATTGCACTTTACCTAAAACTACTGTGAAGTGAGACTAATTTAATTAGGCCTACATGTTAACTCAAAGCCTATCCTTCTGTTAAGACGTAATGTAGCCTAGTGTTAATGTGGGCCTGTCGATTGCCTTCAGCAAGTCTTAACAATTATAGTACACACCTTTTGACAATTACACTTGTAATTTTCACACAAATATTTGCTGGGAACTACAGCTTAATGCTATTTTGTATAGGTGAACACTCCATCTCTGAATCCTCCCTCAACCTGTTCTTTACTATTGTGTCACTCACTACTGCACAAGAGGCTTCGTGTCTGATGTACAGAACAGTTTCATCTTTTGGGTTCCTTGATAACATCCCATTTTACTTCAGCAAACTAATGAAAACTGACCAAAAGACATGTAGGAAAGTACATTTAAGGAAATGATTTAAGCTTTTAATAGTGAGGCATGTGAGCTGGAGACCACAACTTTTGTGCAGCGTCATGAAAACAGGATTCTCAGGCCATGTTTTAAACATGATGAACGAAGACGAACATCTTTAAATGATGTCAAAGCCACTTCTCTCTGACACACAACTTATTTTAATTTCCTCAACATACATTCCTCTTCCCTTTGGGAGTGAATTAGTTTATGTTGCATTTCCAGTCTGCTTTGCAAAGAATAAATGATGATTCAGATGCATTTTTCATTTTTCATTTACATTTATTAATTTAGCAGACACTTTTATCCAACGTTCCTTGCGAATGAAAATAATACAGAAGTGATTAATCTAATTCAAGCACATCAGATCTGAGAGGAGTTTTGAATACATTCAGAACTGTTATTCTTTTGCACAGGCTGTGAAATTGACCGAAGAGACAAAAGTAAAAGCATCCATGGTGTCTTTTCATTATTTTTCCAATTTCTTATTTCCAGCGACCTCCAACTTTTCCTTTACCATGGCCTTTTTTGCTGTGATAAAGAGAGAGGTGAAACATGAGCATAACTGAGACAGATGGACATTTTAAATAAAATTTTCATTGAAGAAAAATGCTTAAGGGTTGGTTCACCCAAAATTGAAAATTCTGTCATCATTAACTCTGTCATGTTGTTCCAAACCTACATGACTTTCTTTCTTCTGTGAAACACAAAAGAAGATATGTTGGGTGGACTATCCCTTTAAGTTAGAAACACACTACACAACTTTTGCCTAGCTTTTTGTACTGATTTACAGTCTGGTGAAGGTTAAAGTCAGAGACAGTCAGATTTAACAGCTTCCAGAGCCGGCACCAGGGCACCTATATTGGGTAGTGGACATTTACATTTCATTTATAATTCATGTTGAGCGGTGCTAACGCCCATGAAAGCATGCAATACTCTCCATTTTTTTTCCGCTATCACTTTCAAAATCGATCACATACAGCAAGGAGGGGAGAAGAGGGGAAGGGGGCATAGTAACAAGTCTGGAGGGGCAAGAGCCCCACCTTGGTGCCGGCCCTGGCGTAGTCATGACTCTGATTTTATCCAGTCTGAAAAAATCAAACATGTTTCAACCAGGCGCACGTTTCTGAGTGAGTTTGCTATGTTTGGAAGTCTGGTAGTGTGTGTGTGTGACTCTGTTGTTTAGTGTATGATTCCCTATTTTTCTCTATAACCATTTACAAAGTTAGCAAGTGAATGATACCTAATATTATAAAATCTGTTCAGATGTAGTGTGTTTCAGCATTTAAACAATTTGCTAATTAAGTTAATGTGACTTACAACTTTTGAGCGTGGGAAATCCTGTTCAACAGAACAACAATCTGTTGAGAAGAAAGCAAAGTTCAGATAAGTACACTGTATCACTTGCACTTTCACTGGCTTTCACTTTCTATCTTTTCATCTGGTTTCCTCTAATTCAACCGAACACAGATTAGTATTTGCCAAAACAAACAGATTTAATACAGTGTAATCCTTATTCATCAGTCGCCAACACCTAGATTTCTCAAACCTCAATTCTTTATCAAATCGCCACACCTCATATTTCTGTCTCTTCATTTGATCCAAGAGGTCAAACTTCTCTGACTCCAGCTGGTAAATCCAGTTCCACATCTCCTGAGCTCGTTGCCTGTTTTGTGGGAGTAAGGAACAGATATGATGCAAAACTGTCAGGTTTAAATAAAAACAAGGAGCATGGGGAAAAAACATTAGAGTCTGAAAAGGAACACACTTTTAGATGTAAATTTACTGATCATTGCACATCTTGCATAACAGTAAACATATGACTGTATTTAGATGTGTATGTGGGTGATTACCTTAACCCATCCTCTCGCAGATTTTCAATGCCAAGAGGAGAGTGCCTCTCTGAAAGAGTCTTTCTCTTGATCTCTCGTCCAGTCAGACGCTTCCCTCGTTTCTGCTCTGCCTAAAACACAAACACAAAAATACATATGTACAAACATGTTTTAATGTACATAAGGTAAGACACATGTACACAACAGTAACTTACCTTGGCTAAGAAGCCACCAAAGTTTGCCCCCATATTGGACAAAACCTTCTTCTTCTTGGCCTCGTCTTCTGCTCTCTTCTTAGCCTCCTCGTCCTCTTTCCTCTGACGCTCTTCCTGATGAGTGAGCATAGATAATACATTTCACATCGATTTTATTCTGTATTAAATTCCACATACAACTTAGAGAGCATTTGAGCATTTTATTTACTAAGTTTTATTGATTTACCGCAATCCTTGTATGTCTGTGTCTTTCTTTCTCTGCTCTAACACGCTGCTGTTCTGCTCTTTCTGCTCGCCGTCGCTCCTGATGGACCGAATGGCCGAAAATTAGTGCAAAGTAAAGAGAAAAGTGAGTATGGAAAGTTTTTTTTTTGTGGTAAATAAAAGAGAAAAAAATGAAGTGATAAAGACTGGGAGATACAATTCTCTCCTTGAGACCGATCAGTTCTTCCTCCTCTTTCTTCCTCTGCTCAAAGTGGACATCAATTAAAGTCTGTAACTCCAGAAGGTCCTTCTCCATCCTTTTTCGGTGAATATCCTGAGAGAGAAAATGATATAGCTTATAAATGGTAAACCATAATTTCATGATGTCCAAACAGCTTACAACACACAATGATGTGTTTTCATGTCTTTATTGAGCACAACTTATAACCATTAACTGTGCAGGGTGGGGAAAATGAGCCCTGTATATTCTCAGTTTGCAGTTCATTTTAAGCAGATGAACTGAACTGGATTGTTACTTACATCGAAATCAACCCGCTCACCCTCTGGAATCTTTGGAGGGGCAAGTTGTGGAACCATGGGCCTGTGTGAGAGAGGGGAATCAGCAAGAGATTTAGGGGAATAAGTGCATGAAGACATTAGGAAAATGCAGAGTGTGTTGACGGTTTGATGAAAAGAGTGTCTGAACACTTACTTAGGCCGGGGTCTTTCCTCCTCTGAAAAAAGGGGCAAAGAAAAGGGTAAAAAGAAACAAGGAAGTTGTTGACAAATGTAATCATAAAGCCCTTCCTATTTGCACACAACTGTACAATAATCCACTAGTCTTGCTGACTTGGTGTGTCATAGTGAGTTACACTGGTTGTATGAACTGTGTTTTTGCACCTCCATTTGACATTTTCACATTTTAAAAATATCTGGAAATTCTTTTAAATAAAGCTGGTCCATCTGATACAACACAAGACTCTAGAGGACAGCTGTCACAGGATTCTTTCGTGACCTCTTCAGTTCACAGGTCAATGTTATTCAAGTCAGTGATTTATTACAGTATAACATTCTGTGTTTGGGGGGAAAAAAACATGTCAGTCTAGTCTAGCTGTAAAAGTTGAATGTGATCAGATATTTAGAGCCTGTTCCCATCTGATGTAGATTTGTCATGCATAGTTTTCATATCATAAATCATAAGCCTGTCCTTAAACTGTTGTATTTGTTTTTACAAAAACTGTGTGAACTGACTGAAAACAAGAACTGTAAATTTACAAAAACAGACCAAAAAAAATAGTCTATAAAATCTTTAACTAATAATACTGAAACATTAGCATAATCAAAATAGCTTCTTGACACATCAGACATGAAATACAGTATTTTGCTATTTAATGTATAAATTACATGACTGTTTACATGAAATGAACTATTATTTATTAATTTTCGTTTCACACTTGTGACAAAAATTCCATAATTAATGCTAGTCAACAATTCTATATGCCATGCATGTCAATGAAAAAGAAAAGCCACAGATGTTTCACCATGATGAGCAGAGGATGGGAAAAGACTATTTATACCACAGAACTCAGGGATCAGGATAAGTAGGTAAAGGAAATAATTTCAACTAAAATCCCTCACCTTCTTCAAGAGTCTCCTCTGATGAATTTAACAGTGAAAAAAATACAGAAACACAGAGAACAACGGGCGAGGTTGAAATAACATGGAGGTAAAATTAGTCAATAAGCAGACTTTTGACAAATACGGAAGAGGATTAGATGTGTGGGGAAAAAATACTGTTCAGACATAATCTACAATCCAATTTCCTATTGTAACTGGACATGAGATCTACTCTCTGCTCTTATAGCTCTCATTTGGGAAAACAAAAATGTAATGCATCACACAGTGTGCAGCCAAACATTTACAAAAACACACCATATTCACAAACACGCACATGTGCAATACACGTGTCTAAAATTAAGTTATATTTAAAATTACTGACCACACGATATATTAAATATTACTCAGACCTTACACACAATACCAAAAAATGTTATGTTACATTACTTATCAATTTTCCATAAGGTTTATATTTTACATGCCATTCTGGTGGTGCATGTCTTTGATCAACAAAGTACCTTGATATTCTGTATACTCCTGCTGTTCTGTAATATCAAATAAACATGAAAATAAATCAAACCAAATCAAAATCTTTAACAGATACAGAGAAACTTGGCCTTCAGTCCTCAGTAATCCTTATGTTCCTTGTCTTTCTCCTGCTCTGGTGACAACATTTTCTATCCTTAAAAAAAAAAACGGATAAAGTAGTGTGTTTTGAATGACTGAAGGTTTTGATTTGGGAATTAAATTTTTATATATATATATATATATATATATATATATATATATATATTGTGGTGGCCAAAAAGAGGCATGGTCCCCCACAAAGCAGACTGCACACCTTCAGCACCATGGAGAGCCTCATCAGAGGAAGCAAAAAGGGCTGGGCCACCCAGTAAGAGGGTTCAGGACCAGGGATAGCTCCAACACAGGTGTTCACTTTTTCCCCTCTAACAGGGAGCCTCAGCTGCAGGGAACATAAAAGGGAACCGAGAGGCCTCAGTAGTGTCTCAGCCGGGGAGATGAGCAGATGCTGAATCGCCCTAAACCCAATCACAGGACAAGTTCTTAAGAATGGAAGCTCAGTGGGGTCGTGAGTAGCCTGAACACTTTTAACTAACCCTCCATCTCTTCTGTCTTCCCTTCAGAGAGATTGATCTGCTGCCCCAAGAACCAACCACCGAAGGAAGAAAGGCTTTAGTTACAGTTTTCCCCATCCCCACTCCCTCACCTTATTGAGAAATAAAGAGAATTAAGTTCGGTTCCACCAAATACCTGCCTGGTGCATTATCTATGTGGACAACTTGAGCTAATCTCACCAAATCTTGTGTTCAAGGGCTTACATATGGTGGAGAATGCAGGCGTGATGAAGCCTCGCTTGTGATTCAGACCTTCCATTAGGCGGACAAGAAACAACAAGAAAATGGAGGAGGCCCTGACTGCCATTCTGCAGGCCCAAACCACCCTGAACGCAGCAGTCTCCGAACTCTGTCGAAGGACAGAGGCCCAGGGAAGGAGGCCTCAAGATTGTTTGACTAAGATGACGATGTTGAAACCTACTTCGACCTCTTTGAGAGAACGGCTCAGTGAGAGAGATGGCCCAGGACTGATTGGGCTAATGTAATACTCCCTTTCCTTACTGGGGAGGCACAGAAGGCTTGCCGGGATCTCACCGTCCGTGAGGCAGCCAGTTATGAGATGGTTAAAAGAGTGGTTCTCGCCCAATATGGCCTCAGCCTACCTGCTAGGGCTCAGCGAGTTCATAGCTGGGGATACCAGATGACCCTTCCAGCACAGGCACAGGTAACCACGTTGACTCGGATGGTGAGGAGCTGGCTAGAAGGAGTCGGGCCATCTTCAGTAGAAAGGGTGGTGATCGACCATTGCATACGCGGCCTGCCGGCAAAAGCCAAGCAATATGTGGCTCAACAGGGACTGCAGAACATAGAGGCACTAATTGCTCTCCTGGAAAATCACCAGGTGACTGTGAGCTTGCTGAAGCCGGAAGAAAACAAAGCCACCTCCTGGAAACCAAAACAAGACCGAGAGACCCCTAAGAAACACCTCGAGGTGACTCCGGCAAGAGCCTGGAAAGCTCAAGGAAATTGGAAGGAGAAGAGGCCTCTGCGGAATCTTGTTGCGTTCCGATGTTTTTTAATGTGGAAGAGAAGGACACTTGGCCCGGGATTGCCCAGGCAGAGAGGAACTCATGCCCACAGCGAGTGCCACTGACTCTTTAAGACTCCAGTGCCATTTTCTCACCACCTGTTGGGCCCATGAGGGGGCAGCTGCCCCTAGGTCCCCTGTCAAGATTGGAGGCAGAGACACCAAAGCCCTTGTTGACTCTGGAAGCATGGTGACCCTAGTCCGGCCAGAGTTTGCAGGGCCGGTCATGGGTAGAGAGATTTCTGTGTCCTGTATTCATGGGGACACTAGGAACTACCCCACTGCTGAAGTAAGCATGGTTATCCCTCGGGCCAGTTCCAAGTACGAGCAGGGGTCGTGGAGTGCTTGCCCGTCCTGGTCCTGGTTGGCAGAGACTGCCCGGCCTTTGCTGCCTACTGGACAGACCGAGCTGCAGAAGGGAAGTGACCTCCCCGACGGCGCCGTTCGTCCAAACACCACCCTACGCCAACCCCTGAAGAGACTACTGCGGCAGAAGCCTCCAGCCCAGAGGAGGATAGAGGTGAGGCAGAACGTTCCGACTCCACAGCAACTGCCTCAGAGGGCCTGGGAGGAGCACAGGTACTCAAAGACATAGAATCCCACGAAGTGTTCTCTGAATTTCCCCCAGCAGAGACCCCCCAGGTGGGAAGGTTTGGACGGTTCGGCACTGCCCAGCTGCAAGATCCCATATTGACCCAGGAGTGTAGGTGTGCACAAATGATTGAGGGCCAACTACAAGAGGGGGTGAGTAGACTGACGTATCCACATTTCATTATCAAGAATAAATTGTTGTATAGTGAATCAGCGAAGAGGGGAAATTGGTGAGCAGTTGTTGGTCCCCAAAGCATATACTTCTAAGGTGTTGTACTTGGCACACACTCACCTGTTGGGAGGCCACCTGGGGTCTGAGAAGACCTATGAGCGCATCCTCACACGGTTCTATTGGCCTGGCATCAAGAAGGCAGTCGAAGACTATTGTCGGCACTGTTCTGTGTGTCAGCTTCATAACCCAAAGGTAACATATCGAAATCCACTTATTCCCCTGCCTATAATTGAAACCCCTTTCAGCAGGATTGCACTTGATATTGTGGGGCCCCTGCCAAAGTCCAGCCGGGGACATGGATACCTTCTGGTCATCCTCGATTATGCCACCCGCTTTCCAGAGGCAATACCACTCCGGTCGGCCACCTCCAAGGCTGTGGCAAGAGAACTGGTACAGCTCTTTAGCTGGGTGGGGATAGCCGAGGAGATCCTTACAGACCAAGGCTCCTACATCATGTCTACTGTGACGAAAGAGACCTGCCGACAACTGAAGGTGAAACAACTCAAAACCTCCATATACCACCCCCAGACTGATGGGCTTGTCAAGAGATTTAACAAAACTCTTAAACAAATGCTTAGGAAAGTCATTAACATTGATGGGAAAAATTGTGATCAATTGTTACCGTATGTCTTGTTTTCTACTCGAGAAGTCCCACAGAGCTCCACAGGGTTCTCACCTTTCGAGCTCCTCTATGGGCGGCGACCTCGAGGGATGTTGGACCTTGCCAAGGAAAGTTGGGTGCAGCAGCCATCATGCTGTTGCACCATCATCGAGTATGCAGAACAGATGCACGATCGAATGACAAAGATCTGGCCGGTTGTACGAGAACACATGCAGCAGGCCCAACAACAGCAGGCCCGGGTATACAACCGTGGGGCACAGGTTCGAGAATTTCACCCGAGCGAAAAGGTACTGGTTTTAATTCCATCCAGTGAATGCAAATTCCTTGCCAGGTGGCTAGGACCCTATGAAGTTGTAGAGCGGACGGGCCCAGTCAACTACAGAGTGCGCCAACCCGGCTGGAGAAAGGGCCAACAAATTTACCATGTAAACCTCTTGAAGATGTGGCATGAACCAATTCCCTCTCCGAGTGACGTTTTTGCAGTTGGGGTCCAGACCCCCATAACTCCTGAAGTAAAGATGGGTAATCAACTATCCCCCAGGCAGAGGCAAGAGTTGAGAGAACTTTTATGGCGGCACCGTGATGTATTCTCTGAGCTCCCTGGGCAGACTTCTCTGATAACCCATGATATAGTAACAGAACCTGGGAAGATTGTCCAACTTCGACCTTACAGGATTCCAGAAGCAAAAAGGGAAGCCATCCGAGAGGAGGTAAAGAAAATGCTAGATATAGGAGTTATCGAGGAGTCCCAAAAGTCAAGCCCCATTGTCTTAGTGCTGAAACCAGATGGAAGCACACGATTCTGTAATGACTACAGAAAACTGAATGAGATTTCAAAGTTTGACACGTACCCAATGCCAAGAATAGATGAGCTGATCGAACGGTTGGGTCCTGCACGCTTCATCACCACCCTTGACCTGACCAAAGGCTATTGGCAAGTGCCTCTAACCCCCCCAAGCCAAACCAAAGACCGCCTTTTCCATCCCCGATGGGGCCTTTCAATACCGGATTCTTCCCTTCGGGGTCCATGGGGCTCCCGCAATATTTCAAAGGCTCATGGATCGAGTCCTCCGACCCCACCAGCAATATGCCGCAGCGTACCTAGACGACATTGTCATCCACAGCAGGAGTTGGGAGGAACATCTTCACCATCTAGAGGCGGTCCTACAGGCATTACGGGCAGCCGCTCTAACAGCAAACCCAAACAAGTGTTCACTAGCCCAAGAGGAAGCCAACTACCTGGGGTACACTGTCGGAAGAGGGAATGTAAAACCCCAGTCTAAGAAGATTGACTCTATACTCACCTGGCCCCAACCCCAAACCAAAAAGCAAGTGAGAACCTTCTTTGGGCTAGTAGGTTACTACCGACCCTTCATTCCTAGATTCGGCACAAAAGCAGCACCATTAACTGAACTGACCCGCAAGTGCCACCCAAACCAGGTGAGATGGACTAAGGAAGCAGAGCAGGCTTTCACTGACCTGAAGCAGGCCCTCTGTTGTGAACCTATCCTGCAAGCCCCAAACTTCAGTGAACCCTTTGTGTTACAAACAGACGCCTCAGAGGTAGGAGTTGGAGCAGTGCTGTCCCAGCTACAAGATGGTATGGAACACCCAGTCATGTATATTAGCCGTAAGTTACTTCCTCATGAGAAGAACTATGCCACAATAGAAAAAAAATGCCTTGCTATCAAATGGGCTGAGATATTACTTGTTGGGGTGGAAATTTAGCTTGGTAACTGATCATACCCCGTTCAAATGGATGTCTCAAAACAAAGGGGAAAATGCCCGAATCACTCGTTGGTTTCTTCAGTTGCAGGACTTCCAATTTAAGGTGGAACCCCGGGCTGGAAATTCTCATGCGAATGCAGATGCAATGTCCAGAAGACATGACTGCTGTGGAACGTGCGCTCCAAGCGGGAGCCTGGAGCTGGACAGGGGGTATGTGGTGGCCAGAAAGAGGTATGGTCCCCCACAAAGCAGACTGCACACCTTCAGCACCATGGAGAGCCTCATCAGAGGAAGCAAAAGGGGCTGGGCCACCCAGTAAGAGGGTTCAGGACCAGGGATAGCTCCAACACAGGTGTTCACTTTTTCCCCTCTAACAGGGAGCCTCAGCTGCAGGCTGTTAGGAACAATCAACCACCACCACATAAAAAGGAACTGAGAGGCCTCAGTAGTGTCTCAGCCGGGGGATGAGCAGATGCTGAATCGCCCTAAACCCAATCACAGGACAAGTTCTTAAGGACGGAAGCTCAGTGGGGTCATGAGTAGCCTGAATACTTTTAACTAACCCTCTATCTCTTCTGTCTTCCCTTCAGAGAGATCGATCTGCTGCCCCAAGAACCAACCACCGAAGGAAGAATGGCTTTAGTTACAGTTTTCCCCACTCCCTCACCTTATTGAGAATTAAGTTCGGTTCCACCAAATACCTGCCTGGTGCATTATCTATGTGGACAACTTGAGCTAATCTCAACAAATCTTGTGTTCAAGGGCTTACAATATATAATATATATATATATAATATATATATACTATATATATATATAGTGGCTTATTACAAGGATCACGTACAGTGGTGTTTGAAAGTCTGTGAACCTATTGGAATTTTCTATATTCTGCATAAATGTAACCCCAAAAAAATCATCAGATTTTCATGCAAGTCCTGAAAGTTGACGAGAATCCACTCAAACAAATTAGATGAAAATATATACGTTATCATTTATTCAGGAAAATGATCTAATATTAAATATCTGTGAGTGGATCTCTAGGATTAGCAGTTAATTTGAAGGTGAAATTAGAGTCAATCTGTTCAGAGGTGTTTTCAGCCAGTGGGATGACTATCAGGTGTCAGTGTGCACCCTGTTTTATTTTGAGAACAGGGATCTATCACAGTCTGATTAAGTGAATCATGGCACAAACAAAGGAGATCCCTGAGGACCTCAGAAAAGAGTTGCTGTTGCTCATCGGGGTAGAAAAAGTTACAAAGCCATCTCTAAAGAGTTTGGACTCCACCAATCCACAGTCAGAGAGATTGTGTACAAATTCAAGACCACTGTTACCCTTCCCATGAGTGGCCGACCAACAAACATCACTCCAAAAGCAAGACATATATAATAGTCTGCGAGGTTGCAAAGGACCCCAGGGTAATTTCTAAGCAACTAAAGTTCTTTCTCACATTGGCTAATGATAATGTCCATGAGTCCACCATCAGGAGAACACTGAACAACCATGGTGTGCACGGCAAAGTTGTGAAGAGAAAGCCACTGCTCTCCTAAAAGATCATGTGGACAAGCCAGAGGGCTATTGGAGAAATGTTTTGTGGATGGATGGTGATAGTATCATGGTTTGGGCCTGGTTTGCTCTATCTGGGAAAGGATGGCTTGTGATCATTGATGGAACAATGAATTCTGAATTATACCAGCAAATTCTGAAGGAAAATGTCAGGACATCTGTCCATGAACTGAATCTCAAGAGAAAGTGGGTCATGCAGCAAGACAACGACCCCAAGCACACAAGTCGTTCTACCAAATAATGGTTAAAGAATAACCAAGTTAATGTTTTGAAACGGCAGAGTCAAAGTCTGGACCTTAATCCAATTGAAATGTTGTGGAAGGACCTGAAGCAAGCAGTTCATTGGAGGAAACCCACCACCAATATCACAGAGCTGAAGCTGTTTCTGTACTGAAGAATGGGCTAAAATTCCTGCAAGCGGTTGTGCAGAATTGATCAGCAGTTACAAGAAACATTTCGTTGCAGTTATTGCTGCAAAAGTGGGTCACACCAGATACTGATAGCAAAGATTCACATAATTTTGCCACTCATGCAACGCTGGATCATTTTTCTCAATAAATAAATGACAAAGTATCCTTTGTTTGATTGGATTCCTTTTGTACTTTCAGGACGTGAAAATCTGATAATGTTTTGGGTTATATTTATACAGATTATAGAAAATTCGAATAGGTTCACAAAATTTCAAGCAGCACTGTAACATCATTTACTGTATCAATATGACACCAATGTACTTTATTACCATACTATTATTGAAACCAAATCAAAGGTTATCAATTTTCTTAACATTATTACATTACTCAAAAATATTGTAGAAAGTTTATAATATTTTGCCAATCATTCATTACTTCAGCGATCCACTTCTCTTCTATTTCTATTCCTCTTGTATTACAAATCCTCAAATACTTTGTCTAACATGAACATCAAGCCAAATATGTTTACTTTCATCTCACTTGAGAATTACATGAAAATATGAACTAGAGAACTGTTGCTTATTTTCATATGCCATTGTAGACCATGAAGCTTCAGTACATCACAAATGATGATTGCAGATGCAGAGGTGCAGCTTTAATTTTACAGATTATTTCAAGTTCATTTTGATACAGATGTGACCACAAGTAATGCCTGACGTTGGCGAGTTGTTTAATTTAGTGGTCTTGTTTCCCAGAAATATTTTTCCCATAAGGATTTTTTCCTCTTTTTAAGTCTTTATTGAAGCGTTATAAGCCAGGAACCAAACCAAACAGTTACGAGGTGAATCACAACATTACAAACTTAAAATTAAAAAAATCAGAAAAGACAAAGGTCTGTCTATGACATAATCGAAATAAAAACAGATATATGTAAAATTATTGATTTAATTACTGAATTATTGCAAATTAATTTACTGTTAAGCAAGATTTAAAATTAAGTTAAAATAATGCAGGCTCATGGCTTCAACAGAAGCATATATTGATTCACCACCCCATAGCTTAGAACCCAATTTTTGAACTCTATACGTTTTTCGTGGACCAGTTATGAACATAATCGGAGGAACTAATGTCAAACAGTGTGATAAGTCAGTCAGCGTGTGATTGAGGCTGTTATTCCTGTTATGTGACTTTGTGCTGAATTTTACAGCTACTCCCTCACTTTCTCGGCTGGTGTTGCTCTCGATCAGTATTGCTTGAGTAAAATAACTGTATGGCCTATTATTTTCTCATAAATTTTAAAGAGACATTGTTTTGAACTCTTGAGGAGGCATTATTTTACCTGCTCCTGCATCCTCTGCATCCTCTTCCTCCTCTGCTTCTCACAAGTACACAAGCCACAAGATGATGAAGGAAAGGAAAACATAAGTAAACATCAATTCTGTGCCCAAGAGAGCACGTGAGGACAATCAGGAAAGAATATGAGTGTGTATATAAATAAGTGTGTGCAAAGGATTATGTAAGTGTACACCATTTGTTAAGGATGTATGCCAACTGCAACATGAGATCAGTCTGTAAGAATAACCCTTCCAGGAAAAGGCATTGTGCCAAGCCTAAGCACCCAATCAGATTCATGCATAGCTCTATGAAGCCGGCTGAAGTTCAGGAGGGTCTCTAAAGGCATCTATAACTGGCCTCTGGGTACACATTATGCCAAGGATTTACTGATAATCACTAAAGCTAACGTTTCAAATGGCAAAAAAAGAAAGAAAAAAATACAGAGTAAAATATACAGGCAAAAAATAAAGAACAATTCTACTCACCCTCTGCTTGTTCCCTAACAGGCCATTTAGAAAAAGAAAGGAAAATGAATGAGTAAACATCACATCGCATGCGATTGTCAGTAAAGCCGGTCCCGTGATTAGTAGTAAATCTCCATCACCAGCTTTCAGATGGAGCGGCATTTACTACACAGAGCCGTAATTCACTGACAAGCTAGGCGATATCGCGTTCGTAATCGAATGCGATTCATCTGCGATTATGAATCTTTACCGGCTTTACTGACGAGATGCGCATAACAATCGCATGCGATTAATTGCACAGCTCTACAGTAAATGTAATGATTTATTAGTCCAATAATCAGTAATGATAAAAAAAGAAGAAAAAAATAAACATTACTCACTCATATTCCTCCTCTACATCAGACATGGTGAAACTGGATCAGAGGAGGAAAAGAAAGCGAGAGTGAGACAGTACAAGGAAAAATAGCAGATCCACATAGCTTAGCATTTCGTAATAGCTTTAGAAAGAGGATGAGAGAGCAGGAGAGAGTGACAAAGCCAAAGTAGCATCAGATCTAAATCGTTCCATTGTCCCAAAGCGCTGACATCTGATTGAATGCTTCATATGAAGACTGATGGGTGAGAACAGGTGGGAATGTGCAGACAAAGACAGGGTGAGATACGATTTCTGACACTTTCTTTGTTCGGTTCTTCCATTTCCCTTGCACTTTACCACAGTTTCTGACATGCTCTTTTCTCATTTTGTCCTCTGAGAACAAGAAGCACCTAGTTCTGTTTTGCACAGCTAGTAAGTGGACAAGGCAGCATGTAATCTTGTGAGCAAACTGCTGTGTACCTGGCCTTGCTTGTTTTCCCTAACTGGAAATTCTGGATTTGATTGCAGGAATTGCAGTTAATGACTATACAATATTTGATTGCAGTCATTAACATTCCACTGCCAGATCCCTTTCCCTGTGCCTCATCTTTCACATCAGAGTCATATCATAACTACTATTTGAAACAATTTTATAGCTACAGTGTCATCGCCAGAGAGAATTTATGAGGCATGTAGCTGTCACCACCCCTCTTGTACTTTACTGTCTCTGGACAAAGGCTTGCAAGCACATGCAGTGTCCATCTAAAACCAGCGTCCTTTCAACAGTTCGCCATGCTTTTACTTTGCTAATGAGATTCTCAGCATCTAAAGAGCATGAGTCTGGCAAATTCTGCACGAAATGATCAAATTACAAAAGGAAGATACCACTCGCTCTGGATCGACCCAAGTAGGGATACACGCAAGAAACCACAGGATGAGAAAGTGGCAGACAAAGAGGGCGTTTGAGGGGCATGTAAGTTATGGAAGGTCATAGCGGCATTAACCACAATATTCTGACGGGTTAATTTTAGCCAAGAACCCAGGGGGAGTTTACATGAGTTATGGCAAATCTTTATGGCTCTGAAAGTGAATTTTATTCATAGTTCCATCAAGTCATCATTTGGTCAAGGACATCATCAAACACTACACAAAACAGTACAGACTATACTACAGGCAATTAAGCCAGGAAGATGTATGCAGGTTATGACCATCATTGGAGAACTACACACTGTTCTGCTCATAGTTACTTAATTGCATCTATTTTGGAGTCCTAAACGAGTAAACGTCTGGTACAGGATACTAAAACACAATAATGGACGAAACTAACATTATTATAACTGCACATAAAAACTGAAAATCAACAGACCTTCTGCTTTCATAATAATTTTTAAAGATTCACTGAAATATACTGAAAATTCAATTACTTTTCTCCATATGGAAAGAACTGACTGAAAATGCAATTGTTTTAGAAGTAACAAAAAGACTTTTACCGTTTGGTGATGGTAGGATGGGTTCACAGCGGAAAAGGAAGAAACACTGGCACACAAAGAATGAGGGGAGAGTCCCCGTGAATTATGAGAGCTTTGTAATGCGGGACAATGGGTTGTTTTTATATGAGGACAGGGACAGATGGAGGGTGTTAGCAGCTACAGCATAGGACCATGGATGGATTAGATATGAACTCTGGGACAGAAAGATGACCACCGTGAGGGATTAGGGGAGACAGGGGGAATGACCTCACACAACAAACACAGGGATATAAAAAGAGACAGAAAAAACAAAGGGCCAGTTGGGAACAAAAATAGCACAGTGGATTTAGACACAATTCTTCCTAGAAGACATATTTTCTATTTGACCCAATGTAAAATAAGGTAATGGCTCAGACAACTTTGAGGTAAATGGATGGGCTCTCATTTCTGTACAGGAATATAAAATAAAGTTTTGTTTGTCCTTCTACCTTTCTTTATTCAGATCATTTGCCAAAATACTAACCCTGCAGATAGCTGATTAGAAAGTTGATTGAAGTTGCAGTAGATGGGAAAGTTGCTGATCCATGGCAACATGTTCTGCTCGCATTACTTGGCCTTTGTTGGCTGGATGACAATACAACAGAATTTAATAGATTACGATTCAGTTATTTTGTTGTAAAGGGAAATCTTTTACCAGATTACAATAGCTTTGCGTCTTACAATGGTCACTTTATTTTATTTCTGTGAACATGAATCACTAACATATTTTTCTAGTCAAACATAGTTTTATTGAGGAACATTTATTTATTTCATTTAAGTCATTTTTTCTTGAATCAATATTTGGTTCATAGTCCTTACAGTTTGTTTAGATCGCTCACAGATTTGTACAATTACTGGACATTTATTCTAATCAATGCCAGTTCAGTGGTTCTCCAGCTCTTTTTAAAGTAGAGTTTCTCTAGGCTGCTTTTCAAGCCATACGTCAAGAATACTACCCTTTTTTTCCATGTGACTTTACTAGAACATGCAGAATTAGCTTCTATTCACATTGCATTTGGCTATATCAAAGTGCCAAAAAAGCTTTCTAGTTCTTGATTAAGAAAAACCCCAAATACACAAATCATATTTCCTGTGGGTCTGCACCAAACATCGAGCCTTTGCACTCATCAGAGCACAGAATTTCCTTCCAGAGATTTCAGTTTTTGCCATTTGACATCAACAAACTCTCAACATAACAGTCTTTCTCAAAAATGTCTTTCTTTGCTGTTTACAGTTCTATAATAATCCCTGGCAGAAGGTAGAGGGCAACAAAGAACACATCGTCAGAAATGTATTATACATCTCTAAAAAGAATAACATTTATATTATATATATAGCATTTATATAATTAGTTACCGATTAAATCTTATTGAGCAACACGCATAACACTTTCTGTATACAAAATGAAGAAGTTTATTATGAAATAATAGCCTTGCAATAGTTTTTATGAAAACACTACTGGCATGGTCACTGTGAGCGTCTGAAAAGAAAACAGGAAAAGACTGTATGAGACATACTGCAAATCTGCACCAGCACAAATATAATGCATCAAAGAGCGGTAATTGTGTACCATTTAAAAAAGACCATACAAAAAAACTTTAAATGAGCAAATTATGCTATGCTTACTTACCTGTGTATTTGTGTTGAACTGGGCAACACTGTTTTCTTGGTTAAAAAGCAGGGGAAAGAAAATATCCAAGTGGAAAAGAGAAGGTTGAGCAACCAACACTAGTCTGTCCTCTCCCAAATCCAGAACAAGAGAGCGAGCAGATATCTAGTGAGGAAGACAGTCAAGCCTAGAATCTTGTACTGTGTGTTAACGTGCTTGAACGTAGTCCAAAACCAGGCCTCCATTAACTCACCACTCCAGGTAGCAGAATCTCAGCGATCAGATGCTCTGCATTTCCAGATGGGGGCTCCACTAATAAACTGAACTCTGGACTGGAGTATGAAGCACAATGAAGGCATAAATTATTAAGTTACAGGTAAAGTTCTACCTCACAATAACCAATTATATATCACATTAAACACAACAAATGAAGGCAAAACAAAGTCTTAGTACTCATCCCTGGTTTGTCAAACATAAGTGAAAGCAAAACACATTTGAAAGGGAAACACCAAACAATTTACAAATGCATTAAGAAAACCTCCAAATAAACGTACCGTTTGGTTGATGAAGGAAAGGAGTCAGATTGCCTGTCCACAAAGAACAAAGTGATTAGAGGAATTCCAGTTATAGCTACTCGGCAGGACAACAATCAATGGGATCAGGTGCAGAAAAGAGCAATGAGCCGCAGAAGCATATGTTAACAGTGGACCGCACATACTGACAACACAATCACTAATCACATGACACATACACACAGTAACAGACAGGCAAAGTGTCACTGACAACTAGGAACAGGTCCAGACAGAATGTGTATGGGATCAATTGTCCGCCAAAAGTATTGCAGTTACGGACAAAAAAAGAATAAGCGTGAAACTAAAATTGAAAAACGGAAGTAAAAATATATAGCACAAAATAAAAAAATTAAAGCGACGTTTTCAGAATTTCAATAAAAAATTACAAAATAAGCATGAATAAAAAATCTAAACATTTAAAATCATATTGAAAAAAACTTAAATATTAATGAAAAATGATCCGACTTGCACACAAAATCGTGTTTTCCTTGGTTATATTTCCCTGTTTTTTTTGTGCTCTCAAACATTTTCTGCTCATATTTTTTGTATTCTTATGCTGTTTTTCACACTCTTCTTCTTCTTCTTGGTTTTTAACGGCGGCTGGCAACCAGTGTAATTGGTGCTTGACCAATTCGCTCTTGTTTCCATGTTTTGCGCTTGCCTTTCCCAAAGTTGCGGTTAGAGTTTCATGTAAATCAGGGCGGGCTTAAGCATCATCATTGATCCACTAGTTCTAGATTGACAGCTCCTCCTCAGCCAATCAGTCGAAGAGGGGACCTGACGTCACCCCAATACTGTCCAATATGTCACTCATTAGCTGCCGATGCTCAGTGTTCACTTGTACAGGTGAAGATGGATAACCATCAGCTGGGATAACATCTTTCCATAGCACACCATTATATGCGTCTGCCTGTCAATAAATGATTTATATATGTCAATATGATTTTAAATGTTTAGTTTTGATTCATACTTTTTTTTTTTAAATGTGTTTGATTTACGCTTGTTAATTTTCAATCTGTGACCATTGTTTGCTATTCTGAAAACTTTGCTTTAATTTTGTGCAATATATTATTACTTGCGTTTTTAAATCTTGATTTCATGCTTTTTTTTTTTTATCTGTGACTGCAATACTTTTGAAGGAAAATTCATCCCATAAATGTGGCAATGCTCACACTTGGGGTGGCTCCGAGAGCGGAAGAGAGGAAATATGGAAAAGCTCCTGCGGGAGCGGGCACTGCTGCGGCAGTGGGGAAAATATGGAAAAGCTCCTGCGGGAGCGGGCACTGCTGCGGCAGGGGGGAAATATGGAAAAGCTCCTGCGGGAGCGGGAACTGCTGAGGCAGTGGGGAAAGATGGAAGGGCTCCTGCGGGAGCGGGCGCTGCTGGGGCAGTGGGGAAATATAGAAATCTCTTTGGATTTGAGACTTTAGTCTTTGCAACTTTACAGATCTTCTTTATGCACCAAGAGCTTGTAACACTCCAAAGAGAAAAGAAAAATTTAAATTGCATCATATGACCCCTTTAAAATCTTATTGGTAGCATTAGAAAAATATTAATCAACCAAACACACAAGGGGCTTGAGATGTGAGATAATTATTCCATGGAATTTTTCAACAGCTGAACTGTAATATACCACTTATGCATTCAAACTGTTGTTACTATAGACTGATGAATAACCAATAAATCAGTGAACGTCAAAGTAAAGTATAGAAATCCCACCCTTTCTTCAGGCACACTGAGCTGATGTCAAGTATGAACAACTATCCATTGTGTTACAATGCTGTATAACCCAACATGTTTGAACATTGCTAGAGGGCCTTCTGTTGTAAGAAAGTTGAAACTGAAAACTTTGCTTTTCAGAAGTCTAAAAGGGAAGTCTAAATACATGCATTACAAAATTCATAGATGTAAATAAATAAATAAGAAATGGCACACTTTTCTGATTCTGTGTCTGGGTGAGTATTTTTTCATACATGAACCCATTTCCCCTAATAAGAGTAAAAGTCATTTTTTGTTATTGTTATTTCAATTGTTATTTCCTCAGCAACACTGTCAGGATGTTTTGATTCACCTACTGGAATGGCTACTTGTTTCTTTTTAGAACTGTTCCATTCCATTTCAAATAAATACATCTGTGTTGATGCTTAAAACCCAGCACAATGGACAGAGCACCAAGTGGACAGAAGCTCATTCCAGCAATTATACGCCCACTAGGTTGATTTTACTGCCACGGACAGATTTGTCTGATGCTGGGAAAATAAACATTGTGGCTGCAAATGGCAACAAATGGATCACCGGATCGGCTTTCACCGTTTTCACCGCTCCTTCACCGGGACTGCCGTTCTCGACCCCGCCGCCTCAGCTCACTCTTCCCCGGCTTCAGCTCACGCTAAGCCGGGGCTTTCACTCACGCTAGGCCGCTGTGTTTTTCGTTGTGAAAACGAAACTACTTTGTTTGGTCTTCCAAAAGAGGAAGCTCCCTTCGTCATGCCTAGAGAGCTGATCTGTACTGGTCGCTGAAGGAATACATCAACTTAGTGCTGTGGATCGCCGGCACATTTTATGGAGGACTGTTGGGAGCCCCCCCCCCCCCCCCCCCTCTCCTTCTCACAACCTGATTGAGCACCACCCCCAATCACCCCAAAGTGACAAAGAACTCACTTTGAGTCAATTTCCTGGATAATTGGCTTACTCTTGGTACGGATGTTTTGTTCTGCTATAGAGCCCATGAATTTCCTGTTCTTCAAAACCTTAATATCTGGGAGGGGGGAATACATGATAGGATCAATGGACATGGTATGGAAGAGGCTTTTTTTTTAACTAGACAGATGCAGAGTAGGGTCAGAAATTAATGGTGGCTTGGGGCAAAAATCCCACCAAAATGAACATGCCCCCCCAGATTTCTTTTTATGCATGTTTTGCAGCATTGAGCATTATAACCAATCACTCTCGTTTCTGTTGAGCTCATCATCATAAGAAAAGACGTAAGATTACTTTTCTTTAGTCTAGATTTTCCAATCTGTGAAATGAAATAAACAAATTCATAAACAGTTCTTAGCTTGTTTTGTCTGTAGCCAGAATATGACCTGCTTTTCCCCCACAAAAAAAAAAAAAAAATTAATTAAATTAAATTTAAAAAACGTAATAATCATTACAATAACAAGAGCAATAAGGATAATGTAGCTTCACCCTCTAATGAATTCCTTTTTTTTTTGTGGCTATTTTAATTGCAATTTTGTGTAAATACATGTACATGTGCAGCATTAAACTCTCTGTGTAAATGGAAATTAATTCCAGGCAGCAAATATTGCCCCTTAATGGAAAAGTTCATTTCTGACCCTCATGCAGAGTAATAAGTATCAGATGTGCTGTATTTAGTCTGACCTCTGCTCAACTCAAGGCTGTATTTGTTTTCCAGTCCCTCCAAAGAAACCGCAATAAGAAACTGCTGGAACAGGGTATCTTTCTGTTGGGTGCAAACATATACAGTGATAGCCATGAATGCAGTAACATATTTCTGAGGTACCGTACTTTCAGTGCATACCTTCACATACAAGACACACACCTGACATTTCTGGAAGAACTCATCGTTGATCACAACATCATACACAGTACAGCCTTGTGAGCCTGGCAAACATAAGAATATTTTGAATGCAAATCTACTTCCTTTCATTCATTGTAGCTTAAGGTGTCAGTTTTGCCATTCACATTTAATGACGCCATTTGGAACAGTTATTTCCTTGCTTTTTGGTGATTTGTGTCAACCAGATTAGACTACGCCTTGAATTAAAACAATATATTTCAGTTTGGATTATGGAAACGATAATAAAAGGCGAATGGAGTAAATGTGAATGTCTCTCACTGTTGTCTACTTCTGTATGCGGCTCGCCGAGACTCATGGGCACTCTGTAACTCGTCGGGTCCTCTGACTCCAGTAGATCCACGAGTGCTTCCTGGGACAGATGAGGAGGGGGCGGTACCGCCTGTGACTGACAGATACTCAGAAAGACCTTCTTTTTGTCTGACACTGAGGAGGTCTTCACACACATGCCTGGCATAAAGCAGATATATACAGACAAATTCAGACAGGTTTAATTACATAATAAACAGAAACACCACCAATGTCTCCAAATATAATGTCCTGAGTCCTGAGAAAGTGTTTGTAAAATATGAGTCTAACCTGGTTGTGGACTGATGACTTTGGAGGGGGGATTTTCGCTTTGCACTTTTCCCATGGTCTGTAAGGTTGGATAAAACAAATAATGTTTTTGTCTTAGACTAGCTCTCCAACTGGGTTTAGTGACCAAAGGACATGAAATTTAATTTACCGTTTCAGAGATATACGTTTTCATTTGTACATTCGGTAGATGGCTTTACGCAATAAGGGACTTATGACACATACAGGGTGGGAAAGGAAAGAAAATAATACAATTCTACATATTGTCTGAAATGTAATGCAAAACTAGAATACTCTGTGCTTAGGATGGAAAAGTTGGCTTAAGGCTGTAATACACCACACGATTTTGCCCAGATTTTTGGCTTGATTTACAGTCTGGAGAAGTTGACACTAGTTGCCGAAAGTCAGAGCCAGTCTGCAGATTTGAGTAGACAGATTTTATAGAAAATCACGTAGTTTGATGGTTAGAGACTTTTTTAGCTTCAGACTTTGATTCTATCCAGTTGGAGGATATCAAATATGTTTAAAGGGGTCCTATTATGCTCTTTTACAAAGTCTTGGTTTTGTTTTGGGGGTGTACTAGAACAGGCTCTCATACTAGGCTGTTCGAAAAATACATCATTTTTTACATATTTTACATTATGAACGCTCGAAAAGCTCCTGTATTAAATGAAGGCCTGCCTTCTGAAATACGAAATGTGCTGTGATTGGTTAGCTGGGCCAGTGTGTGTTGTGATTGGCAGCACTTGGCGCCTGGTCGGGAAATGTCATGCCCCTTACCATAGCTGCCTGCGAGCTTCAGTGTAAATACTGCGTCAAAATCAAATCAATTTGAGCTTGATTTAAACCCGGATGATTGTAACCACTCTAAGTTCATCTGTCTTGGGAAAGCTAGCGTGTCTCCAACATAGTGATAACACTCGTTGCCTTCTCTAGTGCAGCTCAACCAGGTCTCCTCCCATTCGTCGATATTTGTGATATCACAAATCCCGGAAAATATGGGTTGTAGTCCAAACGAGTCGTTCGTTGTAGTTTTTGAAAAGTGATTTCTGTTAAATAAAATATCTCCTTTTGAAGTGGACTTTGAGCTTTGTAACTTTGCAGATCTTTTTATGCTCAAACAGCATCATTACAGACTAACTAAAGTTGAAAAAGTGAAAAAGCATAATAGGACCCCTTTAAACAAACATGTTACCTGCATGACTAATAAAAATAACAAAAGGAGATATTGGATCTCCTTGTTTGAGATCCAAAGTTAGGTAGGTAAAGTGTGATCCTTGGTCGTTTAGTGTGTGATGGCCGGTCTTTCTTCTGTGACTTTTTACAAAGTCATTAAGTGTATGATGCTTAGTGTTTTAAAATCTTTTCTGTTTTTAAAGTCGTGTAGTGTATTCCCACCTTTAATCAGATAATTCAGACTGCAGAATCCATAACCTTTCTGTCTGGGATAGTTCGCCCGAAGATTAAACATTTCCTTTTTACAATCTGGACCTCACACAGCTATTGTATGATGCCAGAAGAGTATGCATATACTGTATAATTTATATGAACTACTATATGGTAATTGTTTTGGTGAAATGGTTATTAGGCAGAAAGTCAAGTGACTGACAAACTTAGTCATCATGCACTTTCATTCATTTCCATATAAAAAATGTGACTGAAGGTGATGATACATGATGCAATTTTTTGAGCAATGTTGGTGAGACACAGGTGAGACACAGGGCCCACGGCCGATCTAAAGTATCCAGATAGAAATTTGTTGCCCATTCTCAATGGGAAAGTGCCCAAGCAACATTACTCAAAAAAAGTTGCCCTGTGTGTCATCACCTTAGATCTGTCAGTCCCTAACCTCTAACCCCCCTAATCTCCTTTTGTGTTTTGCAGTAGACAGCCAGTAATACAGGTTTGTAACAAAATAAGGATGAGTAAATGACAACATTTTCATTTTCGAGTGAACTATAACTTTAAATGTGCATTTTTGTTGCACATGAAACGAAACGTTTATTGTGACAGTCCACTTTTAAAGTGTAATGATATCTATATCTGGGAACTGCTTCGAAATATAGTACTTACATTATTACTTATATACCGTATATAATGTTTTAGCTGCGCTGTGTCAAAGAGGTTACCTGAAGCAAAAATGGTTGATACAGCTCTTCTAGCTGTTTCTGCTCTAGTTCAACGCCGAGGAGAGACGCGTCTGTTTCCATGACTACACACGTGGGGTACAGGACAAATCAGCACATTTTATAATGACACACAACACAAAAAGTTGATGTAATCTGAACAGCTATCTATCTAAAGTGTCACGGAGTGCACAGACACAAACGCATTGCTAAACTGCTAACGTATGAAGATGAACTAAAAGCTCGCGTTACACGCACGCTTAAGAATGCAGAACACGCGGATATGAAACCAAATAGCATGTTTACAGAATGACATACTCACTGAGCGACTTAGACATTCAATAAAATATATGTAATAATCATATCAGTATGTGCTGTTTAACATGACGTTAGCGCAGCCTTTCTCGCAGGTGTCAAAATAAAAGTACCTTGCTTAGATTGACGGCTCCGGGCACCACTGTGGTAGGTGCCTGATTTAATTAAATAAAAAGTAATACAAACAGAAACCTTTTCAACACTTCTTTTTCCAGTTAAGGTAAAAACAATGTTTTATTTATTTATTTTTAAATAAATTTTTAGGTTTCAGGCTATTTTTAACTATTTTAACTTTGTACAGATGATTCTCAACTATGTTATATGAAAGATGTAACAGAATGATTTGATATACTATTTTACTTTATGCAATATCCGTGTAAAATATCCATAAATTTGTTTTCCCAATCTATGCAAATTATCGATACATTTTATCTAATTTGCATATCAATGTGTTCTTGGGGCAACATGTAATGAGAAAAGAAGTGTAATAATGGAAGTAAAAACGTAGCAACATTTTCATAAGTAATATTTCATAGGAATATTGATCTATAATTTTGCCCCCTATTGACTTCTTGTATATCCTCAAAATGCCTGATTAACATGATGTTTGTCCAAAAGTCTGAATTGCTTATTTGAAACCCCATAATGTATTCCTGGGACGTTTACTTATGACAAACAGTTTGAAAATTAGATAAATAACTAAGGGAAAAACTTTGTCAAGATAAACTTTAAGTTGTCTTGAAAAAGCCTAGCCTGAAAGTTTTAAGTAGCTGTAATGTCAGGGATCCATGAAAGAATAGGACTTAAGTGCAGAATGAATGATAACGGGTTTATCGACAAGACGAGAGATTGAGGGAGAGGAGGTGAACAGTCCAAACAATAGGCAGGTACGAGGCACAATGACAGGCAGTCTGAGAAAGCGGCCCCCAAGTCCATCCCAGGATGGTGGTGGGTTAGAGCGCTATGAAGGAATGTTAGTGCAAGACTGGGGAAAACAGCGAGGATCAGGCAGGATCACACAGCACAAGAGAAAGTGTTCAGAGAGGCTCAGCCTGCAGGACAGGGCTGGAACAGACAAGAGACACAACAAACGTGACAGACAGAAACAAAAGCTAAGCAATAACTAGAAACACTATAAAGTAGAAACCTGATAAAGAGATGCTAGGAATAATCCAGTGGAACTAGTAAAAGAAAAGGCAAAAAGCAAACGACTAAGGAAAGCTAAAGGGAAAACTAAATACAAGTAAACTAAAAGCTCAAGAGAAAACTGAGAAAATTAAGGTAAAACACTAAACAATAGCCAGGATACTCAGGAACAGAGGAATGAACAAAGCACAACGAGGATTGGCAGGCAAGATCTACAAGTAAATACAAAGAAGGTCCACTACTGACTATTTAACAGCAAAGAACTATTACATAGCAAAGTGTATAACAACAAAGAAAACATGAGGGCAAGAGAACACAATATTAAGGGAGCTGAGAACATGAGGAACAGGTGAGCACACTCAGGCAAATAGACTCAATAAGGACTAAAAAAAGGAGGCAGGACCAGAGGAGCACATGGCCAAAACAAAGACAGAGCCATGCACTCAGACACAAGACAAACAAAGAAACATTGAACAATGACAAGTCAGACAGAACTGTCAGAGGAGAACCCTGAGATGTAAAAGCTTGAAGTCTGAAACAATTATAAAGTGTGAAAGTTAGATAGACAGACCGATGATTTGACATGTTGATAACATAGTTAGCACGTTGCCAACATGATTTGAACATTGCTAATATGATTTACCATTAATTAGCATGTTGTTAGCATGATTTAACATGTTGCTAACATGTTTTAACATTAGGTGTGTTCGACTTAAAGTGGACCATTGCTGATACGCGTATCGATACGGATGTATCTGTATTGATACAGCAGCAAATTACACGATGCAGATTTGAAAAAGAAACAGAACAGAAAAGACCATTTTAAATGTAAAAGTTCAAGAATTTTTTCTTTGCACCTCTCAATAAATCTGGCTTGTATTATATTCATTGTAAATTCAAATCAATTTCAGACACTAATAGATATTTCACGTTTATTATTTCTTGAATTCCTGCATAATTACGTGCATAAAAAAAATATGTGTTTGATCAGTTACCCTTGTCGGCAAGTGTGCAGCAGACACACCCACCTAAACTATTTCACGCTTATCCTGCCCAAAAAGACCATAAACATTGCAGATAAGATCTGAAGTAAAAATGTATTTACATACACATATCTTAAAAACTAATCCCATGTGACTGATATGCTTCAAATCGGGTGATTATGATGCTCTCTGCCGGTAGGGAATAGTAAGATGGCGGCTCGATCACTTCCAGTGGCTACACAGCTGAATGGCAGTTTAGAAGAAAACAATGAGCAATCCAGTCATTATAGAGATCAGTGGGCATCTGCGGTCTCAGAGAAATTCAGTAAAATATAATGTTGTCTACAGAGGACAAAAGACTATGCCTGGGTCCCCAGAGGATATAGTAGGGAACACATACCACTTCTTGGTAATGAAGACAAAGACTATATAGTGACTATAGTATAATGAACATGCCATTCAGTTTTTTTTTAATGAGAACTTTTCAGTGTCATTTAGTGAGGTCTAAGATACACATGATCATATTTCCTGTTTTACTGGGTGCATTTTGCAGCAAACAATTGTCAATTTTACACAAAAGCACAAAGATCATTAACATAAAATGTACATTCTGAGATACCCAGAAATAAATTCTGCATGTCACGCAAACATAGCAAAATATGCAAAATTTTGCAGCGGGATCTTAGATGTAAATACTTTTCTTTCCCATCGTTCCTTTCAAAAGAAACTGTCTGGCACAACCATTCAGGACCTGAATGCTAAAGGGTCACAGATCTTTTTTCCCAATAATTTCTGTACTGGTTGCGATATTTTTGTGTGAACAAAAATATATAATATACAGAATAAAGCAAACCGGGGATGGGTAAATAGATCATTTAAAAACTGATAATAAATACTAAGATTAATAAAATAAAGTGTTAAAAATCTATTTCAGATTATGGTATATTTAAAGTATTTCTTAAAACATAACCCACAACCTGTGGGCTGGACAGACAGACCATTTTATTCCATATGATTCTAGGTCAGAAAACCATGAACAGAGGTACTTGATAGATGAAGGATAACAGTTACGGAGGCACATTCAAGACAAGCACAAGTAGAAACTGTAAAATACACAATCTGTGTGGACATGACTGAGTATATTAATATAACAAGCTGCATATATTAGGATGGTTGCCAGTCACAGATTCAAAGACAGCACTGTGGCATGCATAGAGATTGTGGTAGCAGCAACTGATGACTGAAGAATGATTATGTAACTGGAGAAAAACTTCAACAAGCAACCAACTTGAACAAGAAAAACAAACAAGATTAGATATATACAGAATCTCAGTGATTAAAAATTAGATGAGTGACAAAAAGATCAGCTTACCGCAGTGCTAAAATGGTAATTTACTGCAAGGAAAAAGAGGAGGAAAGAAGTATACTGTGATTAATCTGACATTCTCCTAATGTATAAATGACTTAATGTCCAAGACAGCTACTAAAAAAGCTTAATATACATCCTGCTCATTTGAACCATTTCCCAAAATCTTCAAAAAGTTGGTGTTACCTAAATCAGTCTATCTTCTAACTGATTGTGCCTCACCTCTCTGGCTATATTCTTCTGTAATAAAAATATTAGTTTTTCTTTATTACATGATAAAAAGGTCACTGATTGTATACTGAAGGCCTTGTTATGCTATGAAGCTGCTCTCATAAGAGACCAATTAACATTCATTAACAAAGGTTCAAAATGTTACATAAACAAAATATTACATACTGATATAAACGTTATTCTTATAGTTAACACTTAAAATAATGCCATAAAAGATTGCCAGCAAATTAAGCATTTCCATTTAATTTTAAATTTAAAGAAACAAACCATAATAAATAAATATCTGTAATCAATAATAATGCTTCCTCCAGTGAAAGTACATCCCCTGCTATCCTCTTACATTAAAATCCACCTACTTTTTTTTTTGAATCGTTTTAAACTGTTTTCACTTTTAAATAGTGCTTGATCTGTGCATATTTCTCTAATATTCAGACAAAACTATTTTTCATGGCGATAGCAGTATTATGGATAGATGACTTAGTGAGAAGCAATGGTTTGAAATTAAACCACTCCCCCTTACCCAAATACAAAATAACCTGCTTTAATTTTATATAAATTCACAAACCAAATTAATGCTTAGATCATTTTACCTTGGAATTCCTGTGCACAAGAACCACCATGAGGAGTAAAACAATATTCAGCAGAAATGACACAACCAGGAGTCCAGAACACGCTTTAATGGCAGCTTGGAGGGGGGAGGGGGGAATTTAGTTTATAAAGAGATTTGTAGGAAAAGAGAAGACTGGAAAGCAAAATGAATTGGTCAGAAAGACCCACAGATCTCACACTTACCCCACAGATTCTGATTGTCATCTTTTAATGCTTGAACTGTAATAAAAGGGAAAACCAATATATATTGATATACAAGCCAGTGTCAACCTAAAAGATGAATATATATCATTCAAAATTAAATATTTTTTAAAAAGTAGTTTGTTGGCTTGTGATATTAAAGATTATGATGAAAAAAAATCAGTATTAGATTTTATTTCACAAAACTATTAGTAATTATTGCAATGTACAAAATGATTAGTAATTAGTAAATGGCTGTATTAGTAAAATTAGTAATTAGTGACAATGCACAAGCTGTGGTGACTTCATTAGGTGCACCTATGCACCTGCTATATTTAATCGGCCAATTATCATCAAGTCACAGCGTACGAGTTTGTATACATGGACTTCATAATGACGAATAAATGGTGAGTTTAATTGTGCTATGAGTGTTTCAAAAACAGGTGAGAATTGTGCAAATAGCAACAACAAAAACAGACAGATGGCAACATTTCTGTAGGTATAAGGCCTTGTAAAAGAGAAAGGGTCAGATGGGTTCAAGCTAATGGGAAGATAACTGAAATAAAGACACTGCACTGGTGCTGAACGTTTCTAAATGCACAATATGAAACAGACCACTGCGTGTATGCTGAAGCCATTATGCTGCTCATTACAGATGAAGCTGCTCTCACAAGAGACAAACTTACTGATGGTTTCTGTACGTGCCGATGAAACTGCTGTCAAATCTACAAAATATTGCATACTCATATAAAAAGAAAAACAGTTCAGTAAGGCCATAAAAGACTGATCTTACCATATAATCAGAAATCAAGGATATTTCCAGTTAAATATCTGTTGGTTTCTTTAAATAGTCAAATTTGTACTACATTTTCTAAAAAACAAAACTGGGATTAAATACTCAGTCATATGGTCAGATGAAACCAAAGTAGAACTTTTTGGTAAAAACTCAACTTTGGGGCTGTTTTTCTGCAAAGGGACCAGGACGACTGATCCGTGTAAACGAAAGAATGAATGGGGCCATGTATCGTGAGATTTTGAGTGAAAACCTCCTTCCATCAGCAAGGGCATTGAAGATGAAACGTGGCTGGGTCTTTCAGCATGACAATGATCCCAAACACACCGCCCGGGCAACGAAGGAGTGGCTTCGTAAGAAGCATTTCAAGGTCCTGGAGTGGCCTAGCCAGTCTCCAGATCTCAACCCCATAGAAAATCTTTGGAGGGAGTTGAAAATCTGTGTTGCCCAGCGACAGCCCCAAAACATTACTGCTCTAGAGGAGATCTGCATGGAGGAATGGGCCAAAATACCAGCAACAGTGTGTGTGAACCTTGTGAAGACTTACAGAAAACGTTTGACCTCTGTCATTGCCAACAAAGGGTATATAACAAAGTATTGAGATGAAATTTTGTTATTGACCAAATACTTATTTTCCACCATAATTTGCAAATAAATTCTTTAAAAATCCTACAATGTGATTTTCTGGATTTTTTTTTCTCATTTTGTCTCTCATAGTTGAGGTATACCTATGATGAAAATTACAGGCCTCTCTCATCTTTTTAAGTGGGAGAACTTGCACAATTGGTGGCTGACTAAATACTTTTTTCCCCACTGTATGCAAATACTCTGTATGTACTTAATTGGAGAAGATTGATGGGATCCTTACTTTCAGAAGCAGTGATGTTTTGGCTGACCGTTGTTAAAGCTGTTGTGCCTATGTGATTAGAAAATGTGGTTTGATGTAAAAAAAAACTCTGATTCACGTGGCAGACAAATTATCTGTCCTGTAATCTGTGTTGATGTGAATATGAAATGCAATATTGAATTTGCTTACTTTCATGATCTGTGGTGATTAAACTGACCGTCGTTAAAAATGCTGAGCCTATGTGATTAATTAGAAAAGAGATTATATTACACTTAGCTTCAAAAGACCAATACAGCTATAATACCATGCATGTGCCCAGAAAGCTTTGAATCTGACGTCTTTCTTTTCCCCTCACATTATCTTCAGGTTTGCATCTGTTTCAGCAAACATGGTTGTCAAAACTAGAGATACTTGACTTGTTGTCACTATTTAATAATTATGTGTTTAGTCGTAGATGTTTAGGTCATGTACTTTCAAATAGTTAGAGCTGACTGAACCTTTGATTTAAATATTTTTTAAAATATTTATATTTGAATGTACATGAACTAATGATCTGTTTTTAATTGAAATAGTTGTGAATGGCAGTTAAAATATGTGTGTTTGAAATGTGAATATGAAATAAGAAACTGAGTCAGCTTACTGAATTCAGTGGTTGGGTTGATGGTTGTACCTGTGTAATTACAAAACATGATATATTACAAAAGGTTTCAACAGATTAATGCAACAACAATTTCTGTACTACAACACTCAGAGATTAACATATAATACTGTGTGTGCTTAGAGAGATCGCACTGTAACCTTTTTTTTTTTTTTTTTTTTTTTTTTTTTTTTTTTTTTTTTTTTACAAAGAGTATACAAAAAGATACATCATGGATATTTAAGTGAGATAATGTCAAATAACTTACTCTTTGATGGACATTTCAGGTCTAAGTAGAAAAAAGAGAAAGTGAGCAAAATGTGCATTTTCAAACATGTATTGTTCATAACATTCAACATTCCACTCCATGTAATTTTACGTGTTTGTTTATTAAATATTCTGTCTTAATTAAATGCCTTCAGCAACAGAGTATTGCCTTGCCAGAGATTTATGGTGGCCATTGTTCATATTATGAATAAATTAAGGATGGGCAAGACTAAAGAAAAAGCATAAATGATGAAAGGTTGAATGTCCATACCTGATACTGATCCATCACAAGATCTTTTGTACATTTCTCCAAAAGTGTTTGTGTCAATGCGGCGTACTGTGTACGCATCTGTGCAATTGAGATTAGCACAAGAGTCTGTAAAATTTTTGTCTAGCTATAGATAGAAATAGGGAAACCATGCAGTCAGAACTGATTCTATTTGATATTTGAAACAGAATGACAGAATATGATAGAGTAAGCAGTATACTCACATTATATAGCATTATTTGAAAGGTTTCTAGCACTTTTAATTTATTCATGTCCTTAAATTTGTTATTAGTCCAGGTTGAACACAAGGTGTTTATTACTGATAGAAGCTTGTGTTCCTGGGAAAACAGTCAGAAAAATATTGTAACCATAACATAACTATTATTAAACTCAATTATTTAAACTAAAATTGAGACTAAAATAAGACTGACAGAGAAATGCAGTTTTGTAGCTCAAGTTAATAAACCGTTATAATTATTATGTTTGTCTTTTTCTGTGCAATACAGTTGAAATAACAAGAAACATCTAAAGAAGCTAATAGTGCTTATAATAACACATTATCCGACTACTACTACCACTAATATTAAAAGTAAATAAAGTTAATAAGTAAATAAAAGTTATCTTACCTTCGTTTCAGGTGAGAACACCTTAATCTCAAACACATGCTCTTCCAACAACAGGTCATCCTATGCAGATTTAAAGAAGATACAGTATGTACATATTTAAGGACTCATGTACAGTCGGCAGTGTTGGGCAGTAACTAGTTACAGTAATAATATTACTTTTTGCAGTAACTAGTAGTGTAACTAATTACTAATAAGATTTCAGTAATAATATTACACTTACCATCCATAAAACAGCTCGTTACTTAGTTAATTTTGATGCCTCAACCCCTACTGATTTGAAATACAACAATCCAATAATTCCTAGATTTATTTTCATAATTTTCACGACTCGCACAGGCGCATGAAGTCACCAGTGCATCAGGAAAGCTTGGAATATGGATACGCTTACAATCAGCGGATGGAAATATTGCCATTACACTGATTTTGTCATGAGAAAGGCTGATCTGAACACAGATGTGTAAGATGTGGCATTACTTTACTCTGGTATTACATGGCTTGCCCTCCCACATCCCTCTGATCCCAATAGATATTATATTACTATAATTAAACATCTTATGAGTTTATGTGATTTCTTTTGATAAAATACTTCATGAAATATAATCATATGTGGGTAACAGAGAAAGTATAGCTACAATTAGCTTCAAGCTACACATAACAATTAATACAACACTTTTACTTAAAAGTCACTATCAATCACCATTGAGTGTTTGTAATAACTTCTGACTGCGATCCAATGTAGATTTTGGTCAAATGATGAGGCAGAAATATATTGTTAGTAACATTTTAGAAGAATTTTATGGGCAAGATACACAATTACAACTTCTGGGGGGTGTGAAGGAAAAGTAATGTAACTAGTAGTGTAACTAATTACTGTTGCCAGAAAGTAATAAGTAATAATATTACTTTAGAAAGGAGTAACTAATGAGTAATAAATAAAATTTTTGGAGTACTGAGCCCAAAAATAAACGTTAGCACTTTATTTTACTGTCCTATTCTGCATGAACATACTTACTAAGTAATTACAATAACTAGTTAATAACTAGGTAATAACCATGAACCTACCCCTAAACCTAAATAATCAGAATATCATCCTGTATCATCTTAAAGTAGTTTATTTTTACAATATTGATTGCAGACTATCCTGATTATTACAAGGCTACTTAAGTAATACATAAAATATTGATTTGAGGGTAACACATTATAATAAGGTTCTATTAGTTAACATTGGTTAATGCATTAACAAACATTAAGTAATAAAATGGTTACAGTATTTATTAATCTGTTAATGTTAGTTAATAAAAATACAACTGTTCATTGTTAATTCATGTTAGTTCAGGTCCATTAAATAATACTAACAGATGAATTTAATATTAGTAAATGTTGAAATGAACATTAACCAAGATTAATAAATGCTCTAGAGATCATTTTTAATTCATTTTATATTGTTTACTAAGGTTAATAAATGGAACCTTAGTGACCTTAGGACCAGTGCTACGAGAGACATAAATCAAGCACATTAATGAAAAACGGGTAGTCAGGGACAACAATTTACACTTTAGGGATCATGGCACCAGAACACTACAATTGACTAATTTGAATCAAATGCTTCATAAAGCTATGAAAAAGTGTAGATAAGAGACAAGATAAGACTAATGTAATTTACTAATGTAAAGTAACTTATACTAGGCACTATGTACTCTATTGTCTAGTGTATTAAATGTCTACGCTTAATTTGTCATCCAGCATTAAAGCCCTTTCCCCACCATAAGGAAAGTAATGTCAAAAAATAAAAACACTTAGTTGTAAGAATGTAAGAACAGCTACATATTGTGAGATGTTAACTGCTTGTTATCTGCATATAACATGACTTAACATTATGGCTGTAACACTTTTTTAGAAAACATTTTAAATTTGCACATTGTTGCAAGATGCTTTCCCAAGTTAAAAACTCAGAAATGTGCAGTATGAAAAGCAACAAGCTCCAGATTCACTTGGGAGTGATATGGGCAGAAAGTCGCAAAAACATTGAAGGATAGACTCACCAGATGTGCTTTAACATCGTGCTGCATACACCCAGATTGGACATCATGAATATATGTGATGAATGAAACTGCCTATGAAGGAAATGCCAAAAATCAAGTCCCAGCTCTGGACAACTGTCATCTAAAATAATTAATCATATGTTTTGTATCTTATGGAAACACTGTTGTATTTTTGTAATACAATTTACATGGGCTATCTTTAACAGTGTAATAAAAAATAAACTGCAGCCACACAACACCTCACTGAAAGGCTTAAACATTTCATTCCAAGGACTTGCACTAACACATTAGCAAAGACTGATAATAACTCACAGTGATCAATGTCCAGACTTTCCCACTCATTACGCTGCTTTGTTAACCATCAGAGTTCAGCTCCATAAGCCACGACGCTTTGCCTTGCTGGATGTAACATAGGAAACATAGCAGAGACGAAAGAGAAAGTATTTAAGAAAGGACAACACCAATGAGTAATCATATCAATCATTATATCATAACAGCAATATTAAGTCAGAAACAACATAATAATTGGGTATTAAACCAATATACTCAAATACATTAGTCTGCATTGTCCCTTGAGAATCTAAAATTGACAATAAGCGCATTCTTTAATGGACTCAAAAAAAAGTCTGCTTTATCCAGACAAATGGACTGTTTCTACTATGTCATCCTGGTTAATGGATCCACTTAAATAAATGTGAAGCACACAGAAAAACAGAACAGCTAGCGACATCTAGAGTAACTTCAGTACATTTTCACAGGGCATGTAGAACAATAGCGATGAAAGTAAATGTTAATGGTATTAAGAATACTATAATATTACTTAATTTACATTTATACCCAATTATAACTCTTCTGAAGATACCAGCCAAGATGGACAAAAGCATGCGTGTGTTTAGATGTGTGACACACAATCCTATAAGCAGGATCAGTTACACCAATACTTCTAAAGTAAAAAAAAAAAAAAAAACTGGGTCATAACAGTACTTTCACTAAAGCACAGATTCGTGTCAAACTGATCTGTCACAAAGTGTTTAATAGGGCATCTTGTGTTTCGGTGCCACTGGAACATGCTGTTGGAAGTTGGGGCACATCCAATGACATTTAGTTTCATGTGCCACTGGAATCTGCACTGGGTTGTGAGGCATTTTCAGTGGCACATGGCACTTAAAGTTATGGCACAATAGGTATGAGAAGTTTGTTATTAAATTATTAAATCTAAAAAAAATTGGTGCTGTGTTCAGAATCGCGTACCCATTTGTTAATTCGTTCACTAAGCCTTATATAGTGTGTGGCAGTTGAGTGCACTATTTCAACAAGAAGACAGCTGGATCTGTCACAGAAACATGTGTGGAAAAATAATCATAATTATAATATCACATTAATTACTTTAACATTATTTTGTAATTATACATATGTCGGTGCTAGCTTTGGGGTGTCATTGTTATTCATGCAATTAATGTTAGTTTGGTTTGTTATGCTTAATTTAGTTTCTTAACCCTCTGGTGCTCTTCAGTCATTTTTGATGGCAAAATATTTACTTATTTTTTTTCTTCATCAGAATGGTACGAAACTTGGTAAAGATTTTGGCACTAGTGGAAACGTTTGGTACTGTACCCAAACAAAATCTCATTGAAAGTTTATTTTTTGAGATATGAACCTTAAATGTGGAACACAACTGTTTTAGATTTATGATGTTCGAGTAAAACATGTTATGGAAAATATATATGTCATACAAAATTTGAAAATAGTATTTTTGTGCATTTGTCAAAACAATGACCTTAAACTTTTATAACTTTTTAGAATTTTACTTTTTTTTTCCACTATCAATAATTTGCTAAGTGTCTTCTTTAAAAAGAGACACAATTTCAGTCTGCACTCCAAAGAAATCAAGATTTACAGCAGTTTCAGTTTGAAATTTCATTTTCGGTCTACGCTCAAAAAGTGGTAAACAGGTAATATGGATAAAAAAAACCTACTGTATAAATAATTTAGTACCATAAAAAAACAAGTTAAAAACATTATACTTTGTACATAGTACATTCATTTCATTGAAAAAAAGGTATTGACTGCCATGCAAGGAGCGCCAGTGTCACGCCCTTGGACTGTTGTGTGTTTTCTCTCCCCATGTGCTCCGTGACCCAGTTCCTACAGTGTCTAATTAGTAAGTCTGTGCACCTGTGTTCCTCCCAGTTCCCTTGTTATGTCATGTAGAAGAGTTCCTGTCTGTGCATTTCTCATTTGTCGGGGTCTACATGTTATATTGCTACGCGTGTCATTCTTCGTTCCTGTAGATTTACCCATGTCTGATCATTAAAAGACTGTTAAATGCTTCTCGGTGTCTCCTGCGTTCCTTCCGGCAGCAAATTGTGACAACCAGAGGGTTTTAAAAAAGTGGCAACAAGAATAAACACATTAACAAGTGTAGGCCTACATTATTGTTAGGGCTACAACGAGTGTTTGAAAATCAGCGAGGTCTGAGGTGGGATGTCAAGAACTGTACTGTAATTATACCTACAATAAATGCAAGCCAACTACATATGTTACATGTGTTGTCTTGTGTGGGATTGTTCAGTGGTTCCCCTTGATTAGTATCCCCAGGTGTCTTGTTATTTTGATTAGCCCCCTGTGTATACAGTCCTTGTGTTTCTTTAGTTTTTTGTCAGGAATGTAATGTAATGGTGCCTGCATGTGTATAATGGTGCCACACCCTGCATCCAGGTCCATGTCTGCTTGCTTTACCTTCCACACATTACACACTTAAACACAGACAGATATATAGCTGTTCGTGAAAGTTATTTGAATTAGCCTAATACAAAATTATGACAATTTACAGACAATGTACAAACTATTTGCTCCTATTAAGGCCTAACAGACTACATGACATTATTTTAAATGTTTAATATTTTATTTTATTAATACAACAGATGATGTGTTTTCACTGAAGCGAGAGCCGTTACACGACCAGGGGCAGCGTTTCCGTATGGCAGAGTACGGCAGTTGCCATACCCTAGCCCAGTCAGGTGTGCCGTGAAAAATTATCCAAAATTCATATCTCTATTGTAATTCGTTATTATTATTTTAAATCAGAGGGTTTTACAAATATTTAACCATTGATAAGTATTACAAAGAGCTTGTCAGTTAAATTTCGTAACGCCATTGGATCCTCAAGCTCTCAGCAAAACCTCGTAACTTCACCCCGACTCCATTCAGATTGACGCGCCGCGCAGAGCCTGGAGGATACAGCTACATCTCCACTTTTTCGCAAACCGTAAGAATCCACCCGCCGGCCCTAAAAGCGGAATCCAGCGGCCTGGTCGAAGGTTTAATGCGTGTTCGGTCTTGTACTTGGGCCTCTGAATTAATCAGGATTTAGTTTAATTTTAGTCTAGCTCCGTGTTCAATCTGACTCCAATTTCAAGTGATCATTAAATGTAGGCAATATTTCTAATTAAAAACTTATCACAGATATCGATTGTATATTCATTTAGATATTTGATTATTCTGGAAATCTCATACTTTCGATTATTCGTTCATTAACGACCCAGTGTCGCTTAGTAATTCACTTGGCCAACAGCTCTGATCTTACTCGGAGGATACAGGGTGATTGTAATACCTTTAAATAGGCTGCACCCAGCTAGCACATAACAAAAAGTGTATTTTTTCTATCACCACGAAAAACTGGAACTTGCTATGTCAGTGACAGACAGAAATCAGAAGATCCCTAATGATGAGCCCCCGCTTCACTCATTGGTGCTTCAGGAAACACCAGACTACTAATCTAGAAATAATCATGATTTCAGAAGAGATCAGAATAAATCAAATATAACAATTTATTATTAGTCAGGTAAAATTGTATCATGCCAATTACATAATGAAACAATTAGAAAACAATTTAGAAAGGATAATGCAATTGTGAATCACATTGTAGCCGCGTGGCAACCCTGCTCCTGCACATAGATACTGTAGCTATATGGGGAATAGCCATGTGTTCCACAAGAGACAAACAAATGTAACAGTCACACATGTAACAGTTATCCTAATTTTAACACAAGGTTCATGGTCTAGAATGCATAGCATCTATACAACCTTTTACCTAAGCATTTCAAAGAACACTTACAGCAAAGCAGTCGTGTTTTAAAGAATAAACTTAACTAGCCTATGAGCACATTTAGTAGCACAAACAACTACTGTATACAATGTGTTCTATGGGCACAATGTGTTCAACACAATTACATTTTTGAATAAAAACTAAATGCATACCTGACAGCAGCGAGACACACAGCAGTATGTGAGCTCTAGTGCAGAGCTCCAGATTCACATAAGCTGCAGGGGTTTTCTGACTACAGAATCCCTCAGTAATGTTTTGTCACTTCCCTTGTATAGGCTACCCAAACCAAAAACAAAGAAATCTTCAAATCAGTTGTAAAAACATAAAAGACCTTTTGGTTACTTAGGTTCTTGTGACCCAGGGTCACACCTGGCTGGAGATAGATAAACATTCTCACAGACCCTGAGGCAGACACACCCTCAGCAGCAGAACAGAATTCTTCCAAAGTTTTCAGTCTTTCTCATAAGTGACTACTGTAAAATTGAGACCAATTTACCAATCGCACAGAGACCTTTAGAACGATACCAAACATGAAGGGGAAAAACAACAGGTTCACAAGATACATGATATGTGGTATACATATTGTTAATGAACTTTGAGTGAAACCTTTTGGGGGAAAAGAGGGAGAGGCAGAGAGGGCAGGGGTAGAAGGGGGTCGTAAATGAGCAAGGAGAGAGGTGTTGTTTGCCCTCTTTGGAGATCCAGATTAGTTTTATGGTTTGGCTGCATGGCATCTGTTTTGTGTGAGTTCTTGACGTGTGTGAGTGTTACGTTCCCTGGGAGTTGCTGTTTTTGTTTTTATTTTTTCTTGTTACTTGTGTTTTCTTTTTCCCCAACTCCTAGGTTTCCGCTTAGTGGATGACTCACCGCCAATCATTATTAGGGTGTTCCATACTGCGACGAATCAGCTGACGGCCCTTGGCTTTAAAAGCTTCCGGTGCGCTCTGCCTGGGAGGCGAGGGCTGCGCAGTGAGCGCTGTTGGGGTGTGTAGTGAGACTTTTTGGCTGTGCTCTGAGCGAAGAGCCTGTGTGAGCTCCCGGGCATCAGCGTGTGTGTTTTCGATTTGTTTGAGTTGTGCCTCACTCCTGTGTATCTTCTCGTTCTCGAGTTGCTCAGTATGACTTTCATGTCTTACAACTATGTGCCGAATTGATGGTGAGCTTATTGAGTTTTCTCGTTCTCTAGGTGGGAGATGAGGGTAGGTAAGCTTAGTTGTAGGTTACATCTCTTGCACGTAGTGAAACCGTGTTAGATACCCTAGTCAGTGGGTGAGCGCCTCTTGTGTATTTCTTTCCGTTTTAGTTAGTGTAGGGTATTTAGGGCGTCGCCTACGCCGAAGCTTTCGTGTTTTTGTTTCATATTTTTATTTTGTTAGGATAGGTTAGTGGGTTTGGGAGTTTAGTGTAGCCTTGTTTGGTTTTGTTTCTTTGTTGATTTAGGCGCCACTCTATCATGTCTCTCCCTTTTTGTTGATTGGTTTGTATTACACTTTTTATTTTCGGCACTGTAAATATGCACACGCGCTGCTGGTGCGTTTCTGGACAGCTACGTGAATAAGTTGCTGCCTTCTGCCATTTGTAGAATAAATTACTGCCTTTTTGCCATATGCTGTCGTCGTGGCTGTTTTTTTCTGCTCTCCTCTCCATTCATCGAATTCATTTGTTTTTAAATGTTGCGGACCAATTCCCTAGATCTCAAAAGGACCGTAACATTTAGTGGGAGCTTGTCCGGGATCTTTTAACCCACCAGAAGTAGTTATTTGACTGTCTGATGTTGGGGAGGACGGCAGAATGATTTTAAGAAGTAAGTAACTTTCTTGTAAAGGAATGAACCCATTTGAGCAGGTGGTTGGTGAACCGTGTTGGGCAGCGTTTGAGAAGCCACGATGGCTGATTTCATTTTGGAAACATTTCTTAATGCACCTTCAGTTGAACAAATTGATAGATGTCGCAAGGATGATTTGTTGCGCATCGCTGCACATTATCAGATTGCTGTTTCAAAGCAACAATTAAAAAGGGAAATTAAAAGTGCTGTTTTACAAAGGTTGGTGGAATTAAGGATCGTGATGTTACATACAGCAAGAGAGGAGGATTCACTCAGTTCAGACACTCGCCCATCAGCTGGTAAGGAGAAGCAGAGTGGAGGGGCCGAAGTGGAGGATTCCAAAGCTAAGGCTTCTCTGCCGCCCTTCGAACCTTTTTCTCCGGCTTCTGTGGAGTCCGGAGGTGATGTGAGGCTTAAAATTTGGTTGGCACGAGTGCAAATCGAAGCCCGTGCACGGGCGGAGGAATGTCAAGCTGAGATGAATTTAAGGCTCGAGATTCACAGGCTGGAAATTGCGGCGGCGAAGGAGATTAAGCTGCGTGAGTTGGAGCTTAATACTGCAAAAGTTCAGCCTGGTCTGGTAATGATACTGGGGAAAATCGCTGATCCTTCGACTGAAGTTAAACCACCAGAAAAAACTGTGTAAGTAAGCACATTTCTCTTGTTCCACTATTTCGGGAATCTGAAATCGATTCTTATTTTGGTGTATTTGAACGTATTGCGTCCGCATTAAATTGGTCCAAGGAAATCTAGCCGTTGTTTTTACAATGTAAATTAACCGGTAAAGCTCAAGACGTTTGTGCAAGTTTGTCCTTAGAGGATAGTTTGAATTACGATACGGTGAAAGTAGCAATTTTGTGCCTGAATCTTACCGGCAACGATTTAGGAAACATAAAAAGACCTCAAATCAAACGTTTATCGAGTTTGCGAGAGAGAAGGGCATTTTATTCGATAAGTGGTTGACGTCCAGTAAAGCAGCGGATTTTGGGGCATTGCGTGAATTAGTTCTTTTAGAAGAATTCAAAAATTGTGTGCCGGAGCGGATTGTTGTTTATTTGAGTGAACAGAAAGTGACGTCTTTGTCTCAAGCGTCAGTTCTCGCGGATGAATTTGCTTTAACCCATAAAAGTGCGTTTGTTCCTGTCCGTTCGGAAAAGACGGAAACTGACTTCATGCTTATGGCTGACCAATCACATGCTAGACAGAGTGTTCCGAAATTGAAAGAAGACAGGAAGTGTTTTTATTGTCATAAGTCCGGGCACTTGATTGCTGACTGTATCACGTTAAGGAAGAGGCAGCAAAGTTTCACAAAGAAAAGTGTTGGGTTTGTGAAAAGAGTCCCGGCTATGGAGGTTGGGGTTAGTGAAAAACCGGAGGCCAGTTATGATCCTTTTATTTTTGAAGGGTTGATTTCAATGTCAGATAATCATGCTGGACAAGTTAAGGTTAGAATGTTGCGTGATACAGGCACAAGCCAATCCTTCGTAGTAGCAGGTGTACTGCCGTTTTCAGAGCAGACTTATTCTGGCAGTAATGTCCTCGTGCAGGGAATCGAGATGGGCTTGGTTAAAGTTCCATTGCACAAGATATACCTGCAGTCGGAGTTGTGTACAGGATTGGTGCAGGTCGGTGTACGTGAAGAACTGCCTGTCAAAGGGATAGATTTCCTTTTGGGGAATGATTTAGCTGGCGGAAAAGTTTTCCCTGTGTTGGAGATGCTTGATAGGCCTGTGTTGTCTGATCAACCAGGGTTAACCGAATCAAATACAGGAATTTTCCCTGCATGCGCAGTTACATGGGCTCAGGCTCGCAAAAAGGATGCCTTTGATTTGGCTTCTACTTTTGTCTCGCCTATCTTTACTGCTGAGGAGGATATCCCAGAATTTGATGCGAGTAAGCTAGTTGAAAATTTAGACTCTTCGAGTTCGAATTGTCTAAAGCTACCAGTGTCCCGAGAGAAAATAATCTCTGCCCAATAAGATGATGGGACTTTGCGGAATTGTTTTTCGGTAGTGGTTCCTTTAGAAGAGGCACGGAAACTAAAATTTGCATATTTTGTTGAGAACGGACTTTTAATGCGTAAGTGGTGTGCAGACACGGCAGATAACACTGAGTGGAATGTGGTTTATCAGATAGTTATTCCTTCCGGTTATCGACAGCAAGTCTTATCGTTAGCTCACGACCATGATCTGTCAGGACATACTGGAATTAGAAAGACTTACAATCGAATTCTGAGACATTTCTTTTGGCCACGTCTTAAAACGGATGTTGCTCGCTTTTGTCGTACTTGCGCCACATGTCAGACGACTGGAAAGCCGAACCAGGTGATTCCTCCCACTCCACTTATTCCTATTCCAACTATGGGGGAGCCGTTTGAACATGTAATTGTAGATTGTGTGGGCCCGTTGCCCAGAACTAAATTAGGGAATCAATTTTTGCTGACAGTCATGTGTGGCGCTACGCGTTTCCCCGAAGCTATTCCACTAAGGAAAATCACAGCGCCTTTTATTATTCGGGCACTGGTGAGATTCTTCTCTATGTTCGGACTGCCTAAGGTAGTACAGTCTGATCAGGGCACGAATTTTCTTTCTAAATCTTCACACAGGTATTGTCGACATTAAACATTTCCCATCGGGTCGCCAGCCCATACCATCCAGAGAGTCAAGGCGCACTGGAACGATTTCATCAGACCTTAAAAGCGATGCTAAGAAAGTACTGTTTAGATACAGGCAATGACTGGGATGAGGGAATACCTTTACTTCTATTTGCTGCCTGGGAGGCGAGACAAGAGAGTCTGGGGTTTAGTCCTGCGGAGTTGGTGTTTGGGCATACGGTAAGGGGACCACTGAAAGTGCTCAAAGAGAAGATCTTAAGTTTTGATTCCACCCCCAAAATGAATGTGCTGGAGTATGTAAGTAGATTCCGCGATCGACTGCATAAAGTGTGGTCTTTGGCAAATGAATCGCTGGTTACTGCACAAAAGAAAATGAAACAATGCTATGATCGCAAATCCGTACAGCGTAGTTTTCGTGTAGGTGATCAGGTGCTGGTGTTGTTACCAGTGGTAGGTTCTGCTTTGTCAGCACGTTTCTCTGGGCCCTATCAAGTGTTGAGGACATTTTCTGATGTTGATTATGTAATTGAGACTCCTGACCGAAAAAGAAAGTCTTGTGTGTGCCATGTGAACATGCTCAAAGCGTTTCATTCTAGAGAGGACTTGTAAGGAGATGTGATTGGCGGGGGTGAGAGGCAGGCACCTGAGTCGGTTCTTGTGGTGGTAGCCTGTAGTGACGTAAGTGCTACTCGGGATGTTGAGAATGAGGGGTTAGAGTTTTGACATGCTTATCAACAGTGTGCAAAGCTCAGAAATTCTGAAATGTTGGGTCATTTAGATTCATGTATATCTCATCTAACTAAACAGCAAAAATGTGATGTTAAGCAGCTGACTGATGATTTTCTCTGTCTTTTTAATGATGTTCCTTCTCGCACTACAGTGTTACACCATGATATTAATGTAAGTGATGCTGTCCCAATTAAACAACATGCCTATCGTGTGAATGTTACGAAGAGAGCTGTCATGAAGGCGGAGGTGGATTATCTTCTTGAAAACGGGCTTGCTGAACCGAGTAACAGTCCTTGGAGTTCTCCATGTCTGCTGGTGCCGAAGAGTGATGGTACAGCTAGGTTTTGTACGGATTACCATAAGGTAAATGCAGTTACTACACCAGACTGTTTTCCATTACCCCGCATGGAAGACTGCATCGACAACCTTGGGTCAGCCTGTTACGTCAGCAAACTCGACTTGCTTAAGGGGTATTGGCAAGTGCTGTTGACACCTCGCGCGTCTGAAATCTCAGCGTTTGTTACCCCAGACAACTTTTTACAATACTCCGTTATGGCGTTCGGGATGCGCAACGCTCCTGCAACGTTTCAACGTCTCATTAATATTGTGCTTGCGGACGTTCCAAATTGCAGTGCTTATCTGGATGACTAGGTAGTGTATTCTAATACTTGGGGAGGTCATGTTATTTCGCTACAAAGTGTGTTTTAACGGTTAGCTAAAGCTTTGTTAACTCTTAATTTAGCCAAATGTGAATTTGGGCAGGCTACTATTACTTATCTTGGTAAAAGAGTCGGCCAAGGGCAAGTGCGTCCGGTGGAGGCTAAAGTAACAGCCGTTGCCAATTTTCCGGTCCCTAAAACGAGATGTGAGCTCCGTCGTTTTTTGGGTATGGCTGGCTATTATCGCGGTTTCTGTAAGAACTTCTCCACGGTGACAAATCCTCTAACATCTCTACTTAGTATTTCTAGACCATTTTCGTGGAAAGATGAGTGTCAGCATGCTTTTGACTCAGTGAAGACACTGATGTGTAATGCCCCAGTGTTGGCTGCGCCCATTTTTGACACACTGTTCAAATTGGAGGTGGATGCCAGTGCCGTCGGTGCAGGGGCTGTACTTTTGCAAGAAGATCAGGATGGTATCGATCACCCGGTCTGTTATTTTTCGCGGAAGTTTAACAAGGCACAGTTAAATTACTCTACCATTGAAAAGGAAACTCTAGCATTGCTAATGGCCCTTCAGTACTTTGAGGTATATCTGGGGTCTAGCAGTTTGCCAATCATCGTGTTTACGGATCATAATCCTCTTGTTTTCTTGTCACGGATGCGTAATCAAAACCAACTCTTAATGCGATGGTCTTTGATTATTCAGGATTATCATCTAGAGATCAAACACAAAAAAGGTGTGGACAATGTATTGGCTGATGCTTTGTCTAGAGCTTAAAGTAGGGATGGAACAGCAGTTTTTTTCCCCTCCCTTTAACAAATATATATTTTATATATAGTTTGTTTTTAAGGGTGGGGGCGCTACACACCCCAACAGCTAAATGTTACGGTCCTTTTGAGATCTAGGGAATTAGTCCGCAACATTTAAAAACAAATGAATTCGATGAATGGAGAGGAGAGCAGAAAAAAACAGCCACGACGACAGCATATGGCAAAAAGGCAGTAATTTATTCTACAAATGGCAGAAGGCAGCAACTTATTCACGTAGCTGTCCAGAAACGCACCAGCAGCGCGTGTGCATATTTACAGTGCCGAAAATAAAAAGTGTAATACAAACCAACCAACAAAAAGGGAGAGACATGATAGAGTGGCGCCTAAATCAACAAAGAAACAAAACCAAACAAGGCTACACTAAACGCCCAAACCCACTAACCCATCCTAACAAAATAAAAATGTGAAACAAAAACACGAAAGCTTCGGCATAGGCGATGCCCTAAATACCCTACACTAACTAAAACGGAAAGAAATACACAAGAGGCGCTCACCCACTGACTAGTGTATCTAACATGGTCTCACTACGTGCAAGAGATGTAACCTACAACTAAGCTTACCTACCCTCATCTCCCACCTAGAGAACGAGAAAACTCAATAAGCTCACCATCAATTCGGCACATAGTTGTAAGACATGAAAGTCATACTGAGCAACTCGAGAACGAGAAGATACACAGGAGTGAGGCACAACTCAAACAAATCGAAAACACACACGCTGATGCCCGGGAGCTCACACAGGCTCTTCGCTCAGAGCACAGCCAAAAAGTCTCACTACACACCCCAACAGCGCTCACTGCGCTGCCCTCGCCTCCCAGGCAGAGCGCACCGGAAGCTTTTAAAGCCACGGGCCGTCAGCTGATTCGTCGCAGTATGGAACACCCTAATAATGATTGGCGGTGAGTCATTCACTCAGCGGAAACCTAGGAGTTGGGGAAAAAGAAAACACAAGTAACAAGAAAAAATAAAAACAAAAACATTCCAGATGTTTTGGATTCATGAGGAAATAATTTCACTCCTTACGCAATGCAAGGGTAAATAAATAGCTAACTGATGTTTGAATAGTACAGCATTTTCTTTACTCAAACACTATGTCTAAAGACTAATGTTTTTATATTTTAAGACTAACATATTGATACTAACACCCAAAAAACTTTCATTTTGATTTCATGGGAACTGTACCAACACTGACAACGCAGTGTTGTTTAACCCTCTGGGCCTCTTCCTTTGGGAGTCACACTTGGCTCCTTCGCGGTCAAAAGTGACCCAAGCCTCAAGAAGTAACTTTTGTTTTCAGGAAAATCAATCTAATACATTTTTGTTCAATAATATTTTTTTATTCTTATTTATAATTTTGAGGGAATTTCATGATACTATGCAATATTTATACAATTTTAATGAGCTATTTTTTCCATTAGAATTAATATACATTTTATTCATTTCCGTATCATTTTTTTAATAAATACAATATTTCACATTAAAATCACATTCCCATTTTTTGAAGTGAGAATTGTGCCATCTGTAGGCCTTAAAAAAAATAAAAACTTGTGTAATGTTGCGTAACCTCCTGTATCCCTATAACAATAGGGATTTTGGATTTTGGATTCCCATTGTTTTTAGACATAATTTCTTCATTTAATCAGGTTTTGCATTTAGATATATATTTAGGCATTCTAAAAGACTACGTTTTGTCAAGGTTTAGATATTTTACAGGGGTATTTAAGTACAGGAGTTAAAGCAAAACCTCAGCCAAACCGCATTCCACAGCCATACCTGTCACACACCCAGTTTAAGAGCAGTTTTTTTCTTGTAATTAGGAGCGCTTGTCCACTTAATAAAAATGTTTTTGGAGCACCTTCTGATCAATAATAAAAAATTCTGATCAGAACTTGGCCTCAACCTCAACCTTTATTTATAAAGCACTTTCAAAACCATAAAGATGGACCAAAGTGCTGTACACAAGCAGTATATAATAAAGATTAAAAAAAACATAAAACATTAAAGGGGTCATATGATGCTGCTAAAAAGAACATTATTTTGTGTATTTGGTGTAATGAAATGTGTTTATGCGGTTTAAAGTAAAAAAAAACCCACATTATTTCCCACATACTGTACATTATTGTTTCTCCTCTATGCCCCGCCTTTTTGAAACGCGTCGATTTTTACAAAGCTCATCGTTCTGAAAAAGCGAGGTGTGCTCTGATTGGCCAGCTATCCAGTGCGTTGTGATTGGCCGAATACCTCAAGCGTGAGTCGGAAATGTTACGCCCCTCACATACTGTTGATGCCGTGTCCCAGCCGGACCGACGAGACAACATTAAAACCCATTACAAACGAGGCATTTGTTGCATCCAGTGGGGACATAATTACTGATTATAATGACTTATACTGTCTTTTTACGCGTTGCATTGCATCGCGCCGCGTAAACATAAAACTCTGTCTGCATTTGTGATCAGAGAAATGACAAACAACAAGTGCTACTCTACACTGCTCAAAACTCACGTTTGAATCATCAGTGGCAAATCCTTTAAATGAAAACGTACTTACGTGAGTCCGAACAGCCGGTTTGTAGTCTAACGTTACTCTCCCAGGATCAGTAAACAGTCCTCCATAAAATGTGCTGCACACATCTGGATATTTGGGTTAAACTGTTCTGGAACAGTGTTGTAAATACAACTTAACCACTGATTTGTAGTCGTGTCCTCTTTTGGAAGATCAAACAAAGTAGTTTCGCTTTCACAACGAACACCCCAGCACCCTAGCGAAAGGGGAAGCCCCGGCTTAGCGTGCACTGAGGCCGGGATAGAATGAGCTGAGGCGGCGGAGTCAAGAACGGCACGCCCGGCGGATGCGACGAATGAGCGGCAACCACATGTGACGACCCCGGGCTGGACTCTGCTTCGTCCACGGTGAAAGTTGATGTATTCCCTCAGCGACCAGCACAGATAAGTTCTAGGCATGACGAAGTGGATATTGTCCTCTTTTGGAAGACCAAGCAAAGTAGTTTCGCTTTCACAACGAAGCACACAGCATCTTCACGACATGGCGGCAGCGGCAACAATACTACAGCAAGAATAAAAGTTACGCCTTCTTTCTTTGCGTGAACATTTGGGCGGCGTTATGCAAATCTTCCCACATAGTGAGGTAGACATGTGGGGGCGTGTTAGAACGAGTCGTTTTAGGTAGGCGTGGCTGACTCTGAACTTTTATAAAGAATTTCTCTTTGGATTTGAGACTTTAGTCTTTGCAACTTTACAGAACTTCTTTATGCACCAAGAGCTTGTAACACTCCAAAGAGAAAGGAAAAATTTAAATTGCATCATATGACCCCTTTAAAACAGGAACAAAACATAAAATAAAAGAGAAGTCATTCACAATTGTCCTGACCAATCAAATGCCGAAAGCCTGATAAAACAAGTAAGTCTTTAAGTCCTTTTTAAAAATGTCCATGCTTGATGAGGATTTTACAGATAATGGCAGAGCATCAGGCACATGCAGAGGGGGGTGCGATGGGTGCTTGAGGACCTGCATATGCCCCATTTCCCCTTGATGCCCAAAGTGCCTTTTTGTCAAGGCAATTTATTTTTATTTTTTTGTAATTAAACACCATTTTGTGGAGGTCTGCCAAATCTAACTATTAGTAAAATGAATGAATAATAATTTAGTCGTAAATAAAATTATCCACATGATGATGACCTTTCACCTGACGATCTCATCAGGGACTATCCCTCACGTTCAGACACCTTTAATGTAGCGCATGTCCAGGGTGCCTTCATAATGTCTGTGGCTGCCGGTAAGTGCAGTTCTCAGCGGAGCGGTGTGCTTGTATACTTATATTATTAAATTATTATTATTATACAAGAACTGCGTGAAGAGAGCATGCACAGCTGTTGTTTATATTGCAGTTTGTAGCCTGTGGAAGTAAGGTTAGCTGCAGCAAGGGGCTATAATATTTTTGTTCAATATTTTCCTAATGACAATTTTATGATCTGTTAATAAAGGCTACTACCAGCACCTTTTCCCCATTTTTATCACAGAATAAGGCAGTAAATTTATAGTTTCTAGAGGCTACTAAATATGTCAATCAGTACTGCATTATTTATAAAGTTTATTACCTGGAGATAACTTGAAAAACACACATCAACCGTATATTTTTGCAATTGTGTGTTTATTGTCTTCACGTTTTTTTCTGCTTTTTATTCAGCTCAGCCAAAGAGTATAGAAGACCAAGAGGCGAAACTCTGATGCTTTTTGGGTAACAGCCACTAGGTGGCGCTTCGGTAGCGCGGCCGCCATTTTGGGGTGAAAATTCCAACTTCACAACAGCACAGATATACAGAAATAGACAGAATAACAACGAAAGAGAGGTCAAAGTGGAATAAAAGAACGCAATGTTGGGCAATCCACTGCAAAAACTATCAGTGTGACAGTAAAAATCTTGCCTTTCATCATTTTCCCAAAGACCCTTACAGGTAATTATTCACAAAAGTGTAAAATATTGTGTGTTTTGAAGTGGGGATGTAGCGCTGTCTTAAGCACCTGCTAACCGAATATGTTGACATGCTTTAATGTTCAAAAAACACATTATTTTTTAAAATACTGTACAAATTATTGTAGGTCCTCTATGCCCCGCCTCTCAACAAAGCCCCCTCCTTTGACAAGCGCAGTCTGCTCTGATTGGCCAGCTGAACCAGTGCATTGTGATTGGCCGAACACCACAAGCACACGTCGGAAATGTAACGCCCCTTACCATATTCGCGAGCTTCAGCTTTCAAAGTAAATATCAAGACAGTTAATAATGTCGTTATTGGGGGCGTGTTTAAACGAGGCGTTTTAGGGGGGCGTGGACGAGTCAACTTTTATAAAGAATATCTCTTTGGGTTTGAGACTTTAGTCTTTGCAACTTCAGGGATCTTATCTATGCACGAACAGCTTGTAACACTCCAAAGAGAAAAGAACATTTGAAATTGCATCATATGACCCCTTTAATGAATTACCAAAAAATATTCATATCAAAGATCTATGTGGATAATAACGACTTTGAACAAAACCCACTTTTATCTTATTGAAAAAGTATATAAATTAGTGGTCATGATACAGGAATTTCTAACTTCAATATCTTCAATATCAATATCAAAGTACCCGTGAACCGGAAGTTGCAACTGACTTCAGTGTTGTGATGTGTTTGCAAGTGAAACAGAATATTGAATAAAGGGCGGGGTTTTATTGTGGTGCACCTCCACTCCACCTCTTGCTCATAGCAGATTCACGGTTGGATAGTGGTTTAGAATATCTGCTTGTTACATCTGACATCACTCTTCACTGCTTCTGGGTCCTAACGCTCTGCCAGACGCCCCCAAAAAACAACAAACTGTGCATATACACACTCATGATGTCATGTAATACTGAAAAGTTATAACCCTAACCATTATCTCCTTACTGAAATCCCAGATGGCCTGACAGTGATTCAGCAAAAATATTAGTGTCTGAGACACTGTGAGCACGGAGACTATAGTGTGCACAGCAAATGTTTAAATGCTTAGCTTAAATATGTAATATTAATTAAATAATGCTCATAAATGGCTGTTGAGATAGTATTCTCAAGTTAAATGAGTAGAGGCTTGGACCTGGAAACAGCAGTCCTTACGTCATGACTTAACAAGCGGATTCTCTCCAAGCTGTCAAACTGACGTCATCAGAGCCAGAACGTCATTCCAGAGCGGAAGCCAATTTTCAGTTTTTGACTAACGATTACGATGGCAGACAATTTTTTTTTCAGTGTATTGACTTGCACGGTTTAATTGTTCGCCACAAGACTAGTAATGTGCACTAAAAGTGCTGCCATATAGATTTTTTTTTTGTCCATCCATTTTTTCAAGGCAATCATTATTTCAAGCTTTGAAATTGGTTTAAACCAAGTCTTCTAAAAAGACACATGCGCTTTATATGACGAACAGATTTTAATATAGGCTTTTATTTAAATATTTTGTCAATTACCATTACAAAAATCTCCATCTTAAACATTTGCTCATTCTGTGTATTTGTGTCTTTAAAATAGGGCAACTTTGTTGCAAAAGCACAAGGAAGCTTGATTTCAAACTGAATTGAATTAGCAAAAAAAGACAAGTACACAGTCAGTAATAAAATTATAAAACAAATGACCTCAATTCAGTTGAGGAATTCGAAACATGACAACACTTAATTTTCATAAGCAGATTTTAGAGCCATATACAGTATGTTAGGCCTATTTATTTAGATAAATGGAACATCAGATGGCTTTGACCTGTGATGACTGTACAATGTAGTGATGCAGTTAGACAGACTAGGATATTTAAACTGGGGGTGGGGGGCTGGTTCACTTACGTCGGTGCTCGTGCTGGGGCTGGTGTTGTTTGGATGCCGATTTTGGAAAGTTTTTGCTGGGATGGGCATTTTAAAAAATCTGAAATTCGCTTTTGCACCATTATCTCCTTGTATTAAAGTTAATCTTGTTCGCATTCTGTATAGTTCATGCACTTACCCATTAGGCAAAGGTAGGCGACCGCCTTGGGCCCCCAAAAGCCAAGGGCCCCCTAAAATGCTTTTCATATAGGATATGCGCATTATGCGCGGACACGCGAACGTTTGCAGTTTACGGTGTTTATTACCACGACAACCGTCCGGCTGTACGCACTGTGAGTACCATGAGCGCTCAGACTGATCTGAGATTTGCCCCGCAAACATTTCGACTGAACCCATACCGTTAATTATGAATTTATCCGTCTTTTCAGCATATAAATATTACGTCAATATCTGCATAGAAATATTACGCCAAATAGAAGCAGAAAATCGTGCTATACGCAAAAGCGGTTATGAGAAGATGCCCCTATAGAGAGACGCAGGTCAGCTATCTCTCTATGGGTGAGATGTCCTCTAAGACTCCCTTCCTTGACATCTCGCTCGGATGCCAGGGCATACGCAGCAGCAGCAGGTCGGGCTGTCGCTTCATTGCACACGATGGTGATGCTCCAAGCATATCAGTCCAGGTCTGAGCCCGAACAACCCAGGGGTCCTAGCCCGTCTCAGTTTGAGGATCAGAGACTGGCACAGAAGGCTAGTGTCGCGGCTCGCGCTCCTCCCCCACCCACGGGTAAGGGTAGGAAGAATCACGGGTCAAAGGAAGGTGAATAAAAGACCTAAGGGATGTGATCCAGACAGGGCGTCAGTGCTTTTGTCCGGATCAGAGTGATACCTCAGTATCTACTCATTTCCTTACATCTGCCCTTATCTTCACCTTCCTAAATTCCCCCGTAACCACCATCTCTCCACCTGACTGAGGTTAGGTGGGAAATTTCCTGCATTATAGTCTCCTATACTGGACCTATTAGGTTTGGTTGGTTCTATGGCTTCATAGTGACCATCTTACTGATGGTCCGGTCTAGAGGCTTCTCCTGACAGAGCTCCGACGCGGGAGCCATGGTGGGTGAGTACGATCCATGTCTAAATATATGTATATATAAATATATGTATTTTGCTAATGAACTGGTGGTTGTGTGTATACCCTTCTGCTAGTTTCTTTGCAGTGTTTTGCAAGCCTTGAGCTCTACCCCAGGAGTCTGGCCCTAACAGGTAAGTATTTTGGGGTATGTAGCCTAGGCCTTTGGCCATAGGGAATAACGTCACTGACAGCCGTCTAACGTCCCAGGGGCGACTCCCATAGCAATATGGTAGAGTTGGTACTTAGTGCTCGCCATGGTTCTGGCTTGCACTCCCCTCAGCATGGTGGCAAGGGGATACCGTTCCCCATAGCGACCCCTAGAGGACGCAGTTCGAAGTTCCCATGAAAGGGAACGTCTCAGGTTACTTATGTAACCATGGTTCCCTGAGTAGAGAACAAGACACTGTGCCCTCTAGGTTTCTTGCCATGCTGCGGACACAAGCTTCAGACGAAGAAGTGAATGAGGTGTAGCTCCCGGCGCCTATTTATACTATAGTCGCACCGGTAGTGACGTCATGGCTGTCACCGGCCAACGAGTTGGTGTTTTTTCAATGTATGCTTCAGACACGGGTCACGACGAGGCGGTCCCCATAGCGACCCCTAGAGGACGCAGTGTCTCGTTCCCTACTCAGGGAACCATGGTTACATAAGTAACCTGAGACGTTTTCTGCGATTACATGACTGTGTTCTCATGTTACAATAAAGCGCTCGCCACATTTGCGCGGGAATGATTCAAATTATGCGGAATACCTGCAATCCCGCGCGGACGTTCAGACTCTGACAGGAGATGGATGCGTGTCAAACTCACTGTCGGAGAGGAGAGAGAGAGCAGCTTGTATCGGTGTATTTGGTATATACTGTGGAAAATGAGTAACGGAACAGTGTCAGATATTTCAGTATCGGTATCAAAATTAAGATATTTATGATTACACTACCATGTAGTTTGTTTCTCCAAACTTAGTGTCCATAAATTACGCTGAGCTCCCTCACTGTCAGATCAGGGCTGCGTTCAGCCCCGACAAAAACGTTTTTTTTAAACGGAAACGGTGGTGCGTTGAACACCCTGTTCTGATGAAGCAAGAGTTGCAGCTATGGCAGCTGAGAAGGCCATTCTTTGTGTTCTTTTTGAAGAATTTTCGGAGCCTGAGTATAATAAAATAAAAGAGAACATCCCAATCAAATGAAGGGATTTGTGGAAACTGTGGTTCCTAATTATTGTGATCCAACATTTGCCTCACATTTCAGGATGAAAAGACAAACATTTCAGGTGAAGGATAATCCACTTCTTACCTCCAAGACTGTGTTATGATCTATATGACCTTATTATTTTTATTGTGAGTATTAGGCGTATCATTATTGACACACCCACCAAACAAGAGAAAACGCATCTCAAACCCCGTTGCACACCGTTTCCAGGAAACATGTCATTCAAACCGGAAACCGTAGCAAAACGGTGCACACCGGTTTGAGTTTGAACTTGCCCCAGCTCTTCAGCTGCTGCAGCGGCGGCTTTTCCCGGTTCAGATATAAGGGCTGTTATTGGTCCGTTTACATCGGATATCTTTATTGGCTACTGAAGTGCCGTCAAATGTTTGAATATCAATTCGAATTGTGGGCGTACTCAGCAGTCTATGGTACTCGCTCAGTAACGAACTATGATTTAAAAGTAACGAAGTAGATTATTTTGCTTAATTTGTAGGCTCCTTAAGTACAAGTAAAAGTACAGCTTTAAAAAATATACTCAAAAAAGGTAACGAATTACAACTACTCACCTGAAAAAACTACTTAATTACAGTAACGCGAGTAGTTGTAATTCGTTACCTCCACCACTGTTTATATGGCTAAGTAACGAGCTTATGCAACTTTACACATTTATAATTACTTACTATATTATTATTTACCATTACGCCACTAGGTATGAAATATTGTACGTTTTAATCCCCTGGAATACACTACAAACATGATGATCTAGATTAAAACATGATGCATTGCTGTGTCTCTGTCATAATTAAATAATTAAACCATTTTGGAGAAAGTGGCTGTACGTGTTTTTTTAGTTTTTTAGTCAGTCTTCCTTTAACAGACATTAATATAAGACAATACTGCAAAAACTGTACTGTCAAGCGGTAATATTCCAGTTATATATTTATTGTCCAACATTCCTAATTTTTCTGTCATTAATTTAATTTCATATGTTGGTATTAATTCAGTGTTAATAATGCTAACACTTGAACTTAAAATATTTTCAACCAAAACTGACATGGTTTCTAGAGAGCAAAAGGTTTTGTGAAAAAAGGGAAGACTTTAAAATAAAATCTGTAAAATAAACTGTTAAAAGGATTTGATGATCACTAGTCTAGTGATTGTACGATATTGTTGTCATCGTTCAGGCTGTATTTCAGCTTTAATGTGCGGTTTTTTAAACAAAGCAGTTGATATTTGCCATAGCGGCAGCTAGAAGAAGCTAGTGGACTGCCGAGTCGCTTTCACCCCAAAATGGCGGAAGCGCAGGGCTGCTGCTGGGCGCCGTTGTTGCAATGGAACGTTCTATTGAGTTTCGCCTCTTGGTCTTCTTCAGCTACAGCGATAGCCGGATGCTCTTGTCCATATTAGGGTTTCCTGCACGTTTTAAGTCATTCCTTCTATGAGTCTGTTTTGGACTTTCTGCACGAGAGCGCCCTCCGGCTTCGAGTATGAATTAAACATACACTGCATGAGAGTGTTGAGCGCTCCAGATATTCACTTCTCATTTTGGATACGAATAAACCGTCAGGTCATGCATAGACTATCGATACTGTCTCTTTGAATTTAAATCTAGAAACCTCTACGTGAACACACCTGCCCTTATAAAGTGCGGGGGACGAAATTACATTTCTTTAAATTAAATATAAAAAATGCAGCTAACGTTCTACACACAGCAATATAAACAAAGGTGCCTGTTCTCTTTCGTTCTTGCTGCTTGATTGGGAAAAGTTTTTTTTTTTTTTTTATCTAAGTCTTAATGTTATCTGACTAAAAAAAACTAACTTAGATTGCCTTAAAAATAATTATCACGAAGACTTCCGGTATAGCGACTACTGATTAAATTACATAATATGGGTATTGGTGGAAGGATGT